>NC_071089.1:7540416-7885833 GCF_027358695.1 Spea bombifrons | reverse complement strand
ACCTCATGTGAGGATTTACTGTTGGAGTGTGAAGTGAAGAGGCTGCCTTCCTACGAGATTAGGGTGGAAGGAAAGCCCTTCTGAGGGATTACCTCTGATCTCCGTATGATGGCTCCAAGTCTACAGCTTAATGATAAGTGGGATTTGGCTCAGATCTTCAGGCAAGGGGCTTGGTGACAATAAGCATGTGTTGACAAACTCTTTAAAGAGGCGGCCTGTAATACCCAGATCGAGCAAGATGAGACGTTGAGTCAACATTTGGATTCCCTGTAATGTCTTGCTGCATTGTAGACTTTAATAAAGGGGTCCTAGAATGCATTGTATTCCACAGGTAACACGACCACACCAGTTACTGATAAATGTTAATTGGTTTTGCGAATTAGAAAAATTCTGAGAGTGAGTCGCAGCATTTAACCCCCAAAAGAAAGTTTACATTACTTTCAACCTTCATAGATTGTTTACTAGTAAATGGTGACCTGTATGGTTCTGTAAACACAATGTTAGAAGGTAGCAAGTTGCATAAAGTTTTAATGTCAAGTATTAAATGTTTACAAATATAAGGAGCAACAATTAGAAATGTTGCCTCCACCGCCCTTCTTACCATGTTTTTTTAAATGGTGGCATAGCCTCCTGGCAGAAGTGGTAGAGGCTAATGCATCTAACACGAGACCAATGACTGATTAAGGCCGACTGGTTCTTATCTGCCATCAAACTCTGTGTTTCTATGTAAAGTTATTACTGTGGTTGTGAATAATCTATTTGGTTACAGAGCACTGGAGCCAACAAAACTTTCCCTTCATCTATACTTAAAGGCCACCGTCACAAGTGCTGAGAATGGAACATTAAGTATACCTTTATTCAGAAGTTTGCAGCACTGTTGCCGGTGGTTTATAAGTGACTTTTTGGTTACTGGATTGTGATGAAACTAGAAGAATGGTTCTCTATTTGCTGCTTTTATATCATTTATTCCCCCCCACACATGTTTGCTGAAAAATAAAATGTTTAATTTCCCTGTCCCAGAACTCCTTTTGCATTGGCGGGTTAGATCACTCTTCTTATGTTTGTCCCGGTTCCAGATTTTTCAGTTGGCTGCATATATCACCCATTGGATGTGCTCTCATTACCTCAAGGTAAATGACAGAATGGCTTGGTCTTAATCACCCAGCTGGACCCTCTGATTAACAAAAGTCTATGGAGGCCTTCGTTAGCATTGTCGTAAAGAAACAGCTCAGTGTGGGGTTTGTGCAGGGAAAGTCACCCAAAATATCACGACTGACAACAATGGGGGTCTGCAGATAAAAGGGAGTTTATTGGAGCAAAATGAGATAAAACCAGGTTTTTGCTGACCGACATTACTGTATACAGCACTGGGGGTTATGCTCAAGGAGCAAAAAATATTTTTTGCATGGGACTTCATCTTTAATGGAAGCTTTTGTATTTATCCAAAATTTCAATCTTTATTTTTCTTTTTTTTTGTCTGATCTCAGTAGTTAAGAACCACGAACAAGTTTTTTTAAAAAATTTTTTTATCACGTATAATTTTTCCCAGGATATCGTAATGTTACCTGTGGCCGTTAGTTGCCTGGATATATCGGTTGACAAACAGATGACCTGAGGCTGTAACTAAAACAGCCAAGGCTTTCAGGAACGTTCCATCGGCAGAAAATTTTCAAGGTTTTGTTATATTTTTGTTTAGGCGGACGTAACCATGGAGTCACCGCAGAAATTAAGTCTCCAAAGTGATTCTTGGGTTTGCCATTGTTTTTAGAGATGTACGCATTACTGTGGAAACAAAAAATGGACAATCACACCCTTTGTCAGAAAACAGCGCTAAAGTCCTTAGGTTTTTTTTTACTTTTTTTATGATTACTCAGCATAAGTTAAATAATCAAAATAATTTGAGTCAATTACAGTTTTAGTAGGAAAAACTTTACTATTCAAAGACAATTATTGCTTTTAAGAATAAACGGTCAACATTTCACCGCCTTTTGTAAGGAATGGAAGAAGATTTTAATGCAAATTTTTTTTATTCAGCAAGTGTATTGGGGTAGATTAACAGATAAGGAGATGGGTCCAGTGGGAAGTGGTCTGCATGCGGTGCCCATGTACCGGTCTAAAATTGTTCACCAGCCCCTTGGTGAGGAATTTTGGACCAGACAGGAACATGGCGGGACTACGTGACCCCCGCCCCTGGCAGCCAGAAAGGAAAGCTGTGGTTGGGGTAAGGGGATGAATGCTGGTAAGGGAGGGAGTATGCGTGTGTGATAGAGTGAGAGTGTATAAGTGTGTATGTATGTGTGTGTGTTACCGAGGGGTGCCAGCTACTTGGGGTAATACCCCTGCAGGGGTCAGATTATGGCATTACAACTATTGCTGGCAAGCCCATGTCAATTATCACTTAAACCAGGGTGCACTCGCTACTACTGGTAATGTGCAAATACGTGCAGTCAAAAAGACAAGCAGGTCTTAACAACTTGCCAGTAGCAAGTAATTGCTACTGGCATGGAGAGTAAATACCAGGAACCCCTTATATCTCAAGGTGCGCTTATTGGAGAATACACAAATGGGGAAAAATAATGAATTCGAACTCTGTTTAACTACTGCTGCCTTAGCATAATCATGCGCTGTATGTGCCGATAATTGTAGTAGAGGTGATGCCGATGCGTTGAAAACCAGCCTACTCGCTAAAACACCGATGATATCGTGATGGTAAATAATGCGTTACAGGTACGTTCACCAAGTCCTCCATCTCCAGCCACAGCCAGCAGCAGCAAACACATGGTGATGGGGTTATAGGACCTGGCATCATCAGTCTCTGCTAAATAATGGTGGCTAGTCACAGATGTTCCCATGAGAACACAATTTCGCTATTAACGCCTTTAAGACAGAGCTGGTTTTTTTTTTATTATTTTTTTATTTTACCAATCAGTAAACCAGGCTCCTTTGACTTGCACTAATTGACTTTAGTGGGTGCCACCATCTTGCAAGAGGCAGCAGCTATCGCTATGGCGCTTGTGGTTGCTCTCCAGAGTGGTCACGGTGCGTCCTAGGGTGGGTTTTCAGTGTCTCTGAATGCCTTGATACTGAGGCATTTCATCAATACCATTTGAGCTTAGGAAGCTCTTTTAAAGCAGATGTACGTTATATGGCGCACGTTGTGGCTCTGAGAAGCGTAGGGACCTGGCCCCGCCAGCAGTATTTGGTGTTGCTGAATGCCTTAATATCAAAGCATTACAGCAACACCGTTTGGGAGAAGAAAGCAATCGTTACTTTCTAAACCTGTGGACCCCCTTGACGTAGCAGGCACGTCACTTGTCACTAAGGGGTTACGACAATTATAAAAATAATAAAATAATCACAAAAAAATGTATGTTCTAGGGATCCGCAAGGTTTTTCCTTGCGTATCTAGGTACACTAGTCCCACCATGTATATTTACACTGAGCTGAGTCATTGCTGCCCAGACTTTTGGGGCCAGGTTTCCTAAATACACAAGGCCTACCCTCCACTGTGCTATAGATCCAGTGTAACACATAACGTGGGTTTCTAGTACATATTTACTGCTTATTTACATACAACTGTGCTGTCACGTGAAATGGATTGGGTCACAGTTAAATAATTTATTTTAAATGTATGTTATCCATAAATTATACTAATTTTACATCTTGAAATAACTTTTAGCGTGCAATACGTCCTTTAGCCGCAACGACATGTTTTACACGATTTGGCTTTGAGTTCATACGATTTTGACACAAATTCTTTACTTCCTGACTTTACCGGCCAGATATGTTTAAAATGTAATTTGTTTTCAATGTCTTACTCACTTTTCTAACATTGAGAGGATTAAGAGGACTCCATTCATTACAACATAAATATTCCTTGATGGGCTAAATATATACATAGGTAAGTTTCGGTAAGCAATGAAAGGATCGTCAAAAAAATGTATTCCATTAAACTGACCACCGATAATTCTGTTTACTTTTTTTTGCATGTACTTTGGCTACATGTGAGCATCGTGAACAGAGAGAAAGCATAGTGCTGTGGGTTTTTTTAAGATATCTTTTTTTTTTTTTTCTCGCGCCCTACTAAATTGAGCGAAACATACATTTTGCCAGAAATTTTTGGAACCTGCTACGACACTACTAGAAATATCTGTGATGTTTAAAAAAAATCTGTTTAGGAAAAATGTGCATTAGAAGACATTTGATCAAGAACTTGGCAAATGTTTTTACTATGTTAGATGTTTTTATTTTATTATTATTTTTTTTAATGTATATATACTATCTATATAAATCTATCTATATTAAATTTCCATACTAAATTCATACTGTAGTTCATTTTGCATAAATAGAATAAATCCAATAACTAAAGAATGGCCTGTTTCATTTAACCCCACCCCCGCTAGCTCCACTGAAAGCAGGGAGCATTCCATAGTATGCCTCTTGCACATGCTCAGTAAAATTCCCAATAAAGTCAATAGTAGTAGCAGCAGCCAATCACAAGGTCAGGGTGTTTTTTTTTTTTGTTTTTTTTTATCCCATGTGGGGTTAGCTCCACCTCATACAAAGCCCCTCCCCCAGAAGTTCCTAGGTATGCTAATACTATATTATACTAATTATAGTTACAGTTGGGTGTTAGCTCTGCCCACCGCATCCAACAACACCAACATTCTCAGTGATGCACAGAAAAGGCTCTATATATAAATTTGTGGGGGGCTTCCTAATAGTTAACAAGGAATATTTCCAAATTTTAAGTGTCCATGTATCGGCTCAAATGCCTACATCGTCCGCTTTCGCAATTTTTTGCGGTCACTTCAATATTTCTGCCCATAAAACCTCCGCTTCATTTGATTGTAAGTCTAATTTAATTACGAAACAAAATAAGCATCCAACGGAAAGCTCTTAACTCGCTTGTGGCCAAGCCATACATTCTAAATTACCGAAGAACAACCTGGGAGAATAATGAAGGCATTCTGCCTCGGATGATTGGTCAGACATTCCTCAAACCACAGGCTTGGTGGGATTTAACAAAGCTATTCTCCGGCCTTCCACCTTCACATTCATCACTCTCAGGGTAAGAGAGGCTTCTATTGATCAATTTTGCTAAGCCTTCTTCTGCAATTAGAGGTAGACATCCTCTAGTACTTCTGTTCTGGTGGACTACATTCCATGTGATTCTTGGCCAACTCCAGTCCACTTCAGTTAATGTGGATTACAACTTCTCGAAGGACAAGCAACTCCTGGCACTCCTGCTGTGGACTGAGTTAATGTTTCTCCCACCCTGCTAAATTTAACAGTTTGGTCACTCAATGCAGAAATAGAGTATGTTTCCCGGTTCTATTAAAATGCCCAAAGCCTTCCCAGTAATATTTTTGTTATAACTTAGAATTTTGTCTCATTTCAAATTTTAAGGGAACATTTAATTTGTCACGTGACACAAAAAAAAACCCACTAACAGGTTGTTGCCGTGTAACCCAAAATGGCTTGTGGAACAGTTCCTCTAATTAAAGTCCCCAAATACCATGTGTGATGCAATTTATGGTAAAGTTACCTATGTCCGTCTGTATTTATCTTAAAGGAGAACTTTTATCGTCCTGTTTAACACAATTACTCACCTACACGTGATACTCTGACACTCTTCAGTTTTCGCCCCGCAACCTTGGAACCTGGAAGTCCCCTGGAGTTCATACACAACTTAGTGTGCAACAAAGTTTAAGTGTAAGTTCAGCAGTAGCCAAAGGTGTCTGACGTCACCATGTGGAAGCTGTGTATTGCCAAAAAGGCTGTAAAATGCCCCTTAATACGCAGCTTCACGCATGGATGGTCTGACATCAGTGGAGCAAAGTACCAAATTCTGGCTGGAAGAGGCAACGTCGGAGTTCTGTTCTCAGGTGGGAACCAGGACCTAAGGGACAACCATGGAAAACTCCAGCTCAACAATTAACCTACCCACTAACCATTACTAGATACCCTACTAACTACTTAACTATACTACCAATATTTCGGCAGCATGGACATATATTTAAACTCCATCTCCTTTAAAACTTTCTAAGCTAAGACCAAAACACTTTCTTAAGGGACAGCTGCCAAAATCCATGGATGTGTCATCTATTTTAACCATCTTCACTTCTTTCATTCTCATTCGCTCTAATTCTCTTTCTCATTCTCTCGCTCTCTCTCGCTCTCTCGCTCTCGACAACTTCCTTTCAAGATTCCATCAAGGTTAGACCCAGATAACATTTTCTTTACACATCCCCTAAGCAAGTACAGATTTTTTTGTTTTATAGTCAAACCTTTGCAGATCCCCAAAACCCCAAAGACACGCAACCTCCTGAAATCCCCAATTATCACGGGTTTGCCGTGCTGCGGTTTCATGTCTAAAGCCTTTACACGGGCACCTCCTCACTGTGTTCAGCTTGTGAAAGCTGGCTACCCGTTTAATGATCCGGTCAGCAATTTCAGAAAACATTGCTTCCTTCGTGTTAAGCAAAGCTTATCCTTGTACAACCAAAGAAATGCAATCTAGAAAACAACCACAAATTGTAAAAACTCGACCACATAATGCGCAACATTAAACAGGAAATATGAGACCAAGAAGGTCTGCAAAGTAACTTTCCAGGTGTCTTTGGTTTAGTAAAACCATACATTTTTTTTTTTTCAAAAAAAAGACAAATCAGCATCCCGTAATAAACTCAGGAATATTTTATACAAAAACCATAATATGTTTATTTCAGTGGCTACTTCTTTCTAAATTGCAGAATATGACAGGATATTGTGTTTTGAGATTACTCATCGTCTAGGGGGTAGTAGAAGCATTATTAAACACTCATCTACAGACACCAGACAAGCCAGAAGGCTTGTTTTTCCCCTCAGAAATCTCATGGTGCTGCCACAAGGGATTCTGGGTAGGCACATGCAAATAAGGTCAACAATGATCACCTTTGCCTCTATATCCACTTTATACATAAAGTAGATATAAAAATTGGGACACCCGACAGGGACTTTGATGACATTGCATTCTAAATACATAGATGTTAACATGACCCCCCCCCCCGGCCGCACAGAGCCCTGACCTCAACCCCATCCAACACCTTTGGATGAACTGGAATAGAAATTGTGACTAGGCCTTCTCGTCCAACATCAGTGTCTGACCTCACAAACGCTCTACTGGATGAATGGGCAAAAATTGCCACAGAAATTCTCCAAAATCTCGTGGAAATCCTTCTCAATCATAGCTGAACCAGTTAATATCATAAAACTAAGATCTTCTACAATGATCCCCCTGCTAATTAACACCACTTGGGGTCGATTATCATCGATGCAGAGACAAACGCCAGTCGTAGAAACAGACGTGACAGCAGATAGGAACCATTCGCCCCATCTAGTCTGCCCAAGTCCTTAATATTACCAAAATTCAGAAGTTCAACAGACCTGATAGCATTATAGCTCCCATGTATCAATATATAAGAGGGTCAGTCCCTTTTTTTGGGCACCACATGTTTAAGCTCAACATGTTTGCTAAGTATGTATGTTTCACAGTGTTTAAAAGATAATAAAGTGGCCCCTATACCCTGGAGATGATTTCTATCAGCTGTGGAACCATCTTCCCTGGGCTGATTGGAAGCTTGCGAGCCGGGCTCTCTCCACCTGATGTATCGGTTTCTTTTAGTCTGTCAATTCTCGTCTTGTCAGACCCCTTGAATTTATGTATTGTATTAAGCGCTGCATAATTGTTGGCGCTATATAAATAAAAGAAAAAAATAATAATAATGACATGGGAGGATTTCACTGACCTGAATTACTGGACGCAGCCACAAGGGGGAGAAGCACTGGAAGTGTAAAATACATGGTGCAATCAACCAGGGTGACCACATGTCCTGGATTACCACATTTTGAGGCACTGGCCCGGACACATTCATTCCATGACAATGTAGTGTCCCGGAATGAGTGATCTGCAGACTGCAGTGCATGAATAAGCTTTTGCTTCGGCAGCAAGCTGATGTCTTCGTGACATCATCGGATGTTGCACCAGCGGGTATAATGGAGAGTGAGTGACACGGTGCCGGAAGTGTCACTCACAACTCATAGTCTAGTGGTATTGCCTATGGTTGGCACTTGGCTGCTCAACCCTCTGGATGACAGATCAGCCTCTGGTTGGCAGGTGGCAGATCAGCCTCTGGTTGGCTGGTTTGCAGGTAGAAAGCAAGTGTCCCTGAATAGCAGAGGAAACGTGGTCACCCTACTATCAGCAGGTAGCGACTGAGCGCGTCAGACATTTCTCAATGACAGGTTGCTCAGATCACCCTGAAACGGGACAGTCAAACATAGTCTGCTTCACTTATCACCAATGAAAGAGCCGTGGCTTCCCTTTAAAACACTCCGAGAACAAGAAGAAGAAGCAGATAATGCAAACATATACTGTATATCGCCTAATGAGTAATAAACCCTTTGTTCTATTTAAGAAGACATACCTTTTTATGGGTGACGCTAACATATATTTTTTTTATTACTCAAGGATTGTTCTGTGATATAACAAATGCTTTTACTTTTTAAGTTAACAGCATGATATACAAGGGGTTTTATTGCTCTTGTTTGCTGGGTGTATTTTGTTTTTCCAGCAAAATTAAGATCCAAATGAGTTATTTTGGTAACTATTGTTTGTACCGCACAAGTTGGTTTAACCTTTTCTTGCTGCCATGCGCCGGTTTTTATTTTTAGTTGTTTCACAATGGTCAATTGTGTGGTTTAAGGAGGCATATATAATGTGAAGCAGCCACGTAAACCTCGCGAGGCACGCTTACACTGGGCCCACAGTCTAACATATGGAAAGAGAAAAAAATCAGCTGGTTATATACAATTCTTTACAGCGATTGTCTTCACGTGAAGACCCCTTGCCCTGCCTCTGTATTTGGAGCTTTACCAAGACTCTTAATGGCTATTTTTTTCCTGTAGCCCAAGGCGCCGTGCTTCCAAACATCATGTGAAGATTACCGTCGATCCCGAATTAAACCAGTTCCCCAATCTTCCTGTTATGGGGCTCGCACTCCCCCCCATGGGGATATGGAACAACTTCCTTCCCTCCATGGCCGAATACGAAAGACGGGCCAGTACTTGGTCCCAACTGAAGTGAACCACCAAAGTCTTCAAGGAAAGGTGGCTGTCAAAATGTCAACGCACCTCCACCACCAATAACCAAGTCCTTATGGACCCAGCTCCTCCATTCCCAGTGACTACAAAAAGAAAAGTGTGGTAAAAATTCATATGAATTTAAAAAAATACACACGCAAAAAAATAACTCAAAAAACATGCTTACCGTAGGAAATAAAATAGCGGCCCATGACAGCTGTTATAAAACTTATATCTGTCACCTGCCAGCCACAGGCTGTGAGGGAAAACTTTAACACAAGCTTTCGGGAGACTGAAGTCCCTTCTTCAGGCCTGAAAGCTTCCTACCAGTTTGCTAATAAAAAAGTCACATTAAAAAAAATATTTATACATTTGATTTCTTTATTAAAAAGGTACCTTGACTTTTGTCTATTTATCTAAAACAACATGGTTCCAAAAAAAAACCTCTTAAAACCCCAATTTAAAAAAAAAATTAATAAAAAAATATAAAAAAAATCAGTCTTCTGAGGTACAAAAAATATTGTGACCAATCCACTTTAATGAAAAGAAGGGGTACGAGGAATCTAAAACTTCAAGGAAAAAACATGTAATGATTTTCAAATGATTAAAGCGAAGCTTCATTTAATGCATTTTTGTTGAAAGAAGCGGGAGGTTAATGTCTCTTTAAAGAGGCAGACGGTCGTCGGCGGAATATTTTCGAATATGTACGCAGACTATGACACAATGTAAACGAACCGTCCGCTAAACCTGAAAATGTCCCTTTGCAATTTCAGACGTAGGCTGACTTCTTTTGAAATTGATCCGGTTACTTGTCACGGATGGGTGTCTGTCAGGTCAAATAACAAAGACATTATGAGGAGGCTTAACTATTTAAAGAAGTTTAACCCTGTTTTAATCCTACGGGCCAAACACAAAGACCCCCGTGTAATCATAAGCCCTCTATTTGATCATTCAGAGAAATGTAAGTACATCTGACATTCCGAAATGTGTGTGAATGTGAATACGCTTCGCTGCGTCCCCCGCTAATAGCATTTCTAGAACACTTAATAAGGATATGAAATTTAGTTCCAAGACATTTTTTTAATATTTTGTGAACTTTTATATACAGCTACTGATTTACAGCGTAATCTCGATGTGTTCAGCGATTCAACAAACACAATATTACATGTCCGATTTGGGTGAAAAACTGCGGATTCAGGGAATAATTGTATAGATCTCCAGTCTGTAGCTTTCCTATTAGAGGAGAATGAAATTTCTATTAAAAACGTAGAATTTGCCAGCAGATCCGACCTAGTCTGCCCATTTCCCCTGATGTGAAGACCTAATCCTTATTTAGTCCTTCTTGTCTTAGATTCAGAAGCCATATGCCTATCCCACGCATGTTTCAATACCCTCACTACATTAGCCTCTGCCACTTATACTGGGAGACTGTTCCACATATCTACCACCCTTGCAGTAAAGTATTCCTTTTAATCTAAATTTGCGTGCAATTCCCTGTACAGCCACTAGAGAAACAAGAATGTTAGGCAGCATTTACATAGTGACTGGATCCTTCACATGCTCCTTATATATATATATATATATATATATTATATATATATATATCATACATATATATATGATATATATATATATATGATATATACAGTATATATATGATATATATATATATATTTATATATATATATATATCATATATATATATATATAATAATATATATTATATTATAATATTCTTTCATTTTCATATATACTAAATTGAACAGAAATCTCTGCCACTCATTATCTGTGTCATGAACAAAAGAGTTGCAATATGAGAATTAAAAAAAAATCACCATTTTTTTTGCCCTCATTTATAAAACCCATTCTAGGGCAAGAAATCCGCAAAGGAAGCTTAGTAATGACCCCCTCCGGAGTATGTTTAAGACGCCAACCTTTCTCTTAAATTCAACAAACAGGTGTTGGAGCGCTGCGGTACTGAGACAGTTAAACATAAAACACACATGCGTGTATAGTTCTTACACGAGTGGGGGGCTTTATTAAGGGGGGCACCAGTGCAAAGGCCCACCTGGCATATACCCTCAGCCCCTATATATGTTTAAGACAGAAAAACAGTTGTGTGTTTTTTTTATTACAAGCAGGTGTTTGAGCAATTGTTTGTTCTTGAGACATCTTTGAAACCCAAGTATGGAATTTATTATCTAGTTGTTTCAAATTTCCTCTGTCTTTGGCATATCGGATGATACTGTTTACTTTTCTTGATCTTCTTCTGTTCTCTGAAGGTTAATGAATAAACAGCAGCTTTTACATTCCTTCGCCTAGAACCTGAATAGGCTTTTTATGTCTATTTGTACTGTAAAAAAAATTCCACTTGCGTCGAAATGAACAGGGACTGATTTCCTGCTAGATAAGGGATACATGGTTGGGGGCACTTTGAGTATTATGCTTCAACTGGAATCCCAGTTAATTTATAATCGCTAATACCTTAAGGGCAATGGACACGCTCACGTTTCAGGATAATTCTAACTAATTTTATTAAAATATGACACGTTCAGAGAACATGTCTAGAGAACATGCTGGCACCATGATGTATACCTGCTGTAGGTAACGGACAAGGCAGCAATGGACAACCTTTCACACCTCGTCCTGAACCACCATATATTCATATGGCGGATAGTATGGTGCTTTGTCTCTGCCAACGTAAAGATAATTTGTGTAATACCTGGGTCATGATGTCATAGCCAACCGCCTCAAGGATGAGGTGTAGACCCCTGCAGCCTCCATGGGTCACAGATCCCCAAATATTTCTTTCTGAACAAATGGGCCTTATCAAAACTGTCTTTATTTTTCTTTTTGAAGAAAATATGCAATGCGTGAAAAGTGGCCAACATGCAACATGGAATCTTCCTGCTGATTGGACCATTCCATCTCATGCTATGGTGGTCATGAGACTGGTATACACAGTTAAGAGGTCAATGATGCAACCAATTACGGAATAGGGAATGGCCAATATGCCTGATGCAATAAATGATTACACATGACATCATTACAAGGATATTAATATACTACAATAACCAGGAAGTCAATAATGAGAATAATGATAATCATATCCAGTATGCTTTATTGCTATATTACTGTACCACGGGAGAAAACACAAATAATTCAAAGATGAGTTTAAAAAGTAGATCAACATATTCTTTTATTTAAGAAACTGCCCATAATCCGATAACACCATGACATCACACTGCTACTTCAAAATGACCAGCGGCGCGTTCTGGCCCAGGTCAAGAGGGACAGCAGTTCCTCTGCCACAAAGCCAGGGGGCAGATTGTTTTCTTGGGCGATCAGGCTCCTGGCGAGCCACTGCTCAATGGGCCGGTTACAAAGGCAAACATCCTATTTACAGTATGGGGGACTTTCCAGAGTCAGCACAGCATGCAGTAAAAGGCGCTGTGATTCATTAAGACACAGAGCTCCAGCTTATGATGTCATATCTCAGCACTGGGCAACAAGGAAGGTGGCCAGGGGCACAACTCTGGGTCCGGTCCAACGATACGTTGTGACGTTGTTCCTTAACCCCTCCATGACAAAGCCCGTACATGTACTGGGTTTAAGGACAACCCATTGTCTTTAAGGGGTTAAACGTTCTCAATGTAAAGGTATTTTCAGGATTTTCCAAATAAGAATGCAGTTTAGATAAATAGCTGAATTATCCACCTCTTTTAATATATTCATTTAATATATACATATACTGGTATAATAGTACCAACTAACAATACACACTGTTGTGTGAAGCCCCTTCATTACGATGGTGAAACAACTATTCCCGATGAAGGCTGAGCAAGCATCAAGAAGCTAGGAGACCCGAAATAAAACACTTCAATTCTTTTGAGTTGTGGAAATTTTGGATGCGTCTCCAACCGTAAAAATATTAATGTTGTAATTACCGTGTATTACAAAAAGTTCACTTATAAAGCCGCCCCTTAAAAACATTTCGAAACGATCCCAACCCTAATCTTCAGTCTGCATTTATCTGGCTTGAGTCTACAGCGGTCTAGCCGGTAATTTGTCTTCCAAACTTCAGATATTTAACGTCTAGAATATATGAATTCTTTCCATTTAAGTTTTACCATAAAAAAAAAGGGAACTCATCACTGGAAATCCAGAAAACATAGGAACGCATATTTTACATTATTAAAAAAAAATTAAAAAAAATCTACAAAATATTGATTTAATAAATGTTAGACATTCCATTCTTTCCTATTGTGTAACGTATCCGTAGTTTTAGCGATCATTAGGAATTTGTAATGTGGAATAACTGAAACTTTAAAGTTCACCGATTCAATTCGGGTTTCTCTTCAATATTTTTCTAAGCCATTGAGCCAACATTCAGTGAAACAGGAAAAAAAAAAAAAAAAAAAAAAAGTTTTAAGCAGACAGCATTTAATAGCTGATGTGTCATCAAATATTTTCTCAACCACCTCTGAAAGGAACTTCTGCAGTTTGAAAAAGCACAGAAGCCAAATGTATTTAAGCCTATAGAAACGTTAATTAGAAGAGGACTGTCGTCACCGCGGCTTTTAGAATAATTAAATTCATTCATCAAAACTTCCTACAGCTTGCGCTTTTGATTTTTGTATAATCACAACTGTTTTGGGGAATTTGGTTTAAACGGAGGGGAGGTTTTTGATCACGGGGAAGCTGAAAGCGAAAGATAGAAGGGCCCGACTGGGGATAACAAAGTGGACCTGGCACTTGAGGGCCAACGCCTGCCTAATGATGTAAGCGTGGCTGGCATGACATCACACACGTTACTTTATTATGCAAGTCAGCCAGTGGCTGGGGTGTCAGATCGGGTGCGTATGGAGCGATGTCAAGCATTTGCCCAGCAAGCCAGAAGGCCAGTCCAAGCCTGTATATAATCAATTTACTGTCCCGAAATTCACTCCCTTCTTCTTCCCCACCCATACAAAGGCTACCTTCACCAATCAAAAACAATCAGCAACTTAACTATAGGAGAGAGATAACTTAACGAGAGTTATCCATTCCTCCATGGTATACACCTAAAGAAAGACTCTGACATATATGTATTAATAAGCAAACACAATTACAAAGGGATATTTTGCTTTACTGAGAAGGTGCTAGATAAGTGGAAACTCCTTCTAGCAGAAGTGGTAGGGGGTAATACAGTGGGGGGATTTAAACATGCATGGGATAGGCGTACGGCTCCTCAATCTAAGACGAGACCAACGACTGATTAAGGTTTGAGTCTTTACAGCAGGAGAAATTGCCGACTAGACGGGGGCCGAATGGGGCCGATCTGCCGTCACATTCTATGTTTCTTCTTAGTTCACTGAATAGTATGATGTAGGGTTTGAGAAACCCGACTTTAAGGTTTTCGTTTCTAACATTTTTTTTTTCTTTTAGACAACAATCCAGTAATCCAGTTTCAGAGGAAAGGAGGGAAAAAAAAGAATCCAGCAGACGTTTCATTAAAATGTAAGTTTGTATCCTTTCCTTTGGGAAGTCTCCTTGTTGCTTGTCTCCACAGCAACTGTGAGCTGGTTAGTCTGCTATTCTGGTGCAAGATTCCCCTGTGCAGAGTTTGGTGCCAACGCAAACATTAAGAAGTTGTTCGATAGTTCTTGGCCAGGCCTCGTTATCTTTTATGATATACAAAAATTCTGATGAAGGGCCTTCTCTTCTCCGGAGCGACTGAAAAGTTCGGGGGCCAGCTCTTTAACCCCGCTGCTTGCTTCCCAAGTGACTGGCTGAACTCGAGCGTGGTCTATAATGAAGGGACTGTTAGATACGTGGACTTCTTTTCATCTCGTAGAGCCTCATAATGTTTGACATGCAACAAACGTTCCGGCTGTTTTATTAGGACACGGCTTTTTTTTTTTTCATTCGGGCCCCCCGGACCCCACAGGAGTGAAGCAGCAGGGACCCGTTTTATTAATACAGGTGGATCTGTCAAAAGGATTGAGACGCCGATAAATTCCCATACGTCAAATGTGTCCAACTCTAGCCCTTGAGAGCCACCGGCGGAACAGTCTTCCAGGATGATACATGACATGTTGTTTAGTAGGAATAGCCACAAAATGAATTTTATATAAAAATTGTAATGTTTATTTTTTTTTAAAATAATTGTAGAAAAACCATTATTATTTGTCGCCTTTTGTTAAAAAACTGCCCCCCCGTTTCAGATAGTCTTGGGGTGAGGAGGAAGAAGTACGTCTGAGACTCAGACGTTAATTAAAGGAGTTGTTCCACCTAGACAAAGCCTTACTCACACTCTAGTCTCTTAAGCAAACAACCCTTAGCAGATCTGTCATTTTATTCTTTCCTCCGGATGTCTGTTTACATAATAAACATCTTATAAGAAGCTTTTCAGTTTCTATGGCAACAAATGTATCAGAGCCTACTTTTTCTGCCACATGACACGCTGCCAATTAAGCGCTCCCGACAAAAATGATGAATGATACATCATTTTACACGATTAAAGAAATATTTCTCGGGAGGGTTTGGGCATTTAACAGTATTACTTACCGTGGCATTGGTTTCTAAAAGCATTTAAGTCTGCAGAGTAAGTGGAACTGCACCTTGAATATACTTTTTTTTACCACAGTTATCAGTATATTTAAGGTAAACTAGACTGGCACAGCGAGGGTGTTTAATCTCCTGCTGCAGCAGTACTATATGGCTGAGTGTCACAAGAGTTGCAGTTTGGAAAATTTAACATCTTCATGCTTGTTCTGTTTTTTTTTTACAGTAAACGTAAAAGGTACTTTCGGAAAAACTGAAATGTATTTAAATATTTTCCACTGCTAAGGTATAGAAGTAAAAATTAGTACTTAAATATAAGTTTGTGGTGGATTTAAGCGCAATGAGTTGTGTTATTAAAGGTTTCATAGTATGGGCCCCTGAAAACCCTGTCGTTTTATTTTCTCCATAGTGCAGGAGGGTGAGAACTAATTTTACACGTTCAACAACATGTTCCAAGAAACAGCCGTATAGACCAAAACATGATGTATACATGGTTAGGGGCAACATATGCAAAATATACAAGAAGCGGACCACGCTATGGCAAGTGAGACCCAACAACATATAACCCATAATGCATACACTGGCATTATACAATATATAACCCAACAATAGATAGATAGATAGATAATACACAGATCAGTGAATAATAAGGTTTATATCACTTTAAAATCCCAATGTTATATAATTATGATGAGTAATATCAGTTAAAGCTCCATGTTATAACATTACCCAAACGTTACGTAATCAGAAGTGTTTTGAAGAACACACGGGCTACAGCTAGGAGAGCTGAGGGTCTCACAGATACAGATTGATACGCTTCTGCTTATTATATTCCGGTTATGGTGTCCACTCATATCGATGTATTATATTATAGATAACTGTAGTGTGGTATAATCAGTAGTGCTAATATATGGGGCACTGCCTTGGGCCTGAGGTATGACAGCACCCCGGGACCCACCTGAACCAGGTTCTCCACTCCACGTATCCTGCGTACCAAGTGCAGGGTAGGAGACACCATGGAGGGCGTGCTGTCTACTCACCGTCTGTAGAGTAAAGAGGTCGCTTACAAGGAATATCTGAGATTGCGTAATCTGCCAGAGTAATGTGCCACAGGGGGTGCATTCCCCTCCAGACCTACCACCCTAGGTCTAGGCCAGAATACACTGCTGGATACACTATATTATAGTTTAAGGTGGATTTCCAACATTTAAAATGAGTTTTCAAAAATATTGTGGTTTTCTTTTCTTTTTTTTTTTTAAACAAAACAATAGTTCTGCTGTTTGGATAATGTAATGTTTTCAGACAGCTGCATATCAGTCATTTGTATGAGTTCTTGCTCTGTTATCTGAGCCCCAATCTACTAGACAAACACCCCGACTCCTTATCATACTGCCTGTTGTAAGAAATAATATGTCTTAATCGCATAGACATTGACATTCTGAGTAATGAAAACCTAAGGAGGAATGGACTTCATTAGCATTGCCATAAAGCATCAGCTCAGTGTGGTGCCTATACAGGGAAAGTCACAAAATGAAACCAAGTTCTTTCTAATGCCAAGCTGCTTTACTGTTTATAGCATTGTATTCCATGCTCCAAAAAAACCTATTTGTTTTTCCAGGAACTTCCCCTTTAAGTCTGGCACTGTAATGTAGTATAGAATTACAATATATTACAGTATATAGTAGTATAACATAGGGGTGTATAGGATTGAAAAAATATACACCAGTTATAGCCATAGTAGCACAGCTTGGTATATAGTGTATTACAGCATAATATATAATATTATAATGCCTTCTAGCAGAGTATAATACAGTATATTCTATACACTATACTAAAATTAAGTACACCATTATCCAGTATAGTATGTAATAGTACAGTATATTATGGCATAGTATAATAGAGTATAGTATGTGCATGTGCATATATACTGTATATCTATCTATCTATCTATCTATCTATCTATCTATCTATCTATCTATCTATCTATCTATCTCTCTATCTATCCATTTATCTCTCTATCTATCTATCTATCTATCTATCTATCTATATATATATATATATATATATATATATATATATATATATACAGAAAGTAAGTATATATATATGTATTTATATATATATATAGAGAGAGAGAGAGAGAGAGAGAGAGAGAGAGAGGAGCGTGTAGAGTGTAGACAGATTGTAACATAATATAGCCCAAATCTGTTTAATTGCTTTAGATACCATGTTTATTCTATATTAAATTATGTTAGTTCAAGTTCAATAATATTTCTAGAAAACAGCTTTATATTATTAGCAATTAATTAACTTAAAAGTAATTAAAAAGAAAAGGCAGATGAGCCTATTGGTTCCTGTATGCCATGTATGTCAAAAATATATGAAACTGCTGCTGATCCTGGGTATCCAAAATCAGCAGAATTTTGTATTGGCTTGTATTGAGTTAAAATAATGTACAGTAGATACACTGGGTATACCTATGACTAATTAAGTAAGGATATATATAAAAAAAGATCTTAATTACTAACACAGACACCTAGGGCTGACTGGCACTGTGCTCACTAAGGCTGCAGTCCCATTAGCATAACCCTCCAGATTCAACTAGCTCCACAGTACCCACCACGTCACTTGGTGAAAGGCAAACACGTGGTTCAGTGAGACCTTATAAATCTCTCCCTCCCTGCCCTGCAAGACCGTGATGTTATCTGCTGGCAGGGGTTTCTCAGGCAGAGCTGAAGGAGCAGCCGCAGCAGCAGCAGCCGCCGCCGCAGGAGCAGCCGCAGCAGCCAGCTCAGTCAGTGAGAGGCTGACACATGGAAGAGACATCACCCGAGTGACAAGGACAATCTGCAGCTCCACAAGCAGTGACAGCTCCACTCCTGGAAGCTCCACGTTCAACTGGTGCAAGCTGCAGCTGCCTCTGAGCGAATCGGTTCCAGATACAGTGTTGCCAGTTCCAGATACAGTGTTGCCAGTTCCAGATACAGTGTTGCCAGTTCCAGATACAGTGTTGCCAGTTCCAGATACATTGTTGCCAGTTCCAGATACATTGTTGCAAGTTCCAGATACATTGTTGCAAGTTCCTAGTGGTTACTCGCTGGGGGAAGTGGCAAGTTAGAGCAGCCCAGCCTCCAGCTGATGGTTCATGCTGCAGAGTGGGCTAGTTTTCCCTGTGTGTTGATCCACGCAGAGCTGAGAAGTCTGGCTGGATGCAGCCTGCAGGACACGTCGGATCTAAAGCTCTCTCACCCAGCTCAGGGGGGATAGGATCTCCCTGCTGTTTATTGGACCCCAGGATCTACCTTTCCCAGACCACACGTATATGTTTAGCCTTTCCTCTCCACCGCCTTAATTCGGATCTGGAGGTGATCTGGAATTCCTACCACCCCACTTACTCTCCAGCTCTTTAAACCTTGGAGGGAGACTCACTCTGATACTACTTCACCTTCATGAGTTGGACTTGTGACCCTATCACATTGAACCTTTTTCACTTTTTTATTTTATTTTGTTGATTTTTTTATATTTTGGTATTTTTTAATTACTTTGCATTTTTCATACAATATTTTTGCACATTCTTTTTTTTTGTAAAGGAAATTCTGTATATATATATATATATATATATATCATTTTGTTGGTTTATTTTTTTTTTATAGATATTATATATATATGTATATATATATGTATATATATATTTAAAGAAAAAAAATTAAAGCCCATTAGAAAATGCACTACTATCTCCTGAGCGTGTTCATGGTCCTGGATTTGGCCCCAGTGGCTCTCCCCCTGTCTACCTGCAGTGCCTTGGACATGAATCAATTTATGCGCAAGAGGATTGAGGCGATCAGAGGGCAGATCCTCAGCAAACTGAAGCTCAACAGTCCCCCAGAGGATTATCCTGAACCTGAGGAAGTCTCCCAAGACATCATCGCCATCTACAACAGCACCAGGGACCTACTGCAGGATAAAGCCAACCAGAGAGCCACATCATGCGAGAGGGAGAGGAATGACGAGTACTATGCCAGGGAGGTTTACAAAATAGACATGCTGCCTTATTACTCCTCTGAAAGTAAGTGTACCCCCAGCCATGAAAAGGAGGGGTTAATGGAACATGTAGCTGGTAGTTGTCACTCAGCTGGCACTTAAAGGGTTACATCTCTCTTCTAACTCTTACCTAGTGGCATCTATGCCAAGTGACCTGTTGGTGCCCTATTTCCCTGTGGATATTGCTACCCCCCCCCATATCAGTACTTTATTTTGATGGTCTACCAGGTTCTAATTCCTTATATTAGAGATTTCCCGTTTACAGAGTACCTCTTAATCTATCTATCTATCCATCCATCATCTATCTATCTATCTATCTATCTATCTATCTATCTATCTATCTATCTATCTATCTATCTATCTATCTATATATCTATCTATCTATCCCAAAAGCCCTGGGTTGCTTGATGGGAACCTGTCGCATTTTCCACTATTTTGGTGATTTTGATGTCACTCGGTGACATCACTGCAGATCCCAACACTGATGATGATTGTTACAACTCTTATAGAGTCGTTAGATGTGGCCTGCTATACTTCCTATAATATACACTGACTGTTAAACTAAGTATCTGCCACTTGATTACTAAAGTTGCTGCCTGTATTCATATAAGGTGTAATAGTAATGGTGCCTGTCATTATTATCCCTCCTGCAGAGAGAAATTGCCCTGAAGTGCCATAATCCTTAGTATTTTTCTAGAACTCTGCTGTGTTTAGTATTGATACAATTGATCATCAATACTAGATCCAATTACCCCTGTGGGACTATATGTTATGACTGCTTTCATGTGGGAAAACATACCCTTAGACAGTCATTAGAAGGCTACTTTCAGATCAGTTTTCTGGGCTGTCAATTTAGATTAGGTTTACAGACACAGAACAATAACCATCTTCATATGCAATTTTAGCTGCCTCCTGGAGACTCATACCTATACTGGAAACCATAGTATTCTGCTATTGATTCCCCACAGCTGTTTTGTCTTGTGTGTAACATCATATGGTTATACTGGTAGCTTAACCCCTTAACTTCCAGCTTGTGAGCAATACATACAGAGTTAAGCTATTTGGCTCAACTTATTGTTTCAAAGTATTTTCCAAAAGACACTTCTGATTATGATATGGAGCAGTCATCTAGGAAGAAAAACTTCCTTAAACTATTTACCTGGGCTTTAAAATAGGATACGTTCTTTTTTTTTATTCTAGAAAATGTATGCACATAGCTAATAAACATCAGAAGAATAGTTTGCTATTGCTGAGATGCTGCAGAGCATGTTGGAAAAAGCATCTGCTAAAAGCTGCATTATGGGCAGAGTGGAGGGCAAATTGTTTTATCTGCTGTTAAATTCTGTATTTCTAGATTTTTAGAGATTTGTCTAGAGGCAGAGTAGATAAATTCACACATGTTCAGGGTGTAAGTGTTTGTATTAATTAACCCATAAACATTTAAAGCCAAAGCTTTGCCCATCAACACAGTCCATCAACCCATATCCCCTGGGTATGCTGGCAATTCAGTGAGCAACATACTCCACCCATGCCTGTCCTCTGGGGTAAAATTACTCATGTTGTTTTAATAACGTGTATGTATATATATATATATATATATATATATATATATATATATATATATATATCCTCTCATGCTTAATCTCAACAAAAGTGCTGGAATAATTCAAGATTTCTGTCTACATTTCTACAAGGTTACACTGTGTTTCCCAATGCACTTTATGCCTATGTCCTTAATATAACAATTGTGAAATTAATTACACTAGAATTGTGGACAGTCGATATATAGTTCGTGCATAACAGAAAAAGATGATTCTTAAAGTTTACTTTTTAGAGTAAAATATTGTAAACACTTGCTTAAAAATGTCATTTTTTTAGCCATGGCGCAATGTCCGATATCTACCAATAGAGGGCGCCAGTAGTTTGCTCTTTTAGAATAAAGAGCACATTTATAAGAGTGTGCCCAGAGTAAGATGAGGATAACTTTCCATTCCTATATAATTAAATTGAGATGGTAATTATTTTAATAAAACTATCCTTATTATCGTAGTTTTAACCCAAAAGCAATACCAAAGTTCACTTAAACACCAGTGGCTATGGAGTCGAACAGCCTGACATAACAAATCTGGTGTCTTTTAACATTCATTAATATATCTATTGTCTGTCCATACTTAGCTATACTGAATATGTTAATGGGGTTATTTTTTGGGGTATACCCCAACCACCAATACAGTATAGAGAAAACAAAAAATAAAAATAATTAAAATATAAGCACAAACCGCAAGGTCAGAACCGATTTAACCCAAATGCATGGGAAAGACCAGCCTTTCATTCGTACCACAATATTATTAGCAAAGTTCAGTAGTGACCTCATCCCAAGTATTACAGATATGCTCTAATTTTATCCGTACTAAGATATATATTGCATTGCTGTGACTTCTCTGTAAGCCATTTAGGAGGTATTTTTAGGAGCACTGGGATTTAACACCCTCAGTGCCAGTAGCTTTGCAATGTGTTGCCATCTTTCTGCGATCCTTAAAATATTAAAAGAAAATACTAGGGAAAAACAAAAACAATATTTTATCTCTTTTCGAATGTTCATATGTACTTGAGCATATATATATATATATATATATATATATATATACAAAGGGTGGGCATGGACCATTCAACTATGATCAGCAACGTAGCAGGGAGAGATAACTCAATGGGGAGGAATCATGCAGATTCTTAGATTCTTAGGAAGTTTAGATGGTTGCTCCCAGGGGCACATTAGGTGGCTGCCCACCACTTTTTGTCCACCACAATATGTTAGTCTGTAAACATCATTGCGTGGGTTTATTTCATGAACAGAACTGTTATATATATATATATTTAACTGTACTTTGTGAAACTTTTTTTCATTGTTTATTGCCAACCAATCTGGCCATAACAATAAAGTGCAGCTCTGAGGTTTGCACCTTTTTTCTTTCTTGTTTTCACTCCCTGCTGAGTTGTTCCTTTTAAGTTTGCTGAGCTAATGATTTGTAGGCAGAGACATCCTGTTGCTCTCTTTTGAATTATGGATACTTATTACTGGTGCATAGGATCTGGTCAGGCTTCTCTCCAACGTAAATGGCTTAACCCTTTCCAGGGTTAGCAACATAATGCTTTGCTTACAGCTCAGTTAGAGATGGAGCTGCTATATTAGTCGATTGAGCAGCTGCTTATTTGTACCCTGTGCTCTACGGAGCCCCACAAACGAAGGGAGAGAGTGATACAAGTGTTACAGATTCACAAAAATGACATCACTAAATGGAACTTTTTTCTTATTATGGATTGAGTCAGAGATCCCCCATATATCGTTTTTCCTAGTGCTCCAGAGACCCCCATAGCACTTTTGGTTATGCCGCTGCATTAATCGGTCGGCACCTTTTTATCACTTCTCTACCTCGAATGTTATCTTATGTTATGAAGTCTTTTGGTCGTGTCTTTTTTGTTAAAGTTCTTTCCCCCCTAGAAATTGTTTTTCTTCTATCACCAGAGTTCCTGTTCATACAGAGCATGCCCCTAGAGATTAGATAAAACTGTTTTTACAAACCTTACATTATTGCAGAATTAATAATATTAACAGGAAGCCAACTAACGGGATGCTAGAGAAATTTTATGAGTACTCTCAAAGGTCATGGGGATTCTGCGTGAAACTGGGTCTACTGGAAATAGCCGTGCTATGCCTCTGGTTTAGAAGCAAGGCTTAGAAGTTAAATTTAATATAATGATTTAAGAAAAAGACACAGTTTAATCATTTTAGGTCATTATGTGTTGGTTCTGAGTATGCTATAGCCACAAAATTCTGAATCAATATGTAGAAACATATATAAAATTTCATTGGAAGTAAGTTGTATTTTGATCTTTTATATATTCATTTGCAGCAAGTAAAATAAAATTCGGTCCAAGGTCCCTTTTAGATTTCTAACCTACTGTTACATGGGTCCCTTCATTTGCCTGTTTGGATTGTTTCACAGAACCTTGAGTTTTCTCACCTTGAATGCATGAGAAATGGCCTTGAGTTCAGATATCATTCAAGATGTTCACTATTTGAGTAGCTGCTTTGAGTCCTGCCAACCTGAATCCCATATTTATTCAAAGGTTGACTCTGCTCTCCAGATGAACTGAGTAGGAGCGAGTAGATTAAGCCAAAGTTAGATAAACCCAGCAGCTCCATATGGAACATCAGCTGAACTCAACAACCTCCCAGATCCATCCAAATCCAACGGTAGAGTTCACCCTTGTCCATTGTTTGAAGAGTTGACCCCTTGGCATTCCATACATCCAAAGTACCTTTGTTTTGAAAGTCTTGAAGACTTTAATACCTTGTTTCTCTCTTGTAATAAAGGTTTCCATAAATGAAATGCCATGACCCCTTTCTAATTACTATCGACAAGTCAATGGCCAAAGAAAAAGATGGTCTTCATAAAATTTGGAGGATATGAAACCTTGACAAAAAGAAGACAAATAACAAATAACGAGTTGGGTAGAGTGATGAAGGGTCGATAGCGGGATAACAAGGTCTTTTACAAAGTATTCATTTAGAATTATTTTCATCCTCTTTTCACTATATCAACAATAGCGATTCTAGAGGAACATTGAATGCGGAGGAACTGGTTGAGCTTTCGAAAACTTCAAGTATATACTTAATGTCCTGAAGGATTAGCGGAAGAACATGTGTAAAAAGGAGGATCATACGAATGCTGAACAAAGATTAGTATTCAACGTAAACAATAAGCAAACAGGGTACTGTGAGTTTATATGTATAAATTGCTGACTTTTTTTTAAGGCGGAATTCCTGCCAAACTGCCGATGACCTCACATCTGTTACGATTGTGTACACAGCACGAAAAAATCACTGAGCTACTGAAAAGACATCACTGAATCTGACTTCTCAGAAGAACAATAGAACAAACACAAGTTCCTGCTCACAAAGCAGCCAAAATATGCTGTTTATAATTATACACTGTGCAAAAAAATGTATTATAACCTTCAAAGGCAGCAGATTAAGAACCTGATACGATGATTGACGGCATACTAAAGAACGATAGGCATTTAATGGCAGATATCCAAAGTCAGCTAAGAACTTTGGCTTGACATAGGGCCAACCATTTAAAGGACAACGTTGCTTCTCTTAGGACCTTGTGCTATAGTACAAAGAGGATTTAACTCTTTAAGTTTCAGGTGGGTTTGTAACCCCCAATATAGAATTCAAGTATTTTCTACACATCCACATAATCCATAAACTCACTAGAAGGATAGCTAACAGGTATCTTAAATTATCAAGATGCACCAGTTAGATGGACGAGTGTCATAGGAACCATAGTTCCATTGGTAGCCAACAGGGAGTTCTCCAGCTGTTGTACAACTACAACTCCCAAGATGCACCAATGTCCACCTGCTAGCCGAACATCATGGGAGCTGTAGTTTCATCTTCTTGTGCAGTACCTGTACATTCCGATTGGATTCCATGCTACCTATACTTTCTTGGTTAAAGTAGATCTCCTGCTGTTTACATTATACCACCCTGCTTTTGATGATCTGACATTGAATGATGCGTATACAGTATGAGAATTAATTCAGTATAGAAATGCACTTGAATTTTATCCAGATCTGGAAAACTGGGATGAGAGATTTAAAGATAGTTAGTTAGAATTATCTATTCTCTTTCTCTACAATGAGAATTTGGCTCTGGCACTTTAAGGCCATTGGTCGCCTGATGACATAAGTGCGGCAGAAGGCAGTGGAACCATCAGCATTTGACCAGTATGCCTGATGGCTAATCCAGGCCTGTCAGTTAGTCAAGTTGGGAATATCGGTCAATTTGCCACAGTCCTGCTAAATTCTTCATCTTATAAGGATCCAAAAATTCTATACTCACTAGTTACAGGAGGTAACCAGTGATCTCACTGGTTTATTTATACAGCTCAGCTGTTCTGAAAGGAGAAAGCCTGACCTTGAAACATGCTCGTATATAGGATGCCTAGAGACCACCGTGTCCCAATATGATGGACTCTAGGCCGCTCGTTTCAAATAAGCTCGATGTTGATCAAAAACCTTTTGCAACATTCCCCAACAACTGCTTGTGGCAAAAGTATTGGAACAACTCCAAAAATCATCAAATTGTGTACTTGTCCTGGAGCAAAATGTTCTTGGGAACATAACTCAATATTCTAACAGTATTGAACAACCAATTATGTTCATGTTTCACGCGTATATGGACTTTTTAATTACCCATGTCATTTGTTATTTGAGCAACCCGTGTAGTTCTGTTCAATATTGTGAAATTCCAAAAAAGCTGATGCGCTTTACATAAAGTGAAAGGTTACAAAATCTTACAGTCTAATGACAATTAAGGCGGTTCATATAAAATGTGTTAAACTGAACAGTAAAACTAGGTTTTTCAGTTATCCTTATGGAATTGCTAGGTAGGGTCTTTATGCCTGTTTGAACTGGTGGGGTTCTAAGGTCTAAAGGGTGAAGAAGGGTCTCATGGAAGGAGAAATATGAATCCCATAGTAATGACAAGACTTTTGGAGAGGAATACCTTGCTTTGGTTCTGAGGACTCCCGCTCTAGTAGAAAGCCCTAGCATCACCTCGATTGTCTTGGTTCATAGGCATACCTCCCAACAGGGCCGGCCCTACAATGGAGCCGACTGGGGCAATTGCCCCAGGCGGCACTTTTGAAGGGGCGGCACTTTGCCGCCCCAAGCGCTCTTTTATTTTTTTTTTAAAGCGGAGGAGAGAGAGAGGGGCACCGAGTGGTTTTCGCTTACCCGCTCGACGCCCCCTCTCTCTCTCTCTCTCTCCTCTGCAGCGAGTCTCCCTGTTCGGTGCCGGCTTGTAATGCAGAGCGCCGGAAGTGACGTCAATTTCCAGCGCTCAGCATTACAAGCTGGCACCGTGGCAGAGCAGGGAGACTCGCCGCAGGACTGTTTAAAGGTAAGTACCTTTAAACGGGGGGGGGGTGTAGATAATGGCGTCGGCGAAGTTTAAAATGCCGCCCCCCCGACGTCGGGGGGGGGGGCGTCATTTTAAACTTCGCCCCAGGCGGCATTAAGTCTTGGGCCGGCCCTGCCTCCCAACAAGAGAATCGTGTAATTTTTGCTTACACAGTAGATACAAAGTAACAGAATGTTGCAGAATCTTGTAATACCTTTTTTTATTGGACTAAGTATTTTGTGATGAGACGCTTTCAGGGGTCTTCTCTTATATCAAGTCAAAAGCAACTGAGAGCAGGAAAGAGAAATGCTTTCGACGTGACAGGGAAGGCTCCTGAAAGCTAGTCTTACAAGACTCTCTGATGTTTGTTGACGTATTATTTTGAGTTTTAGGCCTGTAGATAGATTCATGTTCACTAATTCCTGAAAGAAGGAACATCGGGGGAGCAAAGAGGGACTGTCCCTTGTAAAAATGGTCACTTACAACGTGTGCAAGGCCACCAAATAATATAACCTGTGTTAATTCAAGTAGGAGATTACTCTATGGGATATCTAATGCTTGGTATTTAACTATGGAGATAATGAATTAGTGAAACAGAGGAGGATAGAAGGGTCAGCATCATTTCTTAACTCTTTCTTTTCAGTTAAAAAAGACCTACATTTGATCTTGGATTTCCTTTCAGTTAACGCCCTTAATTACTATCCTTATTATGTATTTCACCAACATTTCTGTAAAATAAGGAAACGAGAGTAAACATTTTGACCACTTTTCTAGAGTAGTTCCTGTAGGATAATAAGCACTTGAGTGACTAAGATGCAAACCATTACTTCCGTTAGAGGAAATTACAGATATTTCTTTGGCAAAAGGCCTGGCAAATAAAATCAGATTTATAAAGGGACGGTAATACTTACTCGGGATGTTTTAAAAGGGTTAGTTCAAAGAATACACCAATAATTGTTATTTTTTTTTTATGAATGACTCAGATGGAAATAGGCAGTTAATGTATCAATATCCATATCTTCTAGAAGAGGACTTTCATTCACAATCTCCACTTAAAGTGGTCACCTAACCCAAAGATGCCTTTTCCAGAGCAATACATTGAAAGCAGATCTGCTGCTACGCTCAAATGATATATTCTTAACTTCAACGCCCTAATTTAACCCATGTAATCATGTTTAAAGCCACTTTATGTAGTGACGTAGCCAGCCTAGGGTGCCAGGTCCAGGGTGGCAGCAATCCCCCTACCAATTTCCTGTTGCTCAATGACCGGTTACTGCCAACTGGTCTATGTACTCTATGGAGGTTGTGCCGGCTCAGCTGGAATGCATTGTATTCCATCTAGTTTTACACATTCCCCTGTCAACAGGACACCTGCAATCCCTGGATGCTAGGCATCAATCTATGTACCTCTGGCGCTGCCCTAGGCCCAACCCAGGGCAGTGCTTCCAGCCACCCTCCCAGCCGCCATATTTACCACATTAAGAGGTGTCGCAAGCCTTTAAGACACGGAGTGCCTGGATATGACGCCACATCGCGTCTTTCAATGCAGTGAAGACACTAATCTTCACCTTCTGTGTATTCTGGTGAAGCAGCCATCTTAACTTCCTGTTCTCGGGATCTGCATTATTCTTCGTCCTCATGAAAGAATCAGTATTTTCAGCCTTTGTGTGGGACAAATATTGGCCGTCATCACTCCTGAACCTTGCCCCTAGTGAAAAAAGCATTAAAAACTCCAAAAAGCATGGTGGAAAGTCCAATGTTTGGATCAATCAAGGTGTGCTCAACCAATACCCATCTATGCTTTTTTAGATGTAGAATTCTCTAATATTAGATTACATTTTTTTTTCTTTTTGGTCTGAGATACACTATCTTACTTAAAAACTTGAACTGGGACCTTTTCATCACAGACAGGAAAAATAAGAATATTAGGTTTCATGAGGATTAAATAATGCTTTTTTTTTTATCCACTAAAAAACAACAGCAAAACAAAGCCAACAGTATTTTCGTGTTTATTCTAGATTAACTCGATTAACTAATACTGAGGCATTATTCTTCCTCAATGGAAAAAAAAAAAGCTGCTTTCTGTTACGTTGACCTTGGTCATGTTTATTTGGCTTTTTCTTACTATATCCAACCCACACCACATTGAGAAATACTACATCTGTCTTGAGTAGGCCGTTCCCAAGAAAGACTTTCATTCATAAGACACAAAGATAGTAGGGCTGCCCTCGTCTTCACCACGTCCAACAATTGGGAATGTTGAACGTTTTCCGCTCCGAGAGAGTGCGAGGAGTTAGTTTGGACTTTAAAATCTAACACGATAATATCTGTTGTTGACAGTGATGAAATTAAAATGTTCTGGGAAAGATAATTGAATTTTTGAATGCTGGATCCAATTCAGTAACTGCAATTTCAACACTTCCTGTGGAAGTTTAACATCGGCAGTTGTAATTCTCCCAAGTACAGCAGTAAAACTGTCATTATCTCTGCTTCCAGGTTTTTCGCTCATATAATTCCTTTGTTTGGATTCTATCATTTTGGTTTTTTGGTTCTTGTGATTTTTTTTTGTCTTGTCCTGTTTTCCTGAAGACTGGACTTAAATTAGTTTCTACTTTTCTACTCATTATCAAATACAGCAGTTCTTTGATTGGTTAAAAAAAATCTAAGAGGCCAATCAGAATCCTGTTTCATTTTGTAATGCGCCATTTTTTTTCTTATGTTTTTTTGTTTCTGTCATTCTTGTTACCTGCTTACTAAAAAATTCAGGTCTTCTTGCAGCAACAAAAACAAATCAATCATGTCTCAAAACTTTGCTATAACTTCTCTCAGAGTTATAATATTATTTTATTTTACTATATTATAGTATTTAGGACCCCTTTAAAATAAAAGCTTTAGGGACATCAACCTGAACATTTTCATCTTCAAGAGAAAAGAGTCGTACACGCCATTTTGGATTCAGTGGACAAAAGGAATCAGGTGCAGATTTATCATTCGGATTGTGTTGTTCTTGAAGAGGGTTGACAGCTGAAAAAATATTCTTGGGCAGTTAAGACAGAATGCAAATTTTTTCCCCCCACCTGTTTTCACCGCAGAAACATTAACGAGCGCAAAAGTAAACAGAGAACCCCAAATTCCGGCTTTGCTGATTTCATGACCAGATTCTTGTGATATCAATGTTGTCATGTGACGCATAATCATGTGACATAAATGTTATGCAGAGGCAGAAACTCCTCCCCTCTAACCAGGAAACATAGTAAAATGGAGTAAAAATTCGGGCCAATCCAGATGTCCAAAACATGTAATATGTGTATCGCCAATATTTAGCCTAGATGAGAAGACTTTTGCCCAAGGGTAGAGAAGACTTTTGCCCAAGGGTTGCACCCTCAATGTTTAATTCTAAAAAGTGCAACAATGCTAATAATTATCTAGAGTTGCCACCCTTTTTCCAGGACACTCTTGAAGAGGTTGTGCCGGAGGGTGTGATGTGGGTGTGGTTAGGGTGTGGTCAGGGGCGTGGTTACGGGTATAGTTATAAAGATATGTTTGGTTTAGAAGAGAAAAGAGGCGAGGGAGAGGAGAGACTAGAAAGACAGGAGAAAAAAAGAAGATACGATAGAGAAAGGGGAGAAAAGAGGATGGAAGGAAAGGAGGACAGAGAGAGAAACTTAATGTCCTTTAACCTCCCACCTAGGGAATCTGGGCCATCAATCCAGCCTGAAACAGGACATGCAGAGATAAATCTGTGACCCAGGCCCTAACTCTTTCTTCTGGGACTGCCCATGTAATCCTGCTGTACAGCACTGTGTAATATGATGGTGCTATATAATATAATAATAAAAATAGAGAATAATATCATCCAGATATTTGCTGTGTGATTATACATTTTAAGTAATAAAAAAACAGCAATACACATGCATATTAAATGAATATGTTGCTTAAGGGATGGCCACACAGGATTTTTAAGGTCGAGGAAGATCGTGGGGGGAATATGTCCTCTTGAAATTTATTGTGTTACTGTTTTCCTGAAGACTGGACTTAAATTAGTTTCTACTTTTCTACTCATTATCAAATACAGCAGTTCTTTGGTTAAAAAAAATCTAAGAGGCCAATCAGAATCCTGTTTCATTTTGTAATGCGCCATTTTTTTTCTTATGGTTTTTTTTTTCTGTCATTCTTGTTATCTGCTTACTAAAAAATTCAGGTCTTCTTGCAGCAACAAAAACAAACAATCATGTCTCAAAACTTTGCTATAACTTCTCTCAGGGTCTTATTTTATTATAATATTATTTTATTTTACTATATTATAGTATTTAGGACCCCTTTAAAATAAAAGCTTGAGAAACTTCAACCTGAACATTTTCATCTTCAAGAGAAAAGAGTCATACACGCCATTTTGGATTCAGTTGGCAAAAGGAATCAGGTGCAGATTTATCATTCGGATTGTGTTGTTCTTGAAGAGGGTTGACAGCTGAAAAATTATTCTTGGGCAGTTAAGACAGAATGCAAATTTTTCACCCCTACCTGTTTCCACTGCAGAAACATTAACGGGCGCAAAAGTAAACAGAGAACCCCAAATTCCGGCTTTGCTGATTTCATGACTAACGTCAAAGATTCTTGCGATATCAATGTTGTCATGTGACGCATGGTCATGTGACATAAATGTTATAACTCTCAAGATGCAGAGGCAAAAACTCAACTCCTCCCCTCTAACCAGGAAACATAGTAAAATGGAGTAAAAATTCGGGCCAATCCAGATGTCCAAAACATGTAATATGTGTATCGCCAATATTTAGCCTAGATGAGAAGACTTTTGCCCAAGGGTGGCACCCTCAATGTTTAATTCTAAAAAGTGCAACAATGCTAATAATTATCTAGAGTTGCCACCCTTTTTCCAGGACACTCTTGAAGAGGTTGTGCCGGAGGGTGTGATGTGGGTGTGGTTAGGGTGTGGTCAGGGCGTGGTTACGGGTATAGTTATATATATATGTTTGGTTTAGAAGAGAAAAGAGGCGAGGGAGAGGAGAGACTAGAAAGACAGGAGAAAAAAAGAAGATAAGATAGAGAAAGGGGAGAAAAGAGGATGGAAGGAAAGGAGGACAGAGAGAGAAACTTAATGTCCTTTAACCTCCCACCTAGGGAATCTGGGCCATCAATCTAGCCTGAAACAGGACATGCAGAGATAAATCTGTGACCCAGGCCCTAACTCTTTCTTCTGGGACTGCCCATATAATCCTGCTGTACAGAACTGTGTAATATGATGGTGCTGTATAATATAATAATATAATAATAAAAATAGAGAATAATATCATCCAGATATTTGCTGTGTGATTATACGTTTTAAGTAATAAAAAAACAGCAATACACATGCATATTAAATGAATATGTTGCTTAAGGGATGGCCACACAGGATTTTTAAGGTCGAGGAAGATCGTGGGGGGAAAATATGTCCTCTTGAAATTTATTGTGTTACTCGCCGGGTGATCAATGCTGCCAGTTTCCCCGCGTAGTGTAGGTTTCTACGTACGTAGCCTCTCACACTGGAGTCCGTTCTTTGCCTTCTGTAAGAGTCGTTAGTGTTCAACTTTGTATTTAATAAACATATTCAGTGAAATCCCTAGGGATACTTTCTTTATGACACACTTTTTTTTTTTTTTCTGTTCCGAAACAGTAGCTCAGTCTTCGCCACTGTTGGTGCAAGATTTGGAAGATTAAGGCAGGAACAGAGAGAACATACATTTAGTTTCAAACGGCTTCTAAAAAAAAACAAAAATGGAGAAAAAAAAATGATATGCAAACTATTGTATAAAAGTGGGTTCAGAAATCAGGTATACATTTTTAAAATAAAAAAATAAAAAGACATAATATATATTTTTAGAAATTTTTTTGCATTTACATGCCGAACAAAGAAAGATTGTTAAGTAGATCCGTTAAATAATTGTATGCGAACCTAATTAACAGCCATAGTCATCAACATTTTTTTTCTCGCGGAGCTGGGATCGCAATTTGGCAGAAAAAATATTTTGCTGTTTTAAATTACTCTTTTATGAATAGTAGCTTTTGACTTTCCTACAGTTCTAGGTCAATGACAGCTTGCCTTTTTAATTTGAGGTTAGGGAGGTCTTGGTGTATTACTGATGGAGTCAGTAAGCCAGTGGGGTGCCAGCTGTAAATCTAGCCCCTGTTCCCAAAAGGGCTGTAAAAATACACATAAATAATAAATATATTTTTTTTTCTTATCCCCCCCCTAGAGTTTTTTTTTTAGTTTAGCCGTGACTCGTCTTTGAGATCTTGGCCTTCACTCTGTATTTAGTGTATGAAGCCCTGACTTCAACCCCTAGAGCCCTCAAGCAGAGAAGGCAATGCCAAGAACAAACTTACTTCCAGTGAGCCTGGACTATACACATTGTTACTGTAAAAATGCCCGATCATTTGCCCCCGCGCATGTGCTGCTAGTTTTATTTTCTGGATCTTTGATGACAAGGAGAGCAGCACCTGACACAGAGAAGGGATTTATATTTCAAACCAGGAGAAATGTTGGCAACTTGATGGTTGGAGGCATACAGTATATATATATATTAAATATATATATATATCTCATATTATATATATATATATCATATTAAATATATATATATATAAATTTTGGAATTTATATATATATATATATATATATATATATATATCTCATATTATATATATCATATTAAATATACGGTATATATATATATATATATATATATATATAGCTCATATTAAATATATATATATATACATATCTCATATTAAATATATATATATACATAATTCATATTAAATATATATATATAGCTCATATTAAATATATCTATATACATATCTCATATTAAATATATATATATATATATACATATCTCATATTAAATATATATATATATATATATCTCATATTAAAATTTTGGCATTCCATTTCCCCTTATAATTTGCCACCATTCCCATATCCAAGTTCATTTCGTGTTAGTTTGTTTTGTGATGATGATGCCGATTCTTTAACTTACCAAAATAACACATATTCTTGTAGGTAAATAACACGGTCTTTTCATTGAAGCAAACAGCGTTCTAACAAGCTCTTTGTGAAACATTCATGAAGAGGTGGGATACACCTGGGTTTAAGCGTTTACCTCTATTTCTGTCGGACTGGTTAAATCCTAAAACCAAATAGATGCATTTTCTTGGCGAGTTTACCACCCACATTGAATTAAACAGCAGCAAGTTGTTGAAAGGCAGAAAGGCTTGTTGTGCTTCCCCCCCCCATTTATTCATAGAGTTTAATTGTGCATATCTCCTCACTAATGTGGGGTGACAGCATTTCTTTCAATTAAATACGTCAGGATGGGTAATTAAAATTGGACATTTTTTATTTGTAGGTTTAAAGTATTTTCTTCAATCCATGCACAATAAAAATATAACAAACAACCTCAAACATGAAAAGGTGGACATGTGGCTTTTCCTGTATTTGGGAAGTTAAAGCAAGTTATATTGAGTGTAACTTTCTGTTATAAAGGATATTTGGCCTCTTATGTTGATGTCGGACCTCATATAATGACATCGAACCGTGGTAGAACTGTAGAACCTCCTCAGACAGTGGCCTGATATTGAATGCTTCTGGCCAGAAGATAATCAACAATTGATTATTTGAATCCAGAATTTGAACATCAAAGCTAATATAGAGGTTGTCCATTCTTCTCGTCGTCCAACTTGTCTGCTCAGCACTGCTTACCAAGTGTCGTTGAGGGCACTTTGGAGCAGATTGGTTTAGAGAGGATAAAAGTATCCTCCTAGCTCTTTTAAAGAATGTAACATTAAACATGACATGTATTTCATACTTTAAGCAAACTCCAAAATTAACCAAAATGGTTATTTTGAGAAATTAGAATCTTGAGGTTAACCTCAGGCCAACTCCACCTTTAGCAAAAAAAAACTCTTAATAGAGAGTTTTTCTTGAGAAGAAGTTAGCTACTTTGTTTGGCGCACCAAATCCATTGATTTATTTTGATTTCACTGCGAGAGAACAAAACTGTCTTTTAAACTGTAGATATTTGAAAACCAACATGAACTTTTACAAACAGGGTAGGAAAATATCTGTCCTTATTAATCACTAATGTTGGACCCATTTTTGCTTTCCAAGAGTATCTCATCCTGTGGCGAGGTAAATGTTCCCCGATGAGAAGCCATTGTTCGTACCTTCTAAAGACAAGGTGACCCGGCCATAACTCTTGAAGCTTTTCATGAAATTATGTGCCGTCCACAAATTGTCATGTTGTCAACTTTTGACTGTAGTGACAATGGACAACTGGACACCATGTGACTTGATGTCACTCATACCCATTTCTTCCATTCTTCTGTTGAGTTTACAGGAAAGTAAAGTAAGATGCAAACACATCAACGACCTGATCTTCCTTATTATTAACCCTTTATGTAATTTTTGGCAGTCACAAAAATTGGAAGGAATGGGCAAAATATATATATATATATATATTTTTAAAAAAAAGCTAAACATGCAAAAATGGATGTTAAAAAAAAAAGAAAATAGTAAAAAGGGCACTTCTTTTCTCCCCATTGGAATCGCTACATTCAGAATGGATATGAGGCTTGCAGTGTATTATAATAAATAAGGAGTTAACGGAGATTCATGATACAAAAGAACAAGGATTGTTTGGCATCTGCAAATGTTTGAATTGCTTGTAATGGTCAACTGGTTGAAGCTTTTGCAAATATACTAGTAGTCATAATATATCACATGTATAGAGTAAAAGTTCCTCAATCACTCAACAGTTAGTCTAAGGAGATAGGACGAGATGCCTGAACCCCCTTCAAGATAAAAACTTCATTTAACGTGGGATAACACAAAGAAAGCAGACAACAGTCTGGGCCGAGAAGTTTCCAAAAGTAAACATTCCGCTAAACCCTTACAATCCTTTGTGTATAATTAGAAGTATTAAGAATGTTTAAACACTCATCAGTAAAACATCAGCTACGAGATCTCAGAGTTCATTCTGTGCGAGAGGAACATGCTTACCCATACGTTACAATGACATTGTTGGAAGTTGTGAGTGTTACATAGTTAAATAAAACAAGTTTTAACAATGTTGAACAGGTGCCAAACCCCGTGAACACAAGAAACGCAAGCAACGTCATTGGGTACTTCCACACTTATTAAAAACGTAATAGCATTTGATACGAAGAGTACTGGGTGTTTTATTCTAAAAAGTTGACGATAGGGGTACGTTTCATGGAGAAATATGTTACTTGTTGAGCTCAAGAAAAAAATAGATTTCCATGTGACTTGTGTATAAAGAATTGTGTGCCCCCCCCCAAATAATACATTTTACAGGTCAACACAGAAAATAGAAAACTATTTAATATTGTTAAATTTAAATAAACAGCATATATGTACTAGAAACCCACCTGACGCGTGCCATGGGAACATTAACCCTAACTTCCTGGTCTGCATTTTGTCCATATTATCTCTCTCCTGCTAAGTCGCTGATTGTGGTTGATTGGTGGTTGATTGTAAAGGTGGGTAGAGGAGACGGGAGAGAATGCCAGGGCATGACGTTGATTCGTTTTGCTATAAGGAATAGTTACAGTGCCTATGGCTCGTGTTTCTCGCTTTCTTTTATGGAATCTTTTTTTTATTTTTTTGTTACATAGTTGGCCATTTGCAAAACCTGCATTTCTAATTGGCGATTGCTGAGCCTCCAAAGAGAGAGTGTGTGTTTTGGAAACTGTAGTTCAGAAAAAAATGTCAATTGCCAAGAGGCCTGGTTCCAAAAAGTGAAGTGAATTTCTCCATACTAAGTGTGATTTTGAGTACGGGATGAAGGAAGAATGACCAGTGCCAAAAAGCCGGGGGACCATTTTATAACCTCGCGTCAACTTCTGAATTGATGAGAATCGTTTAGCGCGAGAATGGTCTTCAGGTGTTCTTTTTTTTGTTGTTGTTCTGGATTGCTTTCAACATATATTTATTGTGTTTTACTGTGTCCTGTTGGCTGGAGGGTTTTCAGGTTCACACAACAGCAATAGCTTTTTAAAATCACTCAGAACCAGAGGAAACCAGGGTTCCAGCCTCTTATTCAACAATCAGTATGGACTCATGGTCTTATGAACAGTCCGTATGTTCTCACATGGGAGAAGAGCCATCTAAATATCTTTTAGGTGCTCCTATCACTGCAAATGGCATTAGTAAAGAAGGAAATATTTAATTTACATATCGCACAATGTAAAGTGCATGGAAAAGGAAGAAAAATAAAGAAAACGAGTAGAGACAAGGTGATAAGTATTAGCTTTTAAGCCAAGTAGATGCTGGGCGATTATTACAGAGTCAAGGAGCTTTAGTTCAACTAGTTCATTAAAGCATTGAAATGACCCAGTGTCTGTTGGCCGGGGGTGAGTATCCGTTTAGTTACCCCGGCAAAGCAGCTTCCAGGGGAAATGAAACCTCTTATAAACCATCCGTGCCATTGGACTACAAGCAAGACGACGGGATAAAAGAGTCCAAGGGGCTGTGTAAAGTATTTCACGTGTAAAAAAAAAACTCTTCAGGACACGAGAAACAGAGGGTCTTCCAAATTCCAAGCCTTGTTAAAGTCCCTTTTTTTTTTTTTTTTTTTTAAAAAAAACCCCAAATATTGTTCTTTTAAAAAACAACTTTTGCCTTAAGTACCGTACTTTACCGCCACCCATTTGGGGTAGAAATCATGGCAGGAGCAGCGAGAAAAAAAATTGGTTGAATTTTGAGAATATCGGTAAACGGAGAGACACCAGGGACAAAAAACATTCTCCGCAATGTCTGTCCCAGCTTAAAAATAACAATTTTTTTTTTCTGGAGAAGCTGAACTCATTTGTAATCTTTAATGTCTCTTCAAATTGCGGGTCTCAGTTTTTGCTGTCTTTCTTTCCAGGTTAGCGTTGTCATGTTATAAGCGATGGTTTTGTTGTAAAGAATTTGGGCTCCTCGGAGTCACAAAAGCAGCCAGCTCAGTATTAGATTACGGCACGTAGCGTGCATCTGTTTTGCATGGCATGGTAGGTGAAATCCATCACTGGGCTTTTATTTATAAGCTCCACAAATCTCTATAAATCTGGGCAAGATTTCCCTATAACAGTGATGAATTGAGGAGCTTTGAAACAGAAATAGTTCAGGTAATTTCAACATCGGATTCTTGCGCTATTTCCGTGAAATAAGGTAACGCTGTTTTCTGTTTTAAAGCGCCTCCGTCACCAAAATAAATTTGATCTTAATCAGTAGAGTTTAAATGCCTATGAATGTTAAGCGACTTTTAACAAATCACGCGAGGGTAAAGATATCTGGAATAAATTCCCTTAAAAGGTCACTCTATTGTGAACAATTAATGTATATTAAAGTACTGTAATATATATTAATTAAACCTGAAAATAATCACTTACATTTAGATGAAGCTGCATCTCCGCAGGTGCAGCAGAACCCCCCCTCCGTGGTCCGAGATTGCACACCACCGATTGGCTACATGAAGCAGCCAATCAGTGGCCGGAAAGCACTCCCCCTGAAATGAATGTTAAAGATCGGTCTGTTCCCTGTTAATAGTTTCGGAACCCTCAGAACTTTCATGAATGCCGGCGAGACATTTATCAAACCTCCCAACCCGGTTGAGGTATACAGTTTTTTGCTTTTATTAGTCTGCATTATATAAGCGATTATGAGAATAACAATCTGAATCTAAAAGAGTCTGCGCCGTAAAATGTTTCATAACCCTGATTTAGAGCTGGTATTCTGCTGGCAGGACTATTAATAATGCTTTATAGCCAATGAAAACATTATAGAGTTAATTTAAAACAGCCCTACTGGATATCCACACACTGCTGTCCCGACCACTAGCTACGCCTCCGAACAGGCCCAGACTGGCCACCTGGCTCGCCAGACAAACGCTTATATTTTATTTAGCCGCTCGATCTATCCGGCAGATCGTGCTACGTGAGCATAAAAACATGGTATGCGGCCACACAGATCCAGCCGTTGGCCTCCTCTTACGTCATCAGGCGGACGGTGTCCTTAACCCCTTAAGGACAATGGGCGGCCCCAAAACCCATTGAAAACAATGCATTGTCATTAAGGGGTTAATGTGCCATGGCTTCCCTGTCATTGACAATCCAGCTTCAAAATAAATCTGCCGGGTCATCCAACCAAAACTGTTCATATAATTTATCTTTCGGTTTCCTATAAGAAACCTCATTTGACGCGACACCATGGACAGTATTCCAGCTTACTCCTACCTAGGCCACAGCTAACCTTGTTTTCTCATAAAAAAAAACGAAATCAGAAATTCGATTTATCCACAGACAGGAAAAATTGAGGAGAAAAAAAATGTAATTCCTTTGATGTGCGATTTTATTAATTTCATGTGAAGCTTCCTCTGAATACTTTTACTGACCAGGAATGCTGTGGGAACCGGTCGTTCCAGAATACATTATTCTTTCTTCTCTTCTCACTCTTGTTGTAAATGTTCTCAAAGCGCGTCTGTGTGTCTCCGTAATATCCGTCTACCAAATAATATCATAGAATATCAGCCATTGTCAAAATCTTGGGAAAATGTTATGTTTCAAATAATGAATGCCCCCCCCACCATCCACCCACCCACCCAACCTCCCTATGCCTTAAAGGTCTGTATCTAGACAATCGAGAAAAGAGGGAAAGGAATGCAGAATGTGACGATGGCTTAAAACGGCTCTATTTGTTAACAAAAAAAAACATGTTAATGTGTTTTTGTGTACACTGCTGTTTTGGAGGGACCCTGGTGCGTAAAAAACCTGGGGTAGAAACACAAACTCCCGTTACATGGGGGGAAGGGTTAGGAAACCACTAGAATAGTTCATTTAATATCTTGGAATTTTTTGTCAGTACTTTTTTTTTTTTTTTTGGTGGGAAAATTTGTTGCAAGCATCAGTGGGTTTAAATTGGCCCCTTATCACCTAGTTAATCCTCATCCAGAAACGCCTGAGCGTAATCAGCGCAGCCGCCTGTACCACGGCCTGTAGCCCTACTCTAGACAACAGCTGTGTTTTTTAATGCCCAGGAATGTGGCTGTTTGTGGATTAAGTTGGAAAAAAAGGCAGAGCAGAAGAAAGAGGGAGAGATGGGCTGTTTTTTTAGGCACAAGACGGTAAATTCACCAAACTATAAATTGTGGTATTTCAGTCCAGCAACGGGGAAAAAAATACCGCTATTCGGGAAATGAACCTTAGCTGAGCTTGGCTGCTCAGGCCAGTGTTGGGCAACAGTTGCTTAGACATATTTGTGAAGACACGGGATTCTACGAGTTGTGCCCGTTTGCGTTTTTTTCCCCCCCAGGAGCGTAAAAATTACATTTATGTGTGTGTTTTCACTGAATCTACTTGAAATGGCATGTGTTGCCTTTCCAGCTCACTGGGAGAAGGAATGTATTCTTCATACTTGAGTTTTATAGCTCTGCAGGAAGCCCGGACCATCCTCCTTGAGATGCCACGTCATCAGTTAAGACTTAGGCCTTCTCCATAGCTGTATAGCCACGACAGCCTATAACGGTGGCATTAATATCTCCTTTTCATTGAAGTCATCTGGTGACCAGCATGGTGGTACGGTGGGGATTATGTTCAATATAAAGAGTAATTTTGTTGCAAAGTTCGAAACATGGTTGTATGGAATTGGTCCACTCAGTAGGAAGATTTACTCATTTGCTATAGGGGGTAAGACTACTTTTCAAACTCTATGCCAGAATCACATTTAATACAATGTGTCGTGTTGGGGGTTTGACAATAATCCCTGCACCCCTGGATTGTGTAGTTCATATTTTAGGATTGGTTCACAGTTTTATCTAGAGGTAACACTTACTGTTACTAAAACCCAATAATAATAAATTAATGTGCACTAAGATCATCCATCACTAGGAATTATTTCAGGTTTTAGCATCATTAAGTAACTTATTAAAAGTGTTGAATTTATACTTCTTTTTAATGAGATAGAAGCCCCAATGGTGACAGTAGATATTACAAAGGCATTGTCAACATGCAAATATACTTATGTAAATATAGTTTCTTATTACTGAAATATTAAAAGGGATGGTGCGTCCATAAATATGACACCATTAGGCTCTGTGCTACTAGCGGTGCCACTGCTAATATTTTCTTCTCTGATAGACGCATCACATATGACATCTTCCTGTCCGGCAGACCTGAGCCTCATTGTACCAGCCAAAGGAACTATGGTTGCTTGATGGATCTGGCTGACATTGTTATATAGACAATGGGACTAAGGCTGATGAGTTAACTGGATGAGTTGCTCAGGTGTAAAAGGGCACCAGTTGGTCAAACATTGTTGGCCTTGTGATAAAACCCAAGAGATCCCTCCGCTTAATATGATTCATTTTGTCACCAAATTCCTCTAATTTAATTATATATATATATATATATATATATATATATATATATATACTCCTTTTCTCAGGCTTGACAATTCCAACTCGTGCACATCGGTCCATTTCTTCTTCAGACCATCGTGTCTAGGAGAACAGACTGTGCCTTCTCATCACTTCTCCCTTGAAGCAATTCTAAATAATGATTCACTTCCTACCATTAAATGAGGTTGGAAATTAACCTACTATTTAATTTCACTGTTGCATTTGTAACATTTGTGATACTAATTAGATCCAATTTACAGAGTGTAACCTTATATCACGAAAAAAGAAGATGTTTAAATGTTTCCTGAGGAAGCCATTTAGTAAAATCTGGTTTCAGATACATAAGTAATTGATTTGATTTACACAGATTGTGGCAGTCCTGGAGATTAAACCATAATTAGTATTAATTGCATGGGAATAATTGTTTTTTGGGGATAATTATGAAATCGACCCAACCCTTCTTTGTTGGAGACACTAAAAAGGGATGGTCCTTGATAATGCATAGTGGAGTCAGGGAGTTCAAATGCTTAATTCACCTTGATATTTCATGTGTGCTTAGTAAAGCCTCCAAGGGCCAAGTTCTTTTTAGCTTAGAGCAGAAGAGAGGACATCCGCCCCCATGGTCCAGACTTGCGATCTGGAACCCTAGGCAAATGCCTGGTGGGCTGCTGGACATAGGCATTGCATACTCAACCATAAAAATCTAGGGTGTGGTTGCTCATATATCCAGCCGTCGCCAGCACCTATGTCTTCAGGCGACCGTTGACCCTAAAGTGCCAAGGTCACCTTGTGATCGCCAGTACGGAGATTGACCTCATTGACGCCTCTAGTACATAAAGATGTTTTCATTAATGGCCAAATGGACCCATATGCGGCCTTGATGCCATAAATCTTGGATAAAAAAATAAAATAAAACTTGCATCCTTTTGTATGAACCAGTAGGCCGAACTTCTTAGATGAACTCAGCTTTAACCTAACTCATGCAACTGAACTCACGAGTCCCCATTGATGTTGGCTGTGAGGAATCGAGCTAGTGGTGAATTTGTCAAGGGCTTACGGCCAAGTTCAGCTCGAGTGCACTATATCTGTACTTAATTTGCCCTGAGATTTAGCTTTCTGACTCGGTGCCTAAAACACAAGGCTATTTGGTTCAACCCTATCATTTTTCTCAAAAGATCCAACTTTTCACTCGGATTCCGTAGATACTTTGCAGCTAAAACATTGTATATCACTCACGTGCTCCTTAAGTCCTTTCAAATCTGCAATATACGGTGTCCCGGTGAAAAAGTAGGGAAAAAAATGTATAAACGGAGACAAGTTGGCAAACTTTGAAGTTGCTTTGTAATCTGATTTTTATAGTATGTGCTGCTTTTACTTTGCTATGACTCCCTCCGGCCATTTCAATGTTAATTTATGAGGCTTTTATTTTTGTTTGAGTAGATGCTTGAGACAAAAGTCCTGAAATATTGTTGCAGCATCATGGCTCTGCATCTTATTCCATTTTATATGATTTCGTGGATTTATTTATTCATGAATGTATTATGCTATTCATTCGCCCCTTAGGTACCATTCCTTTCCAAATCCCTTCTTTCTCGGTATTATTCTTTTAAGCTGTGAACACATATCTAGGTTTTCTGGATGTATCTAGAGTTTTCAAGCAGGCTAGCCGTGTCCTATAACAAGGATAACACCGGAATAAAGACCGTGAGGTTTATTCACTAAGCAGTGAGAAGTCGGTGAGCTAAGAATGATCCCATCTTGCCAAATTAACTTTGTGTTAGAAAGGTTATTCAAAGGTTGTCTGACTGTAAGCCTTAGGAAGTCTTCCTTGGAAGAACATGAGTCTCAAGCTATAAACCTCAAGGTCTACAAACAGACCTTGAATTATGTAGGTTTTTCTCCCATGAAACATTAAAAAAATTCAAACATTAAAGGTGCAGTTCCACCTACTCTGCTAAATGTTAACACTTTTCGAACTTAATGCAATATTGGAAATATTTTTTCTTGTTAAATGCTCCTGGGAGAAGAAAACCTGCTAAGGTTAAATTGTTTAATGTGCTACAGAATGTTTTGTCCATATGGACCAGCACCTTCAAATATGGTGCGATGTCGTGAATATTCGAGTCACGGAATCTTATGTTTCTTAACGATACTTTGTTTCCATGTGATGTCATAGATTTCATTAGAAACAAAAAAGAACCATCTAGTCTGCCAGATTGTCCTGCTGTAAAGACTCAAACCTTAATCAGTTGTTGGTCTTGTCGCATGCATGTATAAATCCCCCCCCCATTGTATCAGCTTCTACCACTTCTAATGGGAGGCTGTTCTATTTATCTACCACCCTCTCTGTAAAGTAAAAATGGAAACACACAATCCAATTTCCAATGCAGACTATAAGCCATTGTACTACCCCACCAACAAAGCCACACAACCTTAAACTGGCTTCCGGTAGCCTACTCTGGGAAGTTGGCAGGTATGAGCATCATGTCTTAGGGAAAAAGTACCAATCGTATTCATCTTAAAGGAATAGCTATGTCAAAATGTTGACGTTTTCACGTGACTGATCCATTATTGTCGAATATAAGCCTCTCCAGCCTCCCTGTGTTCTCTGGAATTTCTGCCCCTTTTAATTTCATGGCGCATTAGCTTGGAAAGTAGCCTAGCATGCCAATGGCACAGACAGGGGGCACCATGGAAAGTGAATGAGCGGCAAGAAATCGTGTTTCTAACCAGCGCTCATTCAGCTGAACGAAGAATTACGTGACTGTCCCTTTAACAATAAAACAAGAAAAAAAATAAATACTTTTTTTCTGAAATATTTAGCCGTACATTAACAAATAGCCAATCTAGGGATTATGTATATAACACAATGGCATGAGGTAAGTACAGGGTATGTTCATTTAGCCAAATGAAATAAGATTCCAGCTTCACACACAAATAAATAATTCAAGTGCATAGCTGCCAAAAACCTTGTATTTCATGAAAACGGACACTGTTGTGAAACTTTAAAAATATGCAACACTGTCAAAGGCTGCCCATAAAGCGCTACCAATAATAATAACTTAAAAATGTGGGGCTTCTCCTTTAATTTTTTTAGACCCGGCAAGGCCTCTCTCGCAAAGGAAGGGGAAAATCTAACATGTTGGAAACACATACGTGTCATCGTTTCTCTGTCGGCTCCCTTTGACAAGTTTAAACGAAGCCAGGTTAGAATGCCAGGGAGTATAAAATGTATCAAAATATGAGGAATGAAGACAGATGGATTAAAATATTCAAGGGTTCGCCGTCATCCAAAAAACACAAAGTGCGATCCTAAAACGGCTATTAGTTTAGTGGTTTCAGGAAGGCAGCTGGTTACATAATGTGCTGATATTTGTATTCAAGTCACTCTTCAACCCTACTTTTCCATCGAAAAAACCTGCGTATAAATTTCTGCTGTTATGAAAGCGCACAAGTGCAGAACTGAGACAGAGAAAGAGAGAACAAACAGAGTATATGTCATTAATCATCAACACAATAATAATAAAACAATAATATATATATATATATAATACTAAAGCAAAGTACCGAAATATGTGGTGATACCTTTTTTTTAAGTAGACCGACATTTAGTTCTTAGTATAAGCTTTTAAGAGTATCAACCTCCCTTTATCAAGTCCAAAATAATACTAAACAAAACATATTCTTTGTGGTGGTATATGGGTAAAAAAACCCAAACAATACGGTGTAGATCAAAGCATTAGGCAACGTAAGAAGGCAATGCAACAAAGCATCAGAACAAGCAAGCAGTGTGTTGGGTTGTATAGTGAGAAGCATTAGTAGCAGGAAGATGGGGGTGGTTCTGTCCAGGGCCGGCCCTACCATGGAGCAGAGTGGGGCAATTGCTCCAGGCAGCACTTTTGAAGAGGCGACACTTTGCCGCCCGAAGCGCTTTTTTTTTTTTTAAAGCGGAAGAGAGAGAGGGGCGCCGAGTGGTTTTCGCTTTCCAAGGTGTCAGTACCCGCTCGGCGCCCCTCTCTCTCCTCTGTGAGCCCTCTAGCTCGGTCTCGGTGCCGGCTTGTAATGCTGAGCGACGGAAGATTGCGTCATTTCCGGCGCTCAGCATTACAAGCCGGCACCGAGACCGAGCAGGGAGACTCACCGCGGGACTGCTGAAAGGTAAGTACAAAGGGGGACAGGGTAGATAATAGGGAGGGAGAGTAAGGGTAGATAATAGGGAGGGAGAGGAAGGGTAGATAACGGGGGGTGGCGGCAGAGGAAGGGTAGATAATGGGGGGGGGGCTTCATTTTAAACTTCGCCCCAGGCGGCATTATGTCTTGGGCCGGCCCTGGTTCTGTCACTTTACAGATCTCTGGTCAGACCTCACCTAGAGTATTGTGTACGATTCTGGAGACCACATCTACAGGAGGATCTAGACATTCTGGAAGGAGTTCAGTGGAGTATGACTTAAATAGTAATGGTTTGCAGGATAAAAACGAATGCATGCTGTATGTGTATAGCTTGGAGGAAAGAAGAGAGAGAGGCGATGTAATAGAAATATCTAAATACTTAAAGGGATTTAATAATGTCCAGGAGAGAAGTTTATTTCAAAGGAGGAGGAGACATGTTAGAAGAAGAGGTCACAATCTAAAACCAGAGGGTCATGTAATGAAAGGGAGAGTGATAGATAACTGGAAAACCCTCCCAGCAGGAGCGGGAGAGGTTAATACAGTGAGGGAATTTCAACATGAATGGGATAGACAGGAACCTAAGACAAGACCAAGGCAAAATGGGTCCTATGACTCCTATCCAACGTCAAATTCTATATTGCTATATAAAAACAGTACTTTTCCAGCTGTCAGGTGTAATTACGGGGTTGACGGGTTACTTTTTGTACACTCCAGGGCTTTGATATCCTTGTTGTGAAAATAATATTCCTTTGTCACGTTCTCCTGAATAATTCTTCTGAGTAAGAATATAACCGTATGTGATCCAGTTTAATGCTTGGACAGCATGATAATCCCTTTCTCAGGTTCTGACAAGTCGTAATCGGAAAGGTTTACAATTTCTGAGCTGGCTGTGTCGTGTTCTGGGTGATATATTGCAGTAATATTATAGATGATAGACCTGAGCGGCTATGGAGAGTAGTGCTTGCTGAATTTGATGTAACGTTTTTTGATTCACAATTATAATGTAACTGACAGCCAAGCTTCATGGATTACAGTTTAGTTAACCAGTTTATGCACGTTTTAGTGTTACATATATATTATACCCCCATCTGAGACAGTAAGGCTGGGGTTTCATTGGCAAAGGTTAAGGTCTGGAGGTGAGGAGGTCAATCCTCAGTCAGCTGGGAGCTGCTAGGAGCTCCTATAAAGGGAATAAGCTTAGTCCTTCTATGATCTTTCCTAGGGTTTGCTTTTCTTTTTCTTTCCTTTAGCATTATAACCCTCACAGCTGTTGGTATTTCTCCCCAGGCTGGGGGTATAGTGGGGTATAGTGGATTACTTGCACATACACCCGTGCCGAGCTTTGGAACACTCTCCTGTGATTGTGCTGCGGTTGGCATGTTTCTGGTTGTGATGGTAAAATGACTGTTATGTAAATGTTTCATAGTGTGTAATGGAAAGGTTGGCATGGGATGTTGCTTTGCTATGCTCCATTCCCTCAGTACGCTTCATTAATTCTAATCGGTGATTTTTGGAGCAGGTTAAGGGTTTATTAGACCTACGAGAATGCTTGTTGTCTTGATAGATATGTTGTACAGTATCTTGTTCTATAATATTTAATACGTGTGGCCCATATGTCCTTGTTGGATGCCCCTAAGGCTGTCAAATTAAGAAAGGATCAGCATAATAGTTACACTGCCCAGAGGCCTCACATCATAACCAGGGTCTATATGTAGAGAAAAGGCAAGGACTAGGGGTGCCATCCGTCCGGGGTTCATTTGGAGTCAAAATGTTCTTTCTCTCCTCCCCTTTTCCTGTTCTCTCCTCTCCTTTTCCTTCTCCCTTCCCCCATCTCTTTCTTTTCTCTCTGTTTTTCTCTATCCCCTCTCCTTCTTCTTCTTGTTTCTGCTCTTCTGTCATCCTCCTTTCTCTCCCTTCTCACTTTTTTTTCTATCTCTTCACTCGTGTCTTTCCTCTATCTTTCTCTTTTCCTTTTTGTTATTTTCTCTGCTCTTAATTTTCTCTTTCCCCTCCTCTTTCTCCCCTCATTGTTCTCAATTTTCACTCCTATCTCTTTATTCTTTCTCTTCTCATTTGTATCTTGTCTCTGCTCCTATTTCTCTCTTTTCCTTTTGTGTCTCTCCTCTGCATTCTCCATTATACCAAACATTTTAGCTGTCATAGGTAAAACTACGCCCATGGCCACATCCCTGCAACCACGCCAGGAATCACCTTCCAACCAGCGCCCATGAGATGGCCTGGTAAACCTTATCAAAGACAGTCTTTCAGTATGTACATGAAAGTTTTGGAAATAAAGTGTGTGATTCCCATTCTATACATACAGGAATGTAAAAAAGTGTAAGGATTCTCCTATGGAATGTATGGACGGGTATTCTACTCCGTTTATAAGCATGTTGTGTGATCGCTTCTGAAAAAAAAGGAAAAAGGAAAAAAAAAAACGTAGTCCTTACCCCTACCAATGCACCTCGCCTGCTTACCCAGCCTTCCCAGTACACTGTAGAATGTATCTGTGGTACATGGACTGATTATCTTGGCATACATTTCTTTGCAAGATGTTCAGTGCAAGAAGCCAAACCAGTGACCCCTAAATAGATTTAGGAGCTGCAGCTGAACATAGATTCACTTTTATTTTTAAACTCACACTGAGAATAATTTGCATTTAAATCTTGATTTAATGCTGCAATACTAGATGTGCTTTTTTTTTTCGTCAAAAGACTCTTTACTCTTCTGTATTTGAATAAGGGCTTTTTTCTAAAGCTGAACGCTAAATAGTGGCAAAAATTAAATAGGGGGATGGTAGTTCATCCAGCTCCATTACAGCACTTTTAGTTAAGCATTAAAGACTGATGTGTCACTCTATATATATATATATATTTATACTATATATATATATATATATATATATAGTATAAATGTGTTATGGTCATTGTATTCATATAAACACATAACGTTTTCCGTGTTTACTAAACCCAATGCATATATTTTCATTTCTCTTCAGTATATTACGATCTTATTGTGTGTAATATACACAGAATGTCACATAATGCCCTCTTTACAAGTATGACAGGCCTTTCATTTCTGAAAAACTCATTTATTCACTAACATAGAAGTTGTTTGCAAGTGCACGCACCTTTAAATCTTGCTGCCTTCTGGTGAGGGCATGTGAGATTAATGGAAACTTGCATGTCCTTGCCTGAAAATTGCTCCCCAACTTCAACAGCTAGTCAGTGCCATGATTGCCCCCAAACAACTTGTCAGTGCCTTCTTTGACCTTTGATCCCCCTTCCAATATACAATAAATGCACACAAATTACACACACTTACTCATACTCACTAACACACACTCCATCTCACCCCACTTACACATACATACTCACAAACACAGTCAGTACGGGGGGTCACTCAGCTGTTTTCATGGAAAACAAAGACATTTCTAGCTGTAACACAATTGCAAATGTGTTAGCCTTTTAAACTTAAACTTGGATTGGAGTGTTGGGAGTGATAAACGGGCCTCTGTACGCCTATGAAGACATTCCATTAAAATCCAGCGTCTGTGCTGGATTTCTGATCCATTTAATGTTTTTATTTTAATTGACCAAATTTCATCAAAAAAAATGCTGGAAAACCTAATATACAAATATTATTTGGTCCAAATGTATCATAAGTAACCATTCTCGAACCGTCCAAAATCAGGATAAATTATGTGTACTTTACATGAGATTTTAGAGTAATTTATTTTGTCGGATGAGATCTATGAAGGTGACAGCTCCAGACTGCGGAGTGAGTTACGCTTGACATTCTTATCTGTGTAAGCGGCTGCTGGCCTGTCATCTCTCACCTGCTCTACTAAGTAAGTCTGAGTTTTCCCCCGTGACTAATATCCCTCATGTCACATCACAGCTTGTAGTTAGGCCAGTGACCTATGAGCCCTGATCCCTGAACAAATTGTTCCATTAAATTGGTAATTAATCAGCTACAGACTCCTTTCCCTAAAGCTCTGCGCAGCATACATCACCGGCTGAATAATATACATACTTCGTATCTGCCGGTGATATGCTAGGCCTGGTTTGTTAAGACTAAGGTTTTCATGAGGACAAGAAGCTCACTGCTCGTTCTCTGGGTCGCGGTTAGAAAAATGAATTTTTGCTATAGATTTTTTGTTTGTTTCAATACATTCTATTTTCATATTTCCTAGTAATATAATAAAACTGTGTAGCTCTGAAGCTTGTGAGGTGGCTGTGTGGGGTAAGGTAAGTGGTTGGCCAGACTGGTGGACTTGAGATGGCATTTGTGGGGCTCTTGTCCCAGGTCAGTTTTTTGGGGGGTAATAGACCTCATTTTCATAGAAAGAAATGTACCAATAAAAAACTAGCAGTAGAAAAAATCATCCCTGGGACTAAAAGGCTAGCATCCAATCAATAACATGCGTACGTCTTGAGTGAGTTGGAGGTGCAGTTTGGCATCATGCCACCAGGCATTTGCCCAATGTGCCCAATGGCCAGTCCAGGCTTGGACTGTGGACTATGTCAAGAAACCAATAAAAAAACTATTTTTTTCTCATATGACAGCAAAAAAGCTCTTTTTTTGCTATGAAGTATTGTTCTTCAACGGTGTATTTTGTCAACAGTCCAAAAATCAATTTTTTTAACATATTTTTTTTAATTTCGATATGTTATACATGTTTTCATGTCTTGTTGTAGCACTTTTGAAACCACTAGCTCTTCATAGTCTCCTAGCTTGTCCTATGTCACATTTTTGTTAGGGTTTTTTTTTTAAATTAATAGTTTTATTTGGTTTCACAAAGTTAAAGATACAAAACAAGAGACAGAGGGGGTGGAATAAACAAGAAAAAATCAAGCTACAGTACAGCTCCACACGGAAACCACGTGGGGAGTATCTTAAACATATTGGAAAGTGTCTCTATAAAGAAAAATATACAAGAAGGCCGAGAAATACATTATCACTTGTCTGGAAAGATCCTGCATGGGCCACATCCTCCGCGTAATAAAAAGAACTTTATGGGAACTCTATATGTCAGAGTGGCCAACGATTTAAAAGCCACATTTTCCGAAAGACTTTACAGATGGTCGGTCACAGTGCGCCGGTGACTAGGTGACAATACAGATATATAGCTTGGCGCCTTGAGAACTTGCATACGGAGACATATAAGCAGCCCTACAGATATTACTGCTCCATAAAACCACGTGAATCATACAACAACATGGTAAACATGCTTAATTTTGAACACATGTTTGGGAAGAGCTCGGAATATTAACCCTATGAGTGTTAAATCTGTGGAGCCACGCATGTGAGATACTTGGCTTTTCAGGAATCCGTACTCCCTCGGCAGTTAGAGGATTAAAAAAAAACAAACCAGGGGCTTGAAGTAGGTTCACACTCTGGGAAAAATACCAGGAAGGAAGGCTATTTAGATAATGACCCAAAATTGAGGACTGTTCCTGGAAAGGGTAACATCCTGGATATCAAAACAAACTCATATACACATTAGAACAAAAAAAAAAAAATGATATCCATAGCCAGTCCATGCTGAGTATGGAGGAACCTGTAGTGAAACATAACAAGCTCCTGTGTATCTTGGGGGAAAAAACGAGCAGATGTGGTTTTTATAACACACCAGGTCTCATTTTATGGCGTGTAGTCCAGAGAAGAGAGAAACAGTTAACAGGGGGAAGGGAAGGATTCTTGGTTGAATCATGAAGATCTTTACGGAGAGTTAGACTACCAGTAGAATCTTAGTCGTTGCATTTCCGACGAAAAGAATTCCAACTTTACGTCTAGGTTGACACAGATTGGGATAGCAAGGTCTTCTTCTGCATGTTTTCTAAACCCTTATAAGCCTGTAAAGGAACACATGAAGTTGTATGGATGTTCCATCCACCCTTGAATGCCATCAACATGAGACTGGTGTAGTATATTTAAGGCACAAGATTAATGGTCATGGCCAACAACGAGAGGGTGACCTGGTATTGTCCCCATGTCTCCTCAACCGAGAGCGTTGAAACCACAACTCTCCTACAAACTCTTCCTTTAGTGAATAAACCCTGACATTTCTTTTACTTTGCAACAAATTGATAGTTATTTTTTGTAATACATTTACAATTTTCAGCTCTTTTTATGCATTTTGTTACTTGTGACTTCCTAGAAAGACATCGGCAGAATAAAGGGGGGCAGAAGGATTTGAGGACTATCTCTCCTAACGCAAGGTCCTCGGGAGGCACAGTCCTTCGTAGTTAATTGTATATGTGGGGAGTTGTCTAGAAAGTCAGTTTTATCTCTGTATTATAGCGAAGGCAGCTCAGACCTTTGTAATTTGTAAATGAGAGAATCCAGGAAAACACAAAGTGAGCCTCTCTGCTTACCGAAGGGTTAAACCGTCCGCCTGTAATTATGCAGCACAGCTGGAACACCTGAATAGGATTAGTGACTTGTTTTCTAAATTCAGTTATGTATTAGCTGGATTAAAATGAAATATATTTAAGTTGATACATGTAATAATAATTATAGTTCTGCAAATTGAAATAGGGGGTAGAAAAAAAAAAAATCGCAGTTCTGCACTCTTGAAGCCAGATGGTAAATGTCATAATTTGGAGGCACAGAAACAAAAATATAGCAAATAATTTGGGTGAAAGCCAATTTTTTATTTTTTATTACTCCTGCCACATTAACAAGTAATTCCTTTTGGCACAAGAACGTTCTGGCTCTGGGCAGCAATTATTTTTTATTTTTATGGATACCTTTGTACAGTAAATAACCTTTACCGAGATAAATAGTGACATTAACTAGATTTGTCCAGTGTGTGTATAAGTTTTTTTTTTTTTTAGCTTTTTTTGACCCAATTATTATTTGGAAAGAATTTAGAAATGGCTTCATCGCGATGCTAATGAAGTCTGTTCCTCTATAGGCTTCATTAGTCAGAGTGGGCGATTAAGACAGAGCCATTCTATTGTTTACCATAAGGCAGTACAATAAAATGCTTTTTTAATCAGATATTAGTAATTATCAATTTGGTGGCAGCTCCACCTAAATACTACCTCCTCCATTGTTTGGTTCCACACTAGTCGCTGCGTATTAAACCTTTAGTGGATAGCCGCTAGTGCCGCTGGGGTTCTCAGCCTAACCCCCCCTTCCCACGCTGTGTATTCCATTTATTTAGTAGTAAAAGCCAAGCAGATTAAGTCATCTTGCATTATCACACATGTTTCTTTGTTCAAGAAAGTTAATTAGACAAATTGAAAACCGAAGCGCTGCTTATTACACTGACATTATGCAGAAGCACGATAAAAATAATTACATTTCAATTTCCTTGCCTGGAGCTGGGGACACATAATGCCATCCTGAATAATTCCCCTTTTTCGAGTTGTGCAATATCTTGAGAACGTCTTGTCTCTGCCACTTACTTCAGTTCCACATCAGAATAGCGTTTTAACGTGTTCTATGTGATGGTTTCCAGACTTTGTGACACTTGTGTGAAATCATAAATTCAAAGGATATTTGTTTGTTCTTACTTTTTTAGCGTTCCGATTTTTTCTTTTTTTTTCTTCCTTTCCTTGTAGTAAATAAGGAGCTGATTTTAAAATAATCTACCCTGGAGCCTCGTCTGTAAAGTATAGTCGACGTATTGTCTGGTATCATACAGCTTTTGCAAACAAACCTTAAAAATGTTGGGATTGTAATGGGCTGACGGGAGAGTGTTACATTACATTATTTATTTCCATCCGTTATTGATGATCTGTTTTCTCAAGTGAGCCAAAATAAAGCCTACATTGTGTTTTGCAAGGTTATCATTAGCGAGTGGAAAAAAACTTGCATCTACTTAACTCTTGGACAGCTACGTAGTACACCCAACGCCGAAGATGCTCATTAAGACCATCCGTTGGCACGGGGCCGGATCCTGTTCAAACATGAGGAAGACATGTTCGCTGCAGAGTAAATAGTGGTTGGAGATGATTATACATTTTATAAACCAATGTTGTATCTCAGCGTCTTCGGTGCCAGATTTCTTCCTGTGGTGTGACCCACTTGGAGGACACAAGCTTTATAACCGAGTTGGATCAAGGAACGCCAACTGCCGTAGATAATGACTACTAACAGAACTGGCCAAGTGTCTTGGGAATCATAGCCCACACAGCTTGAATGTTGGAGGTTGACTGTCCTTGGGATGTATACCATGCTTTTCAGTACCTGAGCGGGTTCTTGTCGACATACAGCAAACTCTAATTTATGGCATTCTGTGTTGAGTACTAGGGCAGGAAGTACACAATGTTGTCTCTCAACTTCTAGTTAAATTACCAGATGTTGGACAACTGGCTGATGTGCGAAATGTTTCCAAAGAGTAACGTTAAAGAGGGAATGATGGTTTTTTTTATTTGCAATCAGTTTCTCCAGGATAAATGAAGTGGAACAGAATCATTAATGACTGCATTCAGAAGATGAACCCATGACATCAGAATCCTGATAATTGTTTGTTGTGTTTCAATAAGAGTCATCGGGATACTGATTTCATTAGTCATTAACGGTTCTGTTCCACTTAGAAGACTATTAAAGTGTCTTAGCGGATCTAGCATTTTACTCTTTTCATGTTCAGTCACACAATAATAACACACATTATGTTAAGCTTTTTTCAGTTTATATGGTAACACTCCATCAGTACTTGCTTTTATTTTGTTAACATGGCAGCTGAGCATTTACTTATAAATTAAGAACTAAGCAAGACTTTCCATGATTAAATAATTATTTCCGGAATGGATATGGATATTGATATTCAGCATCTGGTGGCCCATTGAATTGCGCGTTCAGGAGGAACCCCCGCATCCTCTGACATTTCAGGTATCCAAATCATGACACCTTCGTTGGTGGGGGTTGTCAGAGACGAGTGGAGTTGGGTTTAGGTAGAGTGGTAGCGGGATCGGTAGACCATGTGGGAGATGTGATTGTGGTATGTGATGCAAAAAAACCCATATCTTAACCAATGTCATGGCTTCCTGGGCTGGTCAGGGGAGATTAGATGATCTCACTAACCAGTAGGCTCAATATTCTTGGTGAGATGAAGGTGAGAGCGTAGAAAGAGACCTTGCCCTTGTAGTCATGCCTATTTATACCCCTTTACATTTGGTTAGGGTATACGTTAAGGAATCCTATTGGAGTAGTCATAGGATACACCGGCATTCCACAGAAGACCCTCTAAGCTACGTCACTTAATTGATACCATATGTTCCTAGCACTCAAGTTGCATTCAGGCCTAAAATGTGCAGAACAAAATAAAAATATAAAAATGATTTCTTACACAGCCCATGATCCCCACTGTCCTCAAAAGTGTTTTCGGCAGGGCAGTGCTTGAAAAATTCTGGGTGGTTGGAAGGTATGGGTAACTTTGGGGAAGTGAACATCATCTTTTGAGTTTTGTGAGTTGCCAAATTACATAATTTTGGCAGGGCATATCCAGCCGGTGGCCGCATACTGCAGCAGCAGCAGATCTGGTCAGTATGCAACACTGATGGCCCACCAAGTGTTTGCCAGATGGCCAGTCCAGGCCTGCGTTAACCTATAATCTCCAGAGTATTCCCCAGCGTGGTCCTGAGGAACACAGTGAAGATCCACTCCCTGAGACCCCATAGTCTAGCTCCCTTGTCAAACTATATCTCCATCGCCACCCTACTGCATGAAGTTTCTTGTTAACATAAGGAATAACCCCAATAACACCATAAGGACACACGGATGAGCACAGCATCTGCCTACTTTGCAGGCCTCAGCTTGCCTTAAACTAACTCATTTAGACAAAAAATGTCTATAAAATCCGCAAAAAATGCAAAGCAGAGTTAAATGCTATTAATTACGTTATATCTTTGATTGCGCCAATTCTCCTTAGCATATGGGACAGTTATGTATCTACAGATAAAAACGAGCTTGGGATACTGTGAAAAGTTGATGTTTTTTTATTTATTTCATGACCTTTGAGAAGTTTCAGTTACTGTATTCGGTTCTGTAATGGCACAGAACACACTTTTATTATATGAAGAAATGACGTACCTCTTTAGCTACAGGGTAACCAACAATGTAATATAAAACAAACAAAAAAAAAAATCATCTTTAGTTTATTGGAGATTTGGATGAGCAATTTGTAGACAGATGGCTAACATTTGTGGGGGAAAAACAGCTTTTTCTGTTTTGGATATAATAGAAAAAGTAAATTTCCCAGGAATCTGCCTGTATGCGATATCGCTGAGGTTTCATTGATCACTTTTTACTCTTTTATTAAAACTTTTAAATCATAAGGAAATATATATATATATCTGACCTCCCCCGGGTTAGCCCCCCCATATTAAATTTTTTTACAAAAGATCATGGCATTTGTTAGATCTTTGTTAGATCAGGTTTGATCAACTGTTTTTTTCGTTAGATCAACTCTAAAATAGGCAATATTAACAATCTTTTTCAGGGGGGGCTAACCCGTAGCCAGCCCCCCCTCAACAAAAATTTCAACAAAATGTTACTGATTATGATAGCTCTACGTTAGATCAGGTTTGATCAGACAAAATTTTTGTTAGATCTAGTCTAATTACTGAGATATTGCATATTTAATGAGGGGGGGCTGGCCCCCCCTCAACTGAAATTTGGATTTTTTTTAATGGATCTTGGTAGATATTCGTTAGATCAGGTTAGATCAACTGTTTTTTTCGTTAGATCTACCACGCAGGAGGCGGTATTCACAATCCTATTTTGTGTGCGGGGGATGGGTACACATACAGTCTGGCCCCCCCTCAACTGAAATTTGGATTTTTTTTAATGGATCTTGGTAGATATTCGTTAGATCAGGTTAGATCAACAGCTTTTTTCGTTAGATCTACCACGCAGGAGGCGGTATTCACAATCCTATTTTGTGTGCGGGGGATGGGTATACATACGGTCTGGCCCCCCCTCAACTGAAATTTGGATTTTTTTAAATGGATCTTGGTAGATATTCGTTAGATCAGGTTAGATCAACTGTTATTTTCGTTATATCTACCACGCAGGAGGCGGTATTCACAATCCTATTTTGTGTGCGGGGGATGGGTACACATACGGTCTGGCCCCCCCTCAACTGAAATTTGGATTTTTTTTAATGGATCTTGGTAGATATTCGTTAGATCAGGTTAGATCAACTGTTATTTTCGTTAGATCTACCACGCAGGAGGCGGTATTCACAATCCTATTTTGTGTGCGGGGGATGGGTACACATACGGTCTGGCCCCCCCTCAACTGAAATTTGGATTTTTTTTAATGGATCTTGGTAGATATTCGTTAGATCAGGTTAGATCAACAGTTTTTTTCGTTAGATCTACCACGCAGGAGGCGGAATTCACAATCCTATTTTGTGTGCGGGGGATGGGTACACATACGGTCTGGCCCCCCCTCAACTGAAATTTGGATTTTTTTTAATGGATCTTGGTAGATATTCGTTAGATCAGGTTAGATCAACAGTTTTTTTCGTTAGATCTACCACGCAGGAGGCGGAATTCACAATCCTATTTTGTGTGCGGGGGATGGGTACACATACAGTCTGGCCCCCCCTCAACTGAAATTTGGATTTTTTTTAATGGATCTTGGTAGATATTCGTTAGATCAGGTTAGATCAACTGTTTTTTTCGTTAGATCTACCACACAGGAGGCGGTATTCACAATCCTATTTTGTGTGCGGGGGATGGGTATACATACGGTCTGGCCCCCCCTCAACTGAAATTTGGATTTTTTTTAATGGATCTTGGTAGATATTCGTTAGATCAGGTTAGATCAACTGTTTTTTTCGTTAGATCTACCACGCAGGAGGCGGTATTCACAATCCTATTTTGTGTGCGGGTGATGGGTATACATAGGGGCTGGCCCCCCCTCAACTAAAATTTTGATTTTTTTTTAATGGATCTTGGTAGATATTCTTTGATCAGGTTAGATCAACAGCTTTTTTCGTTAGATCTACCACGCAGGAGGCGGAATTCACAATCCTATTTTGTGTGCGGGGGATGGGTACACATACAGTCTGGCCCCCCCTCAACTGAAATTTGGATTTTTTTTAATGGATCTTGGTAGATATTCGTTAGATCAGGTTAGATCAACTGTTTTTTTCGTTAGATCTACCACGCAGGAGGCGGTATTCACAATCCTATTTTGTGTGCGGGGGATGGGTATACATACGGTCTGGCCCCCCCTCAACTGAAATTTGGATTTTTTTTAATGGATCTTGGTAGATATTCGTTAGATCAGGTTAGATCAACTGTTTTTTTCGTTAGATCTACCACGCAGGAGGCGGTATTCACAATCCTATTTTGTGTGCGGGTGATGGGTATACATAGGGGCTGGCCCCCCCTCAACTAAAATTTGGATTTTTTTTAATGGATCTTGGTAGATATTCGTTAGATCAGGTTAGATCAACAGCTTTTTTCGTTAGATCTACCACGCAGGAGGCGGTATTCACAATCCTATTTTGTGTGCGGGGGATGGGTACACATACGGTCTGGCCCCCCCTCAACTGAAATTTGGATTTTTTTTAATGGATCTTGGTAGATATTCGTTAGATCCGGTTAGATCAACTGTTTTTTCGTTAGATCTATCTACTCACAATCTTCTTTTGATTTTACATATCCATGCCTGTTCATTTGCACATCAAGCCACAGGTGCATACCTCTCAACTGTCTCGATTAATGCAGTACAGTCACGATTTGGAGGCTCTGTCCCGCTGAGCTCTACCTCTGTTCCATGGAATTCGGGATTCAGAATCCTGCGAGTCCTGATCGTGTTCTCTGGTGCCTGGGTCACCAGAAAACGACTACTGGACATGCTCAGCATTGTACGCATGCGCAGTAACACTGCCAGCTTCAGTGACAGCACTAGCGCGCATGCGCGGTAACGCTGACACTCTGATCTTCACAGTTTAGGAAGAGTGATGGCAGCAATGCACATGCGCGCCAGCGTCCCAATTTGCCGAGATGTTGGGAGGTATGAGGTAATGTCATAAATAACAGACTCCACAGACACATTTAAAACACATTTTTCTCCGAATTTAGGCATTTTCTTGCAGTTTGCCTAACACAATGTATAGATAACTTTCAATATTTTTTATTCTCTGCATTCACAGTATGTGTACCCATCCCCCGCACACAAAATAGGATTGTGAATACCGCCTCCTGCGTGGTAGATCTAACGAAAATAACAGTTGATCTAACCTGATCTAACGAATATCTACCAAGATCCATTTAAAAAAATCCAAATTTCAGTTGAGGGGGGGCCAGACCGTATGTATACCCATCCCCCGCACACAAAATAGGATTGTGAATACCGCCTCCTGCGTGGTAGATCTAACGAAAAAAGCTGTTGATCTAACCTGATCTAACGAATATCTACCAAGATCCATTAAAAAAAATCCAAATTTCAGTTGAGGGGGGGCCAGACTGTATGTGTACCCATCCCCCGCACACAAAATAGGATTGTGAATACCGCCTCCTGCGTGGTAGATCTAACGAAAAAAACAGTTGATCTAACCTGATCTAACGAATATCTACCAAGATCCATTAAAAAAAATCCAAATTTCAGTTGAGGGGGGGCCAGACTGTGTGTACCCATCCCCCGCACACAAAATAGGATTGTGAATTCCGCCTCCTGCGTGGTAGATCTAACGAAAAAAGCTGTTGATCTAACCTGATCTAACGAATATCTACCAAGATCCATTAAAAAAAATCCAAATTTTAGTTGAGGGGGGGCCAGCCCCTATGTATACCCATCACCCGCACACAAAATAGGATTGTGAATACCGCCTCCTGCGTGGTAGATCTAACGAAAAAAACAGTTGATCTAACCTGATCTAACGAATATCTACCAAGATCCATTAAAAAAAATCCAAATTTCAGTTGAGGGGGGGCCAGCCCCTATGTATACCCTTTACCCGCACACAAAATAGGATTGTGAATACCGCCTCCTGTGTGATAGATCTAACGAAAAAAACTGTTGATCTAACCTGATCTAACGAATATCTACCAAGATCCATTAAAAAAAATCCAAATTTCAGTTGAGGGGGGGCCAGACTGTATGTGTACCCATCCCCCGCACACAAAATAGGATTGTGAATTCCGCCTCCTGCGTGGTAGATCTAACGAAAAAAACTGTTGATCTAACCTGATCTAACGAATATCTACCAAGATCCATTAAAAAAAATCAAAATTTCAGTTGAGGGGGGGCCAGCCCCCCCTCATTAAATATGCAATATCTCAGTAATTAGACTAGATCTAACAAAAATTTTGTCTGATCAAACCTGATCTAACGTAGAGCTATCATAATCAGTAACATTTTGTTGAAATTTTTGTTGAGGGGGGGCTGGCTACGGGTTAGCCCCCCCTGAAAAAGATTGTTAATATTGCCTATTTTAGAGTTGATCTAACGAAAAAAACAGTTGATCAAACCTGATCTAACAAAGATCTAACAAATGCCATGATCTTTTGTAAAAAAATTTAATATGGGGGGGCTAACCCGGGGGAGGTATATATCTGTGGAATGTGTTTGCTGATGGGGTGATTCAAAAACCAGCATAGATAATGCCATTAACCGTTTAAAAGAGTTGCGTGCCTTGTGTAACCAAATGGGTTAATGGTGCTGTTCCACCTACTCTGCTGAATTCAACAATTTTGAAGCCAAACATGGCATTCCAAGTCCTGCCGAAAACCCCAAATTCTTCGCAGAAAAAAATTATTTAAGCGTAAAATTTTGCCTTTATTCATATTTTTTTGCTGGCTCTGATATGTTGTTGCCAAAGTAACTGAAAAAGCCCCGCGATCTTGTCTGTGTTGTGTTTAGGTGTTTATTAAACCTTCAGGGTTAAGGATGAAAAATCACCAGCCGTGTAGAATAGGAGGAAGGAGTCAGCTCCAGACTGGGTGACCCTAAGAATTTGCCCCGTCACCCTGACACCCTGAAACTGGGACAAAAGCCCTGAGAGTCCCCAGGTATGGTGACCAGGGGTGGCCGGAGGATTTTAAACAATGGTTCAAAAGTATTAGCATGGTAATTAGTATTTACTATACTCAGTGACGTTATAAAATTCCCATAAAATACCGTAGTTCATTTTATTGACTACTTAATGGGATAAACATTATTATTTAAGTGTTGCTTGTATCCCAGACAGACAATTTACGTTTCTTTTTTTCTTTCCATTTCACCAAATATAGAATTTAAGTTTTGTAAATGTAAACTTCCCCTAGCCTACTGTGGATTCGATGTCAATCACTTGTAATTTTCTTTTCACTAACATAAAAATGTGTCCTTAAATGAAGCTAATGTAATTAATGACCTAAAGTCTTCATTTAGCGTGGCTCCTGGATTTATGACGAGACCAACCTATCCCATACATGCCTAAATTCCCTTACCATGTTAACCCCTACCACGTCTGCTGGGAGGCGGTTCCACTTCCATCTACTCAGTAAAGTCATTATTGACCCAATCGGACAGTTATTACTTTACTAACTGACTGGAACTCAAGTTGCTCAAACTTTTATGGCTGTGAAGACTCGAAACATAATCGGTCCTTGTTCTCGTTTTAGGATAGGCAAATGCCTATCCCATGCACGTTTACCGATATGGTTACTTGAGTACCATTTAGTACTGTTCATGGTTAAATGTATTATGTCATTTGCTACCAACACGGACTGCATGTGTTCCGTTTGGTCCCATCATACTTTCTTGCAGCGTCGGGTAGAATAAATAGGGCGTAGTAATTTCTGGATCGTAGCGGGGGTTACTGTCGGATTTGCTAAGACATGGCTCGGTGTGCTGGTCGTGGAGATAATCTAAGCACCAGAGTTCGACAGAAATGAAATGTTATTTTGGCAGTTTGCACGGCTGCTGTGACAACGAGGCTGTTTGGCAACAGACAGACGTTGAGCCTTGTGTATGCACCGAGAAAGAAAAAAAAAAGGAAACAGAGGTTCTACTGTTATTTCCAATTCCCCCGAGAAGAAGGGCTCGAATTCTATCCAAAATTATTAGTCCTTTTTCCCAAATTCTCGTATGTTTATTGGTCATTTATGTAAAAGAGATTTTTGCCAGCGTAGGTTTCATAATGGGAAGACGGGAAAAACACACACACACGCGCAGTTGCGTGACAAACAACAACAACAAGTTCATCACATGTGCAACAGGCAACAACAAAAATCAGGGCAGGAATGCATCAAGTTTTACTCTTCTTCGAAAGTGAAGCGTATCTAAAAGAATGACGTCCAAACTGACGCAAAAGCTCTTTATGTATAAATTTAATTGGACATTTTGATGGGGATGGAAAGGAAGGATAAAAACATGGCTGGTCGGTTGGTTTCTTTATGTATTGACCCAATTCTGTATATCGGAAGAGAGGAAAAAATGTCTATGACTGAAGATCACCCAACACGGGTGTAGTTTGGCACTATTTTGGTCACTTTGAGATTTCTGTAGCTGCCCATTGGCTGAGCTAAATTCAGAGCAAGCGTTGTAAGTGATGAAGAGAGTGTTTTTTGTAGGCAGATGAGGTCATGACATCATGCTGCTCATGTTTTTTTGGTAGCAAGTGCTATGATGTCACACTGCCATGCCTATAGGTGCTGTTGGGTAACTTCCTAAAGGTTTTTACATGTGCTTGGGTTGCATGAACTGCAAAGGAATCGCCAACTGAGTTTTATGGGGCAAAATGGCAACTACTGATTGGCTGTAAGGTGCAGCCAATGCTGGTCCAGGCAGGCCTTGTGCAACATGCCACATTTGCCGCGCCGAAGACGGCTTTGACCATGTAGATTTGTCACAAGAAGGCAAGAGCCATTAAAGAGTTAAAACCTAACAGGTCTTTCTGAATGTGTGTAAACTTCATTGCAGATTAGTGATTAGAAAAAAAACCGTTTAATTATTTTAATTGCCAGCAGGCCAGGAAAATTGGCTACAAACCGAAAAAGGATAACAAACTGTCTTTAATAAGTAGAATTAACTGTAAATATTTGCAAATCCTCTCTGAGCTGAATGGCTTCTGCGTTTCATAGATCTGGGTGGAAACGGGGGCCTGGAAATGAAAGGCAAGAGCCGACCGTAAGACGTTGGCACGGAACCAAGGAATGAACACTCCGTAAACACAAAAGGCCATAAAAATAAATCTTGGTAGCGATTGTTTACCAGCAACAATTAGAAGAAAAGGACTTTACGTAGTGAAGCTACTGATCCTTTCACAGCTAAGACAAACGAGCTGCGCGGTATCCCCGTTGTCAGAAGTCCGAACTCTGAATGCATTTCCTGACTCAACTAAAGAAAATAGAGGGATTTGATTTTTTTTTTTGCTGATCTTTGCTAATCTTTTATAGTATGTTGCCAATGGTATGCTTGCTAGCAGGCATATATTTTTATAAGAGGTTTGGGATAAAACACACATTGCCTAATACTAAATGTCACAGATAATTATGTCCTAGGATATTCATAATAACAAAATACATATCTAGATTTAAAGGTACAGTCATGTTTAACACTAGTGATACATCGTAGTGTTTTATTCTTTTATATTGATTCAGTCCGTGCATCTGTAATATAGATATATGTATTGTGCAAAAGTTTTAGGCAGGTGTGAAAGTGCTTCTAAAATAAAAAAAAGAAATAAAAAAAAAGAAAGAACAAAATGTAAAGTGAGTGAATAGAAAAAAATATATATTAAATAAATATTTGTGAGCACACTTTGAAACAGCATCAGTTCTTCTGTGGATTTAAGCGCCTTGGTTGCTTCTCTCTCTACATGTAATCCCAGACAGGCTCGATGATGTTGAGATGCTCTAGACTGATGAGTCAATATATATATATATATAAATTAGTACCTGGGTCACAGACTCCTTTTGTATAGCTTTGGCTATACTGAATCAGAGAAAATGAAGAGAAATGAATCATGGAATGTATCCATCCGGCCAACAGGGCTCCGGAATGCTCTAGATGGTCTTGGAAGTCTTCCTACGCCTACCAACGTCAATGTGGAATTCTGCTCTCAGTATTACGTCGCTGTGCTGGGGTCCCAGATATAGGAGGGAACCTTCAAATTCATCTCAAAGAGACCTAGTTTTAGATTTATTGTTCAGGTTTATGAATGTCTAGATAATAAATAAAGGTTTATCGGCAATAATTTTACTGTACTGTACTGAGTCATCTCGACCTAATTCTACATATTCTACAAACTACCTCAATCCGACCAACATTTTGATTATCTGAGTTTTTTTTTTTGTTTCTCTCTTGCAATTGTACATATAACAAACCTTATTGCTAGGAACCACCCAAAGGTTATTCCGTATCACGATTTAGATATCCACCTATAAAAACATACAATATAACGTATAGTGTAAGAATCAATAGGAACAGTTCAGTGTTCTAAAATAGAACCCAGTGCAAAATAATGCACTGTTGACATTCTAAACCCTCAATGTATATATTTGTCCATTCTAAACCTTCTTAAAACATGTTTTAGCCGCAATTACATTGTAACCCCCCAAAAAAAAACAATGGCATATGGATATAATAAATAACCTGTGCTTATTGAATGTAAAATCTGTTTTGTACATGCATTCCACAGAAAAAACAGAGGGAATTTGGTTTATCCTACAGACATATACTGTATGAAAGAATAGATTTTTTTTTACAGGTTTTAGTACATTTCCCATTTTAGTAAAAAGAGTTAAATATCTGGTTATGAAATCTCTTAATTTATATCAAGGATGTATATATTTAGCCCTGGACTGGTTGCTAGACCGCAAAAACTCATTCGTGTCTACATGTTTTTCCTTCCCGTCAATCTATGAGATAAATCCTTGTCCTCATGTATCGCTGGAAATGTTTTGTTAATATCTGGTGATGATATGTTTCTCTAACCAACTACAGATGTATATTTTTCTTGTTAAATTGTTAATAATACAAAATTGGCCATTGTTGGCCATCCTGTCTTAATTACTTTGGGCTATCATTTTCAACTTACATGTCTTTTAAAAAAAAAAAAAAATACTCTTCTAACCCCTTGCAGATGTCATCCCGTCAAACTATTTCAGTCCGTACTTCAGAATTGTACGATTTGACGTCTCTGCGATGGAGAAAAACGCTTCTAACCTGGTCAAGGCCGAATTTAGAGTATTTCGTTTACAGAACTCAAAAGCACGGGTCTCGGAACAGCGAATAGAACTTTATCAGGTAAAGATCAAAGTTCTTTGTTTATGATTTTTTTATATGACAAGGAACTTCTAACAAGGTAGTCTTCCTATTCTGGGGGAGTAGACTTCCTGAAGGGGCTGGTCTAGGCATGAGCAGAGGTGGGGCTAGTTAAATGTAGAGGTGGGACCAGTGTCAGACAGCCTTTAGTGTGTGTGGGGAGTGGGAGGGAATAAGTGGGAAGTGGGTGTGGCCAAATCCCACTTCCTGAGAAAGCAGAAACTGACCCGGAGACTGAGGGAAGCAGGCCTTCACTCAGAGACTCCGGGTCAAACCAAGGGAGTTCCTAGGAATACTTGTGTGCGGTTGCAACTTGATGATTTGTATGAACCACTTGAATAAGTTAAAATGGACTTTATTAACATAAGAGGTACAAGACTCACATCTGTGCCATATTATCGGTGCCAAATTTATATCAATAAATTTAGTTTTAAAAGTGGCAGTTATTGTTTAGAAAGATAAGACGGATGTTCATAATGTTATAGATGACGCAAGGCAAGGCATCAAATGCAGAGCCGATAATTTCTCATAGCTAATCTGGTTTATGGCATATGCATGTCAGAGAAGTCAACGGAATCATTCTAGTGGTTTCTATGGTGATTGCTGTAATTCTTACACTTTGCCCAGAATTGTTCCATGCCATACATGTGTGTGTATATATATATATATATATATATATATATATATACATATATATATTAGAAGATTTCTTATGGTTTCTGTGTTATCCTGGAGCAAAGTAAGGCCACACACAAAAATGTAAAACAGAATCTTCCAGATTTTTTAAACCAAATTTTCTTTTAGAAAGAGATGTGTACCTAAATGTAATATGCCATTTGTCTATTATTCACTATAAAGTATACTTTTTTGATATTTATTGAATTGGCTCGGCACAAAGATGTGTAAGGACACGACTAAATACCTTTTTGTGTGAATTTTTGAAATGCACTATAAGTTTTTTTTTAATCTGGTCATCCAACATCAATCTCCCTTTTACAGAAACCCAAAGGCCATTTTAATCATATAAAACGATGTTCATTTGTAGTTTGAACTTTGCGTAATCGTACGGTCTGCGAGTTACCAGAGAGTCTGTCTCTGATAACATTATTTATCATTAGAAGCTTTGGGTGGCGGAAGCTGAAGAGCCTCGTGACCAAGTTGAGTTGGCACACGTCCGGCCACCTAACACTCCAACCTCTATAATGGTCTTTGTCTGCCAAGTGTGAGGTACTAGCGATGGAGGGCTAAGAAGAGATTATTTGTACTAGTAAATCCACCGTTTGACTCCTTCACTAAGTATTTTGTGATGGATGATCGGAAGCAAATATGATGTTTACTTTGAGGTCGAAATGAGGAATTTGTCAAAGAGGTACAGTGGGAATGGGAAACAAGTTTGTGAAATGATTTATGATGTTATGTGAAGAGATATTGTAAATGAAGGACATTTTTTGGCAACCTGAAAAGGGTTCGAAAGGAAATATTTAAAAAGCACCGCTTTCTAGAAAGGGTGGTGAATATTCGCATTGTCCTCGGTTTCTTTACAACAGGGTTTGATATTCTTATCTGTGCCAAATATAAGGTGTGAGCTTTAACCCTTAAATAGTTGAATCTCCGAGCCACTACAATGATTTTGCAAAGAATTCTGTAGCGCCAAAGAGCTAAAGGCATAAGGACGCAAGAATAAGTTCAAATCCTTGATTTAGGAAGGTCTACCATTCACGTTGAAAATATCGTGAATAATTAAGGTACAGAAAAACGATGCTAGGGCGTCAGATACTTTTTTGTTTTGTAATTGCTTCTTGTCATTTCCGGTTTACGTTTTTGTGGTTTACTTAAAGCAGCGCTCTGGTTGATTATAAAAATGGAACCGTGACCATTTAACTCCAAATCCTTACATAAAAGCACGATTGTAACTCATTATATCTGTGGTTTCTGTAAACCTGATGCCGTTAACCTGAAGTGACATGATAGGGGGCTACACGCAACGTTCTGGATACTTTACGTTAACAACCGACCCCGGCCCTTCTGGAAAGAAACGTTATTTTGCTATAAGTGACACAATGTTTCACAGTCACCGATGAACGGTTTGCTCATGAAACACAAAATAAACGTTCGTCATTGACGATTTTGGAATAGATGTATACAGAATGCGGCTTCATCATTTACGCTCTCCCTGATTGAATGATAAACAAAACTCACGTGTTTAATCTTGCCGTTCGATTAAGTAAGATTTAATAAAAGGTGATAAAAGGCGACATTATTCTCTGAAGCGTATTCGTTACCCGAGAAACATGACACTATAATATATATGAGTTTTAAATAAATAAGGACAGAGTTATGTGATATGGGGGAGGGGGTGTTACGCTCGATTGCTGATTATTTTTGCAGATATTTTGGTCTTTTGGAAATATATATACTGCCTATAAAACTTTAAATTTTTTTACTAGCGTTGAATATATAAAGTATGTCCTTAACACCCCTCTCCGACCCATCTGAAACTGGATAAAAAAAATAAAAAAAACCCGCAGTTTCAAGGTTATGGATTGTGGAAACATGATGAAATAGAGCTATCTGGTACGACTTTAACTTTGGCCTTATAATGAATGCTGATCCACAGGAAATTTGATGAAAAGTTCTAACTCTTGAAAGCCCGGCATTCAAAACCCGTTTTGAGACACATGCTATAAAATCCTCGTATACGCAGCCACTGCCACCGAGCCTCAAAGTGATCCCCAATCTCACAAATAAAATTTAGGCGTATAAATGGATGCTAATTTCCTTTTTTTTTCTCGCTGGCTCTTTATAAGCCGTTTTATGGTATAGGCCTTTGGAACGCAGCCAGTTCTGCAGTAGAATATTCTAGGGGCACCTTGTTACGGCTGAGGTTGGTTTTGAAAATGTGGGTACTTTTTTTTCCTTTAGATTGGCCGATTATTGCAAGAGAGGGCATAGGGTTATTTCTGTAGGGGGGGGCAAAAGAAGGTAGAAAGGTGGGTATAGTCTGTAAAATAAGTCCACGGGATACCATGATTGTAGTACGTTCGCTCATAGTCTCAATCTTGCTTCCACCTTAAGGAGTCACATGAACCAATGGTAGAAAGACCCACACTCATTTAACCCACGCTCTTCATTTTTATTGCGATTACCCCCCCCCCCCCCCCCGAAATGTCGATTCTATGATTTATCAGATGAGTTTATTTTCTTTAGACTTACAGTCTCATCAATGGAGGGGAAAAAAAATACTTTCTGTATCTGAGTTCTCTTTCAATGTAAAGGGTTAAGAAAATCCTTTGATAAATATTTGTGTAACTTGAACAGCCCTACAATTTTATTTCGGATAAAAGAGTATTAACACTGATGACCCCGCGATACTTTGAGATGTATACAATAAGATTAGATAATAGTAGAACAATATACAATGCTCTCAAGGGGTTTGTACTTTTAAAGGATTTTGCGCACATTGCTGGCTTTGCTATCAGGTCCAGCTACAACTGGAGGAAATTCTATTTAATAAATATTAGTTGTTATTGGTAAATACTGCAGTTTCACTTAAAAATATGAACTTTTTCTCTAGTATAATCTCTAATATAAATTGTCTAGGCAAATACATCCTTATTTTTCTTTACATTCTTAACATTAAAAAATTTGTTGTTTTGTACTAAAAAATGCTAAAATTATTTGCATATGATGTCATATCTTGGAATGCCGCATTTAAATGGGCGCAGTGTCCTTTGCTGTGTATTGTGGATAATTGCTACTGTCCTCCATAGTATAAATGGGCTATTTAGGGAGGTAAGAGACCTCCATTGTAACCAGCCCATTGAGCAGCCATTGAGTAGCCATTGGGTAGCCATTGAGTAGCCATTGAGCAGCCATTGAGTAGTGGCGCACTGGGGAGCTTTTTGTCCAACAGCAATATGCCTCCCTCCGGTTTTGTGACTGGATTGACAAACCACTAGACTATCCTAGTCCTAGACGGCTTAGGACCAAATCCATTGCCTAAAAATATGTTACTCTCATGCTGATTTATAAATAATGTCCTTCAATGATATCATTTGCCAAGCTGTTCCTTAGCCTGTCATGACTCTTCTGATTAAAAGTAGAACTAAATTAAGACATTTCAAATAATGTTCCTAATTCTTTCAAAATGATCATTTTTTTTTTAAACGTTTTCTTACTTTGTTGAAAATGGAATTGAATCCAGAATATTTCCTTTCAAGAGGTTGCACTTATTTTAAATGGACAGATGATGGCGAGTTTTAGTAGGCCCGATTTATACTTCACTAGATCCACAATTCTGACAGTGACATTTTTCCTTCATTGCAGATCCTTAAGTCCAAAGACTTAACGTCACCAACTCAGCGTTACATCGACAGTAAGGTAGTGAAAACAAGAGCCGAGGGAGAGTGGTTATCATTTGATGTCACCGAGGCTGTGACTGAGTGGCTCCGTCATAAAGGTAACTAGATATTATTTCTGTGGATCTGTGTTAAGATCATTGGATTTCTTTTAGTCTTACATATTACATTTGGATGTTTCTTTCTTGTATAATTATTTTGTTCTTTTTTTTTTCATTACAGACAGAAATCTTGGATTTAAAATAAGTTTACATTGCCCTTGCTGCACCTTCGTACCATCAAATAACTATATCATTCCAAACAAGAGTGAAGAGTTAGAGACGAGATTTGCGGGTAAATGTTGGCGCTTGAAAACCTCTCCCCATTTACACCTACGTCCTTCATATACATCCCCACCCCACTCGGTCTTCCTCCCATTGCATCCCCTATACCATCCGATTACTCCTCATTGTTTCCCAACCGGTCATAATGGCCTCCATATATAAATCTTAACCCCTTCAGGACCGGCATTGGCAAACTGCGTATTCCCTTGAAGGCCGCAGTTTTTTTTTAAATATTTAAATTCCGTGCTCGTGATTCGCTGCAAAGCGATCACGTGCACGGAATTGCGGGGGAGTGGCTGCTACGGATCGCTGGGGACACCCAGCGGTCAGTAGCAGCCGCCTCTCGCGATCCCAGCGTCCATAGAGACGCTGGGATCGCGCATCATTGATGACGTACCTGGTACGTCCCGGTCTGCTGGTGACCTTTGACCCTTGAAACATAAGTGATAAATATCTAGAACTGGATATCCAGCCTCTGATGTCTTAAACATGCATAATGTAACTAAAAGTATAATAACATTCAATATGGCACAATTATAGACTGTTCCTTTGTGACCTACGTACTTTGATTGACATACATCTAGAAATATCTATTTTAAATAGATGGGCAAAACGTCAAAAGTAACTACTTAGAACCCGCATGGATACTAATATAAGAATACCACTGGTCCTCCCCATAACTGATTTTCTTGTAACTCATGTAACCCCTTTCTTAGTTTGGTTTGGGCTACATCACCTTTCCCGATAAGCTTCAAAAAAGAGAAGTGATGAGAGTCAAGGTTTATTTTTCCTTCTTTCCTGCAAAAATCTCCGATTACACATATGCGAACGATATCTCAATGTTTTTACACATAACAGAATATTTACTTCCTGTTTGTATCACTTCAAGGCATTGATGATCCATACATGTACCCTGGTGTGGACTACAAAAATCTAAAGAAGAAACATGGCAGTCGGACCCCTCATCTTCTGCTAATGTTGCTGCCTTCATACAGACAAGAGTCGCAGCAATCAAGTCGACGGAAGAAGCGAGCCCTAGATGCTGCCTACTGTTTTAGGTGAATATGATGACTTAACAACCATATTTTGAAAAAAAATGTAGAAAAAAAGTATATTTCTTGACTAAATGTAAGCTATATTTCAATCTGTTGAAGGTTTAGAACTTTGGTGCAACAGAATTCTCCGATTGTTTTCAAAGAAGATATTTATGCATATTATGATATTTTTTTTGGAATACTTTGCCATATTTTTAGTTGTGCATCAGAAAAATGCTTGATATTTATTAACGCTACTAATTAATGAAAATTTCCATGCTTGTTTAACAGAAACGTCCAGGACAATTGTTGTCTACGTGAGTTATATATCGACTTTAAGAGAGATCTTGGCTGGAAATGGATACACGAACCTAAGGGCTATTACGCTAATTTTTGTGCAGGAGCCTGTCCATATTTGTGGAGTTCCGATACTCAGCACACTCGGGTAAGTTGAGGCGGCTTCATTTCAGAAACAAAGGCTGTAAGCGCCTCATTTCCACGAACAGAGAATTAATTTTTAATCTATTTGTACAGGTGTATAGTAACTTGACCCAAGAAACGTTTTTTTTACATTTCCAGTTTCACATAATGCACAAATAGCATAAAGCATGAATAATCTAATAAAGATTGATTCAATCAGAATGCTAAGCAATTCACTCTAAGTTGCCAAATTCCCACAATTCCAAGACAAGCAGGCCCGGACTGGCCATCTATCACACCAGGTAATTGCCTGGTGGGCCACTGGCCAACAACACCACACGCTAACCTGCTCTACCAACGTAGCGGCAGATTGGTGCTGCAACGTGTGGCCCCTAGCTGGATATGCCTGTCCATGCCGAGCTTAAAGACATAGTGTCTGGCTGCACATCGCCAGCTGTCGGCCGCACTTACATCATCAGGCAGCGTCTGGCCTTAAATTGTCAAGGCCACATCCCCAGGCCGGCCCTGATGACAAACGTATGATGTAGTCAGTCCAATAATTTTTGCTCTGGCACAGCTTTTGTCCTGGCAAGTAAAGCTTAACTGCTTAAAATATATGGTGTAAAAACAAAAGTTTTTTTTATTGAAAATGGCCAGTGTATGGCACGCATTAATGGTCATCTTTGGAATACATACATTCCATTAATATGAACCCATGTGCTTATGTTAAAGTATGTACGCCTAATACATTTAACGATTCAGGCATGCCCTAAAAAGGGACCTACGTAATCTTGAAGGCTTACAATATAATGCCTTTAATGTTCTCAACCTTACCCAGTTTGCTAATTTTCTTCCCATGGCTAACACTGTACAAATCTATACATCAATACATTGGCCTAACCTTCAAACACATTCGTATTCCAAATGTTGATAACATTTTGTTTATGCTTCACAATATTTGGTTTTGCATTTAAGATTTTGAGACTTGAGAACTTGAGACTTTTCCTGACCTTATATTAGAAACCTTCTTAAGGTTTTTTTCTTGTACTTGACCTACCTTTCCCTGGCTGTAGATTCTCATCTCCATTACACATCCCTTTTCTTCCTTCAGTTCCTATCATTCCGTCTATATCTCTCTTTTGCTGTTATCCTTTACCTTACACTCACCTAGCCTTGTTCCAGGGGATATGATCTGTGGCCAACAGATGAAGATCAAGGATGACTCCTGATATCGACATCCCGGGCAATAAAAACTGTACCGAGAATACATATTATAATATATTATATTAATATATATTATATATATTATAATAATAATATAATAATAATTATAAGAGAAATCATAAACAAATAGTCATTTTTATTTAAAGTACTAGTGGTGGAAAATGTATATATGATAATTCCCCTTGTTTTTATAGGTGCTGAGCCTCTACAATACCATCAATCCCGAAGCATCTGCCTCTCCGTGCTGCGTGTCGCAAGATCTGGAATCGCTGACCATATTGTACTACGTTGGGAAAACACCAAAAATCGAACAGCTCTCAAACATGATTGTAAAATCATGCAAATGCAGCTAGAAATGACATAACAGGCATGTGCTTTAGGGGGAAAAAAAAAAGAACATAGGCCTTTTTGATCAGTGTTATAATGTAAAAAAATGCGGTACTAGTATGGACTGTTTGAAATTTCTTTTTAGAAACTGGCAAAAATGCTAAACTTTGAAGGCTTAAGTCAACGTTCCACTGACATTAGTCAATGAGAGAGATTTGTTCCTGTGTTAAAGTGAAATTTGCGAGCAACCCTTGTTAGCTAAGAAACAGCAAGGGTGAGCCATCAAAACGATTTCTTAATTTTTTTTAAGGAATTAATTTTATAACTCCCGACAGGCTTCCTGGTACTCTAGTCTGGATGTAGAGTATGTCTAACAAGTTCAAAAAAATGCAAATATCCCACTTTTTATTTTTTTAATATTTTTTATGCGAAAATGGAGGCAGAAAAAAAAAAAATAAACAAAATAAAAAACCCCCCCCCCGAAAAATATTTCTAGGTATAAACATAGGAATATTTTGCCTCCGGTAGAAATGCAGACATATTTACAAAATACAGTGTCTCTTTGTATAAGCAACTTTTAACAGTGTAGAGACATTTATTTAAAAAAATAAAAAATAAAATAAACACTGGAAGAATTTGTTAGTGTTATTATGTGAAAAGGAGAAACAGGAATATCCCTTTTTATTGGAGATGCTGTATCTGTCCCGTTCCTTACTTGATCTCTCTTTATTGTTCTGCTATTAGGCATTTTACCCATTCCCTAGGTTTTTAGTGATGAAAAACATTATTTATTGTTATGGGATTAAGGAGCAGTTCTTTTTTTTTTTTAACGATAGAATTTGCGAAAAAAGAACAAAGACCAAATTAACAACTCAAAGCAAATCTATTGCCTTGTGATCTGAAGTGGCTCTGAAATAATTTCTCAAGGACCGACATGGGTCCAATGTTCCTCTGTGTTCCAACTGGACCACTTGGTCCTCAAAGTCTTGCTTAAGGACCTCTTATCTGGAGAGTTCATTTAGGAAAATAATAGTATCGCATGTGATACTCTACTGACTTGGCTTACTCTAGAATATTCATCTGAAAGCCAAGTAACCAGATTTAGTTATGTGGTCTTTGTTTTCCCTGCGACATCTCGAATTAGACAACAAATGGGAAGTTATGATGTTAAAACCCAATGTTCACAAAAGCCTAAAATTAGCTCTGCATTTTTTATACTGTTGTGAAGAAATGGTATACTGAATAATTGTGTGTTGATGGAGCCAAAGGTGTCACACTACTAGATTTCAATTGTTACTAATAAACTGTCAACAAGGCATGCATGACCTTGGAATAATAACAATGACATTATGTACAGTCAGTAAGGAAGATGGATCCCACCAAATCCTAATTTATATGGTCAAAAAAAATGTCTTTTACATCAAAAAAAAAAAAGCTGCTGTCGCTGACTGTTTTTGAAGTGCCTCAAAAAAAATGCATTTGGATTTATTTTGTCTCATATTTTTTTGTGTGTTTAATTTTAATTCAGTAATACTCAGCACCTCCATCGATGTTTTGTAAATAAAAAAAAAAAATACAAATGCTAATGCAACTGCCAGAACATTAAAAAAAAAATCAAATTTTCACATTCACATAAAAACTTTCAAAAAAAAATATTACGGATAGATGGGTTTGAAGAGCCAGCTTTTTTTTTTTTTTTTTTTGGAAACCATTTCTGTAGATCTCTTTTGTAAACATACATTATGTAGATTATGTGTAATGTGTACAATCTAACAATATTTTTATATTCTGTAAAATTGTCAGCTATGGTATTTTTATTATTTGAAGTTAGGGCTCTCTTATCGTTACGCAGATTACAGCATTTTCCTCTAGCTGGCCAGTACAAGCTGAGTCCTATACATTGTCTTGCACTAGGAATAAGTTTTATATTATCCGTTTCTGGTTAATCCGTATGCCACAAGCTACCTGACTATATATATATATATTCTCAGTCTTAATTTGCATGCATGTTCCCATTACTGATCAACCAAACTACTTATCAAACATATTATTAGTTTTTACAAACAAATTTAAACTTTTTTTTTGTATGCGCAGGGGGAAATGGCTTCGAGCACAATTTTAACTCTTAAGGGGTATTATTGCATTGTCCGTTTTGAACAGAACAATCTTAATAATGCTTTAAAAAAAAAAAACTTGTGTAGCATATTTAACAGATTTGCTTAAGATTTAAGGAATTCTAAATTCCCGCTGCCTTGTGGAATCCACGTTGCCCCAAAATATATAATTTAAATGTCAGGTCAGTTAAAGTAGTTTAAAGGTCAACAAAAACAGTATAGCTACGAGAAATGGAAATTAAATTATTTCTGTGATTTTTTGGAAATGAATAAGATTTTTGTTTAAAGAGGAGCTGTCATATCTCAAATTAAAACCGTTTCCAAATCCTACATCAATACACTGCATTTTTATCGCGATTTTGACTTAAATGTCAATTAATAGTAAATCTGTCTGTTTCTGTTCTACTGTTTGTGAGAGCGGTCATCTGCTGCCGTATCACATTTTAAATTGCTGTCTTATCCTCAGAAATTCACAAATTTAGAAACAATGTAGCACCGTAGCTATAGTAACAATGTAGGTGGTGTACAGGAAGTGCGTTGCAACTTCCTGCTTCCAAACGCAATCTCCGCCGAGGCATCACGGGACACAGAATTGTCGTCTAGATGTCCAGCTGGAAAATATAAATCTGAACAAATTATCCATAGAACATAAAATAATAACAGAAAGAAATGGGAAATGTTCTGTGTTGGATTTGATTATGGTTTTAGCTAAAAATATAACAGTTCCTCTTTAAATAATATAGACAAGGACTGACTGCTGCAAAGCTAAATAATGGTAAAGAAATAACTAACTACAAGTTGAAGACGTATACCCTATATACATTAGATTTGGAAAAATTAAAATGCTCCTAAGGTTACAACTATCTGGTACTGAGTATAGAATACAGATTAAATCTGGCCTATTGTTATCTCCAATGGGGATACATTTGCTAAATGGTTAATTATTGAAGATGTTATTACTGGTATTTCTCTTTTTATTCCATTTGTTTTCACATATTCTTCATATTTCGTATGTTATAGAAGCTTTCTCAAGTTTAGGCAACGCAGGAAGTAGAGTCAAGGAAACATAATTTGTTTAGCTTAAACCAAAGACGTATAATTAAAAGGGATTTAAATTAGTGGTGGTTGCTTTACCGTCTGTAAAATAAGACTTTATGGAAGGGTATTTTCAATCAGTCTGTTACACACCACAAATATGTTTCTCCCAGGAAGGGCAATACTTTTAGTCACAACCTGTGAATCCATCACTATGAGCCTAACAATATACTTTTTTTATTTTTTATCTTTTTTTTTATCATTTTCTTTTAGTTTGCAGTATAGTGATATTGGTGGACGAGTAGCTGGAATGTCACAGTTTAGATTTAAAAAAAAGGCAAATAATTATCCATTTGAAAATTAAAATTTTATTTAATTTTTAATATTTTTCAGGGTTAACCACAACACAAGCAGAATATACATATATTGCATTCTGTGCAGATTTAACTTTTTCAGTATACATTTTTTTTTTTAAATCAAATCCATAACTATTCATACATATAAAGATTACAACTTTTCTGTACTTCAAAGGTAATGTAAATAATAATAATAATAAATATGACTAGGGGAAAAACTTTTTGTGTGATTTTTAAGTGGTTACATTTGTATATTTTTTAGTTAGTATTTTTGTTAGTTAGTGAAATGTTAAAAAAAAATGTAAAAAAAAATAAATAAATAGAAATTATTTCTGCAAAAAGGCAATCTTTTCAAAGACATGAAGGAAACGTTTCACTTCAATTTTACATGCAGGTATATCCTTAAAATAATAGTTGTAATTTCAAATAATTCAAATAATTGATTTTTTTTAGTTCAGGGAACAAATAATTTGCTGAACTGATTAAATAGTCAGATGGTTAGAGAGAAACAAATAAGAAATGGGAAGTTACTAGCGATATTGTTCATGCTAAAAAAAAAATAAAAAATATTTTCAATAATTTTCTAATGTTGAATATAGTTACATGTGAGTAAAGTGGATTTCTTCATAACTGCATTAATAGCTGAATGACTTTTCACCTTCTACTTCCCAGTGTGTGCTCCAATGGGATAATCTCTTAATGGTCACATGTATTTTTGAAGGAAGTTTACAAAAAAAAAATACAAAAAAATGCCATTACTTATCTGGCTTTTATCGGCATTACATGTTTATGGACAGTATGGAAGAAATTCAATATAAAACCAGTTCAGTTCTATTTTTTTTTGTGGCTGATTACTTTTTGTATTTTAACACAAATGTTTGTCTGTTTTTGTGGTGCTGTAGTGGTAAATAAATTATTTCAGTTGTACAAAGACATTTTTCTTTTGTGTTTTTAATTACTTGGATTTATTTAACAATGACTTGTGTGTTGTGTGGTATATAACCCCCTCTATACAATTTATAGTGCTGCATTTATTTTTGTAAGTTTTATTTTAAATGAAGGATAAAAGTAAGTTCAATAAAGGTGGGACTCCTTTTTATTTATAAAATAAATTCCGGGGCGCTAATAAAATTTGACAATAATATTAAAATTAACAGTAAAATGATTACATATAAGGTACTGAAGGATAAGAGGTTAAGGTGGAAGGAGATATAAGATTAAATATATTACAATAAATATATATATAAAGCAGTAATTGTTTAAAGAATTTCTACATTATCCAGAATAATCATAAAAACACATTCTAATGTTAATTATTAATCAACAAGACAAACACAATGTTAAGTTACAGATTAAATATATTTTAAAGACTTAATTTTCTCGTAATTAATATCTTTATTCCTACTGAAAAGATTTGATATGTTAATCACCAGCGTTTATAAAAGAAAACAAAAAACTTCATTAAATGATTATGGTAATTTATCAAACGTTATTTTTGAAAGAATATTATTTATATCATATTATACATTATATAATTGAATATTTGTTAGATTTTTAAGAACTTAAAGTAGTTTTGCATTCTTGCAGGGAGAAAATCAGTCTTGTATATTCATGTTTCTAATAGTTTATCGGGCAGAGAAGGACGGAAGGCAAATACCCTTCTTGTGGACCTACCACGAATACACTGGATTTGTGGGAATTCTTACGGTAATTCTTTTTTTTTTCTCCATTTTTGGTGAAATCGCTTGCTGTTCACGTAGGCATTGGCTAGCCCCAGGAAGCTCACAATTGTATGGGAGTGGGAAGGGAATAGTGCAAGGAGTGGGTTTGACAAAACAAAATTTTGGCTTCTTCATAAATTTAGAATTGTTATGTGACACAAAAGCAAGTAACTACAAAAACCATAAAACCATTACCATAAAAACTGAAATAATCTTCGTAAATGTTTCTGTATTTTTATGTGATTAAACTTTCAAGAATAAAATGACAAATCCATTAAGGTTTATTTGCGTAACATACTAAAATGTGCTATTAATATTTTGACTATGTGGAACGGTACCTTAAAATTTCCATTGTATGTACTGCTAAAACCAAAATTCAGTATAAATTTAACAGAACAAAAACATTAGGGATAATCTGTAATCTCCATTACACATCTGGAAGTTAAAACTAAAAAAAAAATCAAACATGCATTTCAGGGGGTACTCTATTGTGTGTTATTAAAGTGGTCAAGATAAGTTGAACATGAGTTCTAAATGAGAGACATTGTCTGGGACACTTACTTTAATATAGAAAACTGAGTCTGAGAGAAAAATTGGACAAATCATGCATCACATTCGGGCTCCTTTCGTTATCCATATTAGTATTCTATAGCTTTAAATGAAGCAGTTATCACTTTACAAGGACTACACTATATGGACAAAAGTATCGGGACACCTGACCGTTACACCAACAGGGACTTTGATGACATCACATTCTAAATACATAGACATTACTATGTAGTTGGTCCCCCCTTTGCAGATATAACAGCTTCCACTCTTCTGGGAAGGCTTTCCAACAGATTTTGGAGAGTTTTTGTGGGAATATTTGCCCATTCATCCAGTAGAGCATTCATGAGGTCAGGCGCTGATGTTGGACGAGAAGGTCTGGCTCACAATCTCCTTTTCAGTTCACCCCAAAGGTGTTTGATGGGGTTAATGTCAGGGCTCTGTGTGGCCGGTCAAGTTCTTCCACACCAAACTCATCCAACCATGTCTTTATGGAAATCGTTTTGAGCACAACTATGGAGAGAAGTATTGTAACGCAGCTCTTAATTATTGAAATAGTTTGTGTCCCCAACTTCCTGTGAAGGGAAAACCTAATGCTTCATGATACCTTTTTATTGAAAATAAAAAAATAGTTCCAAAACATTCTATTGATCTCCTTATTGCTTTGGAATTGAAAAAAGGGAGCATAAAGTAAAAAAAACAAAAACATTAACTAGGCGAGGAAGGCGTTAACTGAACCTTGCCTTTATAAAAACATAAAGGAACCAAATCCGGTGCTTTGTATTTTTTTTTAGCATTATATGTAACAAAGGTTTTATCACTGAAAAAAAAAGAGCAGTCGTAAAAGAATGGAAACAATAATGCCTATTCCTTAAACTACATGTCAGGCTCCTGTAATTCTCTCAGGGGTCTTGTTATGTCAACATTCCTTTCAGCTGTGGAGGAGAAGAAGATAAAATATAGACAATAAAACCGACTCTCAGCTCGCCAGCTTGCTCTGTAGTTGACTAAACATGTTTTAGTATTGGTTTCTGGAGCAATGTTAAAGGATCCCCACATGAACCCACATTTTTTTTTGCTAAAAGACTAAGATTAAGTTTCATCTAGAACTAGCTAGAACTGGCTTCACCGATGGTTCCACTATGTAGTAATCCTTAGGCCAATTTTTACGCTTTTCTTTTCTCCATGGCAGGCTTATCATTCTTTAGCCACCTAAATGCAGCCCATTTGAATGAGAGTTACTAATGCAGCCCTGCTTTCCCAAGATAATGTCATATACTAAAGATTCAGGCAGTGCACGTGTCCCCTAAGTGTATCTATACCATCAATTGATTGTCTACTTGGTCAGCCTTCTTGACTTTTGGCCTCATCAGCCAACCTACAAAAATGTCACCAACTTTGAGAGAACCAACAGAGCCACGACTGAAAGATTCATTAGCATAAGTATATGTAGAATGTGTAATGTATATGTATAAATATACCATTACATAAGTTATGGTGGGTGAAGGTGATTGAAAACCCTTCCACTATAATTTAGGGGTAGTAGAAGTATTATTAAACACTCATCTACAGACACCAGACAAGCCAGAAGGCTTGTTTTTCCCTCAGAAATCTCATGGTGCTGCCACAACCACAGGGGATTCTGGGTACAGCTGGCAATTACTTTCAAGGGATCCATGTATAAAGTGGATATAGAGGCAAAAGGTGATAATTGTTGACCTTATTTGCATGCACCTACCCAGAATCCCTTGTGGTTGTGGCAGCACCATGAGATTTCTGAGTGAAAAACAAGCCTTCTAGCTTATCTGGTGTCTGTAGATGAGTGTTTAATAATGCTTCTACTATATAAATATATAGTTGAGAAAAGACAGCAATTTAAGGTCAGACACATGCGGACTGCATCAGTTCAGAATAAGAAAGATCAACAGCAACTAGTGCAAAACCTGAGGTCAAAACATTATTACTAAATAGCAATATCTTTCCCTCAGAATAATTGACCTCATAGTCGGATAAGATCCCTAACTTGTCACTCGATCGTAAGCTTATATGGTAGTGCCATCATAGTCCATTCTTACAGAAAAAGATAAAATCCAGTTAACAAACCAATCAATCATCTCGTGTTTTGAGCCCATCACCAGTTATCTCGAAATGGATTGGACACGCTTCTTTGATGCCGATATCTGAGACGTACAAATGAGACGTTACTTAGCAGACTAAGAAAACAATGTAATGTGGGAACTAATGGAAAACACTTCTGAGTCTTTAACACAGATGATCACATGAAAATGATTATTTGCCCTAATTAGATTCCTTTTCTTATCAACAGTCATGCTAATGGACTTCAAGAGGTCATCTTATCAATGAATGCCAATTTGTTCACAGTGTGATTAGAGCCCCCCAATTATGGATGTCCTCATGGGTGTCCTGTGCCTCGTGATGTAGCACATTTACAATATACTTGGTTACAGAGAACCTTTAACCCCTTAATGACAAAGCCCCTATATGTACGGGCTCAAAATGCATTGTTTTCAATGGGTTTGGGGACCCCCCCATTGTCCTTAAGGGGTTAAGGACTGCCTGCAGATTCTGTATATATATTTATTCAACAAAACTATTAAATTGTGTGGGGTTTTCTAAGACCGTCGTTACAAGGTACTAAACATATTCCAAGTTCAAATATTGTTGCTCATTTTCGTTGCGCAGCCTTGCTACATCATCCCTATATGTAAATGATGGGGGTCATTTATTAAAGAAAAGCCATCACTCTTACCCATTCCTACATTTTTACCGTTTAGATATCGGTTTTCATCAGATTAACATTTGAAATAAATATTTCTGTAACAATTGTCTTGATTCATAAAAACATTACAAAAGCTATGTACCAAAAAGGCTTTGTCTAAAGCAATTTAGCCATTTTCCTTTATACTTTGGAGGTTCTCTACACAATATGCTAAGGGAATTATTTGTGTACATTCTAAAACCATTTGCAGATCGTTTTATTGTAAAAAGTTTACCGTCTTATAACAAGAAGAGAAGTAGAAAAACAGTTAATGATTATATATATATATATATATATATATATATATATATATATATATATATATATATAAAGTCCAAAACGTTATATAATAAAACGTTGAATAGAGCAAAATAAAAAAGTTTTGATTTTTGCGGCTAAAGCACAGGTTAGGGATATTGTCTTTATTAATACAAATCCCCAAATGGAACATGCGTTTTTTTCTTGCATAGAAAGAAAACCCACATCCTCCGTTCCAAAAAAAAAGATTCCATGAATGGATTCAAAACATTTGGAAATAATATGTGTTTAGTTTAGTGCAGTATACCATGTATCTCATGCTGTCGGAAAGCAGTTGCTGCCTGGGGAATGTTGCCAATTTGCAAAAGGGATGGTATAAAAGGATAAATAAGTGAGAGCAATTGTAAGCAGAATAGTGTAGAATATTCCGTGGTCTGAAATAGAAAAAAAAAGTGAATCGGGGAAACATTAAGCAAAGTAAAAAATTGGGGTAATAAAAGTGATGAAAAAGAAGACATCACGTCAATCATTGGTTTGCGTATTCTGGCCTAGGCTGGCCCATTGTTAAAACCTGATTAATTGAGCTCTCCCTGAAAAAAAGTTCCAGAATTTTAACTCAGGTATCACCTTCTGAATTTTTGGAGATATATTTATTAAATATATTTCCTGTGAGGGTTTCGATGGCTTAGTCACTAGCGATCAAAGCAGGGGCCACAGGTACAATGCCTCAGGTTTTTCTAGAGTAATATCGAAACCGGTCACTCCTCCAAACCATACCTGGGAACACCTGGGCTCCAGCCTTCCCTTTTTGGAATGCGGGTAGGTGGTCTCGCTCATGTCTGTGAGGGGTGTGCTGATGCTAGAAGACTCTCCGCCCACTTCCCCCTCCAATCACGGGTCATTTTTAGAGGAGAAGTGGGTGGAGATTGAGGAAGAGTTTCTCCATGGTGATCCAGAGACACAGAGAAGTGGCGCAAAACCGGGAGAGCACCTGTTTTACAATGCCTCAAACTGTTGGCAGAATCCACCCCTGGCCACGAACAATTTGGTTTTTCAATACAATATAACCTGAGCTAATCCAAAGAAGAATGGGAAGGAAAACCGTGGAAAGTGAATATTAATTAAATAAAAAAAAAATAATATTACATTAACTGGAAAAGCTTAATGCACTAAGCCTTCCTGTGGTTGGCCCCGGGGTTGACATTTTATCTATGCCAGTAAAAATTCCTTTTGCACTTTTGCAATTCTTTTTGCATTGTAATCATTCACCTGCAAATCCACAAGAACTTCCACTTTTAAGCTACAGTATAATGTTTGCTAGGCCCATCTTCCTAGGGTTCCTCCTCTACCAACCACCTGCAGGTAGAAAGTACCACCTATGGTCTAATGAAGTAACATGATGTGACAATGAACGTCGGAAGTCGCCAAAGACTGCAAGGCGTTTCATCACGTGGTACCTTTCTGTTCTGTTGTCTCTGTTCTTGAACTCAACAATGAATTGTCCAGCCCCACATATCCCATCTTCTTCCTCCTCCTGCTGATTCCCTTGGATTTTTAGCCATAGGCTTCTTCACTGTTTATGAACCGGTGCTGCCAGTCTTACCTCTGGATTGCGTTTCACTTGATTTCTGGATCCTTCTTTGGTTGCTCATCTCAGTTTAGCCTCAGTGCTATCATTTACTATAGAGCGGTTGGGTTCCTTGTGAGATGCTGAACCAGGGAGCGGCCGACCAGATAACCCTTACAACGTTATAGAGAGGTCCTGAGATTCTCAGTTTCCTATGAGGTTCCTTCAATTAAACATTCTGCTACAATTATCTTACGCACTGGTAGCAGGTGCCATGACAGTACTAGTATATATTTATTATAAAATAAAGTCTTAATGGTTAATAATAAATCAACTGTCAAAAATGAAGATTAAGTGATGGACATGATGAAGTCCTACTTAACTTGTGTTCATTGCTGGATTACTCACCTCTCTCAAAAAAGGCTCTTGTCTCTTATTTTATCGATATTTTGCTTTGAAAGCTGTCCAGTAATAATTTCTCACAGGACTTTCTTGTAATGCATGCCGTGCAGAAGAGGAGGTCAGCTCTAAATACAAGTGGAAGGTCAGCCAGGCTTTCAATTGCGTATCGGTATGAATAACTGGACGAATCTATATTTCCTCCTGGAATAGTTACAAAGCACATTTGTAAAACAATAAGCGGATCCTTCAACAAATTCAGGTTAGAATTTTGGTAATAAATTAAATACAGAAAACTATTTTTTTTTTTTTTTATTTTTATTTCATAGAGTAGCCTTTGATTAAACTTGATAGACTGATCCAATTTCTGGAGCTCTAGCTGTATAAAGACAAATCAAATATTTTTGGCAGATACTTTCAGAAAGAGTCCAGAAAGGAAGGAAACAGAGAATGGCTTGTTTGATAAGCCTATTGTTATATATATATATATATATATTTATTATTGGCATTGAGATATAGATATTAAAACATTCAGCACCGCGATTGGAATTCCTAGTTTCATTATCTTTCTGGGAACACAAATGGCTGGAGGCCCCGCACATACAATATGATAACAGGGTAACATGTCGGAATGCAATTGTTATTACTGTTATTATCAGAGTTGCTATTGAAAGGAGCACCGTAAGGTGCTGGGCAGGGCACAACGTATTATTCCATCTATTGCTCATGGCTTGCGGCTCAGTGGTGTATTATTCATAGTTGGCCTAGGGTGGCCGGTCCAGGGGGATGGCAGCACTGGTGCCACAGTGCAGATCGCCCCATTGAATGATGTGCCGCTGCTGGGCGCCACTGCTCCATGAGCCAGTTGAGGACACCAGAGATCTCCTTTATATATAATTATGCAGGGCTTTGGCTAGGGTGGAAAAGTAAGTGGTGAGGGCGGCTGGGTGCTGCCCTGAATCAGGCCTAGGGCAGCGCTAAGCCAAAATACCCCACTGGGTACAGGCATATAGAAACCTCAAAATTCTGGAGAGGGGATAAACAGTAAGGGAGCTTAAAGGAGTATTGAACGTTTCTCCCTAGTTCTCTATGAATTATGAAAGTCCGACTAGACTTTCATGAAATGCATGTTGAATATGGTGGAATTAAATGTCCAATTAAAGTAAATATAATATATACAGTAAGTAAATAAATAGAATCAATTAACAAAAATCGATGGATGAATTGTGTTGATTGGATACAAATCAAGACTGTTTTCTTCCATCTCTGATGTTTTCTTGCTGTCAGACCATGTTTTGGAGGAACTAATTTTTTGATTGTGTTTTTTTTTAAAACTATTAAACATTTAGGGATCACTGTTACAAATATCAATTGCTTGTTTAGACCGTTCGTTTAGAAGGTCCTCTTGGGATGTAGTAGAAATCAAAGAAAATAATGCTGAATATCATAATCAGTACAGGGAAACAAATACTTTTGTTACGGTTATTTGAGGTTTTAAAAATCTCCATGGTGGAATCCACGTAAACGTACGCGTTTTTGTAAATTCAAGTTTACGCCATAGACTTGACTATTCTCATAGTCTCCTAGATCCCCTTTAAACTCATGAGATTCTCTAGCGATTGTGTCATCCTCAAACTTTGAAATGGGAAACTGGAGCTCTTTTAACTAATTGGTCATACGGTTCTTGTGAATTCCCCAAAAAATAAACATCTCTTATTGTAGATATATCCGTGTAATAGTAGCATTTCACCTTTTTAATCCAAAATCTGTAACATCAATCTTAAGGAGTGTTCAGACAGAACTGCACTCTGGAAATCCAACTCCAATAAAGTCTGAGTTTAAAACTTAACATCAAGAAACCAAGAGGTCAGTGCACACGAAGTAAATACTATTAACCCCTTAATGACGAAGCCTGTACATGTACGGGCTCAAAATGCATTGTTTTCAATGGGTTTTGGGACCACCCATTGTCCTTAAGGGACTGTACAGCCATATATTGCTTAGCCCGCCATTACGTAAAGTACCCCAATCTTGACGAGCCCCATCCAATTCCACGTGGCTCTATTGCTTACCAAGGGGCAAAATCGGTGGGACTGCACTGTGTTTAAACCCACTGAGACTTTCATACCACTTAAAGCCCTAAAACTTTACATTTATTACAGTCTCTCAAACAATGCAAGAGGGAACAACAACAAAAAACAAAAAGACTAAAAAATAATATAGACAGGCATATCGGCTCCCACCAGTGGGGAGAACTAAGTTAATGGGAAGAATAGCCATGCAACCAGGAGAACAGGGAGATGGCCCTCTGCTTTATGCATGCTATGATAATGAAATAGGCCCCCAAGCTTATTCTGCATCCAACCACTAGATATCAAAGTTCCAAATGTAAAAGAGCCTAAGTCCTGTGGCCCTAACTTGACTATGATGTCAACTAGTTCAGGAGACGGTGCTAGATGATGTACCCCACCTCCTGAAGAGAAGATTTTGGTTGTAAGAGATTAGCACAAGATGTAGTTTCAAGAACAACCAAATCTCCCTGTGTATATAATGACGTGGTACCTTTGGCTACCGTGCTAAGGTCAGAAGGACTGGTGGAAAAATCTAAGAAAAACATAGATAAATAAATAGAAAATGTGTTGCTTATCGTATCAGAGACCCAACAGCCCAAACAGACCTTCAACCGTGATGCTCCTGGCTGGGAAGTGGTAGGAAATGTTTCAACCCAGTAGAGTCTTCATCAGGATAAAAACGTCAAGATCAGAGAGCAGTAAGGCAGTGCTAAAATGTTTCGAGGGCTCCTTGCTCTTGACAATCCAATTCACTGAACTTAAGATATTTATTCTGAAGCAAAGCATACAGCCAACTTGAAATTAGCAATGTCAGAAACGTTACGGATGTCTACGCATCATTGATTTTAGGATCGTGAAAATGTATTACCTAATAGAACGGTATGTTCTCTGTCATTTCTACAGATGAAAACCTCCTTAACATATTGTAGGACTGCCTAAAAAGTGTGCAAAACCTGTTCTGGTGTGTGCTATAGTTCTCCAAAAAAAAAAAAACCCTAGGTTGTAGTTTGATACATTATCTATTTTTTTTTTGTGCAAAAATAGATCAATTGCATTCACTGTTGCCTATACAGTAAATGGTGATGAGTTGATAAATATATGCTGACCAATGGTACTCTTATGAAAATAACATTATGAAAATGCCTGAATTAGGTACATTATCCTTCATAATAGTTTTCCCTCAATAAAAACTATTTTTTTTTTATATTGACATCGCACATTGCTTTCCAAATAAAAAAATATCTGAACCTGACAGTAAAAGACTATTTTTACAGGACAGACAATTTTTTTTTCAATGACTCTTAGAAAAAAAATACCGGTATGTTCATTTGTAACCTAGGTGCAAAGGCATATGTTCGAGTGATGACTGATTTGTAATGTAAATTGCATTCTATGTACTCGTTTTTGTAAATGTGAAAACAAAATAACCCAATATAGGGGAAAAAAACGCAATTTCATCAATCACATACACCATTTTTTTTTTTAATGAACCAGTCTTTGGTAGTGACAAGAACACAGGCATCTCACTTCTCTTTTGGTTAAAGTCACATTATTCTTTTATTTTTGTAAAGATACTTGGAGAAAATTGCTAACATTTTCCCTTAGGCTTGAAATTAACTTACCCTGGGTAACAGGAAATGTGGAGTCTTGTGATGCAGATTGTTAAACCAGATGGGAAACGCAGCACATGTGAGCCATTGTACGGACGAGTGGTGCAAATGAGTCATTCTTACTTGTTGTGAAAGCGTATTACTTAACCTAGATCTCACATTGTCGAATTTGGTGTATAGTAATTGCTGTTTCTGTTTTTTTTCTTCATTTACAAAGGACAAAGGAGATGTTTTACCTCTGAAAAAAACATTGAAAACAAACAAATTTTATCCCCAAAATGGGATTTTTTGTATAATATATGAGCACTTCTAGAATTCTGACATTCTCTATATAGAACCCTCTTACAAAGAGATGTTTTTATGATAAACCTTTGGAAGGGAAGAAAAACCACTAACATTTTCCATTAATGTTTTCTGTTCTCCAGCTGTCCATAAACCCCTATCGTCCATCATCGTGTTGCTGTTACTTGCGATAAGTTATTTGCTATAATAAAAAAAAAACAACACACACACCAAAAAATGCACAAAAATTATATGAAAGCATAGAGGTTATGGAATAGGGACGGTATTAAAATTAATAATATGCAATAGTAAAAATATCATGAAAAAACATAAGGCATACTGGTACGGAAGGAGGAAGGGGTCCTGCTCTGGCTTACAGTCCATTGGGAGGTCGAGGTAGAATGAAAGAGAAGGTTTGGGCAAGAATCAGGCCCATACTGGCCATCAGCCACACTGGTGGACTACTTGCCGACAGCAGATATCCATCTGTTGGACGCCCATATGTCATCAGTTGTCCGCTGGCCTTAAAGTGCCAGGGCCGCCCCATCATCACCAGTCTGGCCCCGGCCAAAGTTTGTGGCATAGAGGGCTTGATGGTGGGGAGAACAGATGGCTGCTTTCAGAATACAGATTTCGGGTATTAGGTGGACAGATTGTGTGTGTCTCTGAACAGGTGGGCTTTAGTAAGTGTTTGGAGTAAGAATAAGGAAGGGAGAACCAGATAGAGCATAGGGAATTCCAGGGTATAGGTGCAACATAGGTGAATACGCTGGAAGAAAGAAGAAGGGTCGAGCAAAGACACAGTTCATGGCCAGAGCAGCTGTATTTAATAATAGTTTTTTTTTGTTTTTGTTCTGAACTCCTGGAGGAAGACTTTTTACCCTATTTTAATGGTATAACATACAACACCAAAACTGCAAAAGGTTGTTTCCATATATATTAAAAATATTAACATAGTATCTTTATTATTTATTAAATACGGAAGGTGACGCTACAGAAAAGTCAAGTTGGAAAACACAAATAAGCAATTTCAGAAAATTGATAAATAAGTTAAATAATAATAAGGTGAAAAATGAAAAGGAAAAAGGGCATTGCGACTTACATAATAAGCTGCATATATATTTATGTTTTAATCACTTTCAAGATAATATGCTAATTAAATCATCTCCAGGTGACCAGGATATATGTTAGTATATTTGTGCACATTTTTATAACACGACTTTTAATTTTTTGCTTATTATTATTTTATTGTTATTATTATTTGATCAGCGCGAGGGAGCAACAAGTCTGCTAAAATCTGCTAAACGTATTTAGCGTAAGAGTCCTCCCCCAATCATTTCAGCGCTACGAAAACAAGCCGAGGCAACAGGTACACTAGCTTCCCACCAAGTGTTGGACTTCACCTCCTGAGATGTTTGACTTATCCCTGGATGATCATTCTAATTATACCAAGGGCAGACCTCACAATTATCTGTGCTTCCCCTGTGTCTGTGTTAATAGCTGTGCTTGCTTAAACATACAAGACTATACAAAGGTGGGATAGCATTTCCAGACTTTTGGACGTATTCCATGTTGAAGTTTTGGAATTAAAATCAACCAATTACTTTCCTAAAGGACTGAAGCAGGGAGATTCTTTCTCATTAATTCCTGTCTATAATATTGCACTTTGATACATTGAAAAAGTTTTATTACCGTTATTATTTATTTATTTTGTCCAGTATCCATGATCCTGTATGTTCACTATGTCCATACGTGCTGTTGCATGAGATGACGGATGAAAGGGGCTCAACTGTTTTGATCTGGACCTTGTCCGGGCTCATCGCTACCCACTACTCTCCCATAGGTGATAGAATATGTACATTTTCCATACTCTTGCAAATATGTCTGGATTATTCAAAATGAGAAATTAAAATGTCGGAACTTGTTTCACTTCTTCACTTTTTTTCCTGGCACAAGGGTTGAGACAAGCAATAGTCATTTGGCATCCAAAGGGTTAATAAACAGAAGCCAGCCCGTTATACTAAACCATATTTCAAAACTTAAAAGAGGACATGGGAAGTTGGTGCAAGCAATGAATATGATGTCAGAAAAAAGGAATTCACTGATCTAATTACCGAAATATTATCAGGCTTCCTTGACAAGTTTTTTTTTTTTTTTTTTATGTTTATAAAGCTAATTATGACTCATTTTACGAGTCTGAGTTTTTATTTGATTTGGACAGAAGTTTTCTTTGTAGTTCATATGTTATGTAATAGTTCGCTCAAAGCAATGGTTAGATTCTTCATGTCAACATAGTTCTCATGTGTGTAGTAACATTTCAACAATGTCTAAATACCTTTCCATATCTTCCGCATTTACGGCAGATCCGTCACCGTTCCCCAAATACAGCGCCGTATAGTTCCATGCGCTAAATAAACGCATGTAATAGTGTTTACAGGTTAAAATAAGCCATATATCTCTATTAGAAATCCACATTATGTGTATGCTATGGGAACAGCTCTCATAACTTCTTCTGCTACAGATCTCGGCTTTACCGACAATATAACTGATTGACAAAAAAAAACTAAAGTTAGTCCTAATAAATTAGTTTAGTTATCCAAGAGCATTGAAGTTGACAGTTCCCTTTTAAAGTATACAGTGTACCTTGCCAAAAAGATGTTACCAGTTAAATATTATATACTCTATATGTTCCGTGTATAGGGTATTGTATTACATCTCTCAGACTGCGCCAGGCAAATGTAAGCATATTATATTAGTGTTTAAGTTTTGGCCGTTGGAAGATCCCAATCTTACGGATCTGCTTGCCTTCAGAGTGCCCTTCTTCACTGCCACGGGGCTTCCAAGCCTCGACAGCAAAGACAGGGCTAGGAAGACAAATGGTCAACAATTAGCCATCCTCCGGAGGCCTTTCATACTAAATATGTATGTAAAGTTTAATGGACAGCAAAGAACACATGCAAGCAGCTACACAGGCCATTATAAAGTGGAAAAAACTTAGTTTGGGTATCAAAAAGTAAAGGTTTATTTTATGTATTTTCTCTGAAGAGATCTGGAGTTCTCTAGTCTGCTATTAGAAGGGTTCTGCAAAGCTATTCTTAAGACGAAATCAAGAACTGATTACGATCTGAGTCTTACTAGATAGGCCGAATGGTTGTTATCTGCCGTTAAATTCTAGGTTTCATTCCATTGCAATCTATCCTATGATTTGGTTACCATCAAGTGCAAGAAGAACAATTACGGCCATCAAGATATCCAAAAATTTGGTGGCCCAGGTGAATTTTAGCCAAGTATTAGAAACATACAGAGGTATTCAGGTTCAGGTTTGGCTTAAAAAAAACTGCGTTATAAATCATGTGAATATAAGATTGTTTTTTTGCTATTTGTATTATTATTATTATTTGTATTATTATTATTTTTATTTTTATTATTATTTTTATTATTGATTATTATTTTTTATTATTATGAATTATTATTTTTATTATTATTATTGTCATTATTATATTTATTATTTATAAAGACACCAATACATTAGGTAAAAAGGGCCTTGCTCTGAAGCTTACAATCTAGAGAACGAAATATTTATATTAAATGATAGAAGATGGCTTTAATTAAGTCTTCACCTTTTGAGCCTCTTGATGTTCTGCACCAAGCAAGCATCTGTCATATGTAAAATCTTAAAAGGGTGGATTTGTTCTCAGAAAGTTTCTGTTCTTTTTCTTTCATCCTTTATATTCTTTTTTTTTTTTTCCGTGGTAAAAGCAGAAACCAGATCAAATGAAAAATGCCAAACAGCTACAAAACAGCCAAATATGCTTAGGACGGAGAAGGCCCTTGACCTTGTTCCCTTGGAAATTAACAGTTCTTAAACCGAGGACAGTAACAAAGAAATCTCATGTCAATTCTAAAATGTAATATACTGCGTGGAGACACATTGTCTGCAAAACTAGGCTCCAGAAACACCCAGGCCATCTGGGTTTACATATCATATAAATGAAGTGGCCCCTGTATTGTGACTCTTTATGACCCTAATATGGGCCGTCGTCCAACTCTTTGGAAAGCATTAATAATACATTTGTACATGGTTGGTGTAAAATATATTTTTATGTTTCTGCTTTTTATTCCGAGTCACATATTGGGAAATGTTTTTGATGACTACTGGTATAAAAAAAAAAGTGTGTTTTACCATTTAGGAATCAAACTTTCTTTAGAAATTTAGAATGTTGACAGTTATGAGTATTTTTTATGTAATATTTATGTAATATTTATGTAATATTTGTAAAAATGTTGGCACATAGCCTGTGACATTCTTACTGAAATCACCTCTCTTATTTTTTGGTGATTTTTAACCCCTTAAGGACAATGGGCAGTCCCTAAACCCATTGATAGCAATGAATTTTTAGCCCGTACATGGGCTTTGTCATTAAGGGGTTAAGTCGAGTTAGCATCTACATATAAATCCTGATTTGGATCAAATTTCTCTCTTGGACACCAACACTACAGGTTGTCACCACACTCGCAAGTAAGAAACAAATAGATAAGCAATATTTATGGACAGCGATGAGAAAGATGAAATTAAATATTTGACTCTTCTCGTTGGCTCATGCGAGACACATAAATATGGAATCTCTCAGTAGCTTTTCTTTATATGTTATAAGAAGTAAATAATAATAACTAACATAAGGCTGACAGTGAGATATACCATTGGGTATGTATTGGGTGACAACCTTCATAACCAAGAGGTGATGCCAACTAGCATTGCGGACATGCATTTTGCTGTAACACACCTTGGAAGAAATAATGCCATTAAGAGAAGCGACAATAGTTGGTTTCCAACACTCCAGGGGTAGAAAATGTTAGGTACTTACATTTCTGAACTGACTTAGACTTGCTATCATCCTTTGCACTTCAAGATGTCTGGGGCTGCAGTCCTTTCCCTCAGTAGGGTACAAACGCCTGCACAGTCTGTGATGGGACACGGAATTAAGCCTGTGTAACATGTAGAAAAAAGAAAAGAGAGGGCAATAAAGCAAGGGAAGAAGAAGGAGGCTGATCTGCCAATCAGAACTCACCCGGCTCCTCTCTCACCACTAGGATAGTGCTGCGGAGCCGGCTCTTCTCTGCTGGCGTCTGACCGTCCCTCACATTCAGACGCCAGCAGTCCTCTACCACTCTGGGACACTGGATCAATTTGTGTGCCCCTTGGCTAATCCAGCCCAGGTTGCCAGGCTACCCGCCATGCTACTGCTCCTGCTCCATCGGCTGTTTGGGGTGATCAGAGAGCTCCATTGTATCCAGACCATTTGCATGGACCGTGAAGGACTGTGCCTAGCTGACATACCCTACATATTGCTCCCATTGCTCAGCATATAGGGCGAGAGATGGGGTTGAGGTGCTGCCCTTGATCAGGGATAGGTCAGCACCCAACCAAGATATGGCAGCGGGTGAAGTTATGTCAGGCTAATCATGCCTTTTACCCTCTAATCAGAAAATAAAATCAAAGTAACACAAGGGTAATAATTTCTAATAAAACACTATTAAGGTTACGTGACTTTGGTCTACAAGGGGAGATCATGGACTATTATTGCCTATTTTAATAAAATTCCATGTAACCATAACATGTTTGCGACATCAGCAACGTAAATGCAGCAAATTTACCATGTCTCCCAGCCAAGGGACTGCTCAATCCCCTATAAGAAAGGCAGACACTGTGCCTATATTTTAGCTAAGACGTAGCATCTTACTAATGTTACGTAGCTGTAGAAAGTATGTAGTTTAGGTTTAACGCCTATTAATGGTATGAGGAATGTTATTAAGTATCCCTAAATAGCCTTTCAGATCTTAAAAAAATATATATTTGTTTCTGGCATGCAAATGCATTAAAAAAGCATGAACTTCCTACGGGAAAATTTAAATTATGTCTAATGACATTTTTTTCAATTCCTCATAGGATGATGAGAAATATTTAAAATACCTTCCTACTTGATGAGTCAGTCTCATGGAATTGTACTGTCACAACAAACAATTAATCAACTGCTTAGCAGGAAGAAAAATGCATTTTTTTTACCATCTTTGGTGGCATGTATACAATGTTACAGGCTGAGGCAAAGCTGGCTATAGAGGCTATGATTAGTTATGAAAATGCAAGATCTTGGAATCGTTCCACTCGCATTTTTAAGTATACCCTGCTTTGCACTTTGCGCATAAATTGCTTTCGCCTTATCAAATATTGTGTAAAATCATCTCAAATAAAAATAAAAAATAGTATTAATGCTCAAAAAAAAATGTTTAAATTAGATTATTGTTGAAAATACACAAGAAGCATTTTGAAAAATTTTCTTTCTTAATTTTAACAAAAACAAAACAAAAAAATCAATATTATTGCATAAATAAAAAATATAGGTTTAAATGTAAACTAAAGCAAGTAGAAAATGTATCCGTAGATCAGTCCTTTCCAAGCTGCTGTTTCTCAAGAAGTTATGAATGATGTGAATGATGGCCACCCTTTTTTTTGTTTGGAGCCATAGCCAACATGAGCGGCTGCTGTCGTTGACGCGGTTTACTCGCAGTTGGAAACTCGGGCCTTCATCGAGTTGTACTTCTATCTCAGGGATTCGTCCAGCTGTATCTCCCGTGTCTGTGAAATATTTATTTCTGTTTACGATCACAATAATGAAATATGGTTTTTTTTTGCTACACTCAACATGACCGGCAAAAGCCTCTTTGCTGGATTTGAGTACTTAATTCAATCAAGCAAATTAGTTCTACAAGTAAATACACTGAACGAAATGCAAACCAGCCCCACGAAACAATAAACATGCGAGTGTGTTTGTTTCACAATATAATGAATGGCATTTAGTTTCCATGGACTTGATGTATACAAGATATAGAAATGCAAGGAATTAGAGGAAGAGCCGGGGAAGAGCATGGGCCAACTTCTTAGTGGAGAAGCTTCCTGGGGTTGGCCCTTCAGAATGCATAGTGAAGTTACGGGTACTCAACTCCACTAAGCACTCCCAGGTGAGTGAATAGACCCATACACCTGTACTGTAAAGAGATGTATATGAGCTACAGAAGGTGCAGCTGCTTTTAAGGAACTTATCTGTTCAGGCTTTTTTTGTCCTCAGTAGCTCAGCAAGACACAATACTTATGGCAGCAATAGGGCAGAGAATCAGGAGTCTAGATAGAACAAGAGGCCATGGTCTAAAACTAAAGGTTTAGATGTAATGTAATGATGTTTTATAGGCATAAATCTATCCTGATTCTAAGACAAGATCAAGGACTGATTGAGGTCTTACATCACGAAAAATGGGTAGACTAGATGGTCCGAATGGTTCTTATCTACTGTCAACATTCCATGTTTCGACGTCCCTAGGTCTTCCATCCCTGTTAAGGACTGAATGGGTCTCATTGCTGTGAGGATAGTACTAAAATGCTAAAGTTATACCGTTGCACCTGATTCTCAGTGAATCGATCTCAAGGATAAGTATTCGCTGGAATTCCTCATTTTTGGATGAACTATACCTACCTGGACCTGGATTGTCTGACAATGCTACACTGTCCAACTTCTAAAATCCAACATAACTTACCACTCTGATAATGGAACATTATTCTTTATGCAACCTATTACTTCAAATGGGTCATTGGGTTATGTTTTTTTTTTTTAAATATATATTTTGGGCAATGTTTTTTGTTTTCATGTTTTTTATTCATATATGATCCACTGCTCTTAAGAGACAGTGCTTCATTTCTGTGAAAAAATGCCTTGCTATGTCCTCTTAACAAGGCGTTTCCAATGGTCATATAATTTCCAATGGCCATTTCCAATAAAGATACTGGGGCGTATTTCCTCTGTCAATAAATATTTCAATGTTAAATATTTCTATTGTGCTCTTCGGGTGACTCACCAAGTTCTAGATGAATATGACTATTCTGGCTAAAATTTGAGTTGACTAGACTGAGCGTTATCCAATTTTTTTCATGGCATGGATTTCAAAGATCATATATTCATAATGCTGGTGGGCCAAACCCTCTCGTAGGAATTTTTTAGAAACGTCTCGAGTTCATGGACACGCTGAAGGCCAATGAAAAGTCATTTTTGACCTTCATGGTCACCCTGGGCGCAACATGTTAGAGAGCTTGAGTCTGAGACATCACTTTATGATGAAATCATTATTTCCGTCAAATATGTCCTTAAATCAGGATTTACATGAATGGGTTTGTGACTGGATCTTATTAAAACTTGGATCACACCATTACATACCCCTCAAATGTCACAGCTTAGGGGGGGACAGTCCCACTTTGGGATCCAAATCTTTTTTTAGGAGAGTATACTTAATACTCACCCAATCTGCTGCACCTGATCCATCGCTGGTTCCTTTACAACATACCCCCCAGCATTTCAGGTCCCCAAAGTGGTAGACCTTTGTTTGAGCCCACGTTGGAGGCAAGGTTGGAGTGTTTGACCGCAGGTGGGCCTTTAATAAAATGACCAGCACCTTAAGATCTATTGAAAAAGACTGGAATGTAATGTCATACAGGTTCTGAGGCAGCCACGTTGTGATTGAGAATATCTTAATCAATTCATCAGCTCAGTGGCCTGTTCTTCGATGATCTTCCGATCTCCCCAACTGGCCCATTATCACCACTGTGTGCTAAAACATGACAGTGGGGCACCTCAACAAGATAGAGCCTGAAAATCAAGACTCTATGCTGCAAAGCAGGACACTGGGAAGCTATAATTCGACTTGCTACAACCCCAGATTTTTTATTTTTTTATTTTTTCGGTCAAATTACCATCTACAATTATAAAAAGATTTCACCTCGCAGCCACGGTTACTACTGTGTGTCTTGGAACATGCTAAACTGTTTAGATATATAACTTGTTCATAAAAGATTACCTGTAAGAACGTTACGTGTGACAGCTAAATGGTTCTCTACACTTTAAGATGTCAAACATTTTTTCTGGGGTAATGTATGGGTGCCAGAACGCCATTAAACTGTCAAAATGCCCATGCCGAGTGACAGCTTTTGTTGTTTAAGCCTTTCCCAAAATGCTGCATTTTGGCCTTTAATCTCCAGCTTAAATTTCCCCCTCTGAAGTTATCTGATTGTTTTCAAGGTGGGAGATATTTTTCGGTACAGTCTTTCCAACCTGCCTGATTTGAATGCATGCTGTTTTTCCCCGTTGCAACGCATATCATATTCCAAATACCAGGCATTCCACAAATGATGAAATACTTCAGCGCTGTGGAAATCTGATTTAAACGTCTGGGAAATAAAACAGTTGTAGGGTTGCCTTTCATAAAATCACACATATCTACATCTATATATAAAGATATATATATGTATAAATATATAAATACCATAAATATATATCTATATATATATAAATATATCTATATATATAAATATATAGAGAGAGAAATATATATATATATATATATGTATATATATATATGTATATATATACATATATCTATTTATATATATATATATATACATATATCTATTTATATATATATATATATACATATATCTATTTATATATTTATGTGTATATATATATATATATATATACATATACCGTATTGGCTCGGATATAGGCCGCCCCCGTATATAGGCCGCACCCTAAAAGTTTGGTGCTTTTTTAAAGAAAAAGTTTTTTTCTTTAAAAAAAGCACCAAAAAAACATACTGCCACTCTGCCCCCCCGCCCCCCGAGATATGCTACCACTGTCCTCCCTCCCCGAGATACGCTGCCACTGTCCTCCCTCCCCGAGATACGCTGCCACTGTCCTCCCTCCCCGAGATACGCTGCCACTGTCCTCCCTCCCCGAGATACGCTGCCACTGTCCTCCCTCCCCGAGATACGCTGCCACTGTCCTCCCTCCCCGAGATACGCTGCCACTGTCCTCCCTCCCCGAGATACGCTGCCACTGTCCTCCCTCCCCGAGATACGCTACCACTGTCCTCCCTCCCCGAGATATGCTGCCACTGTCCCCCTCCCTCCCCAACTTACCGGAGCAGACTCCCGGGTGTCTTGCGGGGCTGGCGGGGGACATCTACGCAATACAACTTCCGGTGCGGCACATCCGGCACCGGAAGTTGTATTGCGTAGACGTCCCCCGCCGACCCCGCAAGACACCCGGGAGTCTGCTCCGGTAAGTCCGCGGGGGGTGCAGAGGTAAAACGCATCCGCACGATGCGCTTAGACAACCTCCCGTGCCGGCACCCCCCCCGTGGGAAGTGCTGGCAGGGGAGGCTGTCTGAGCGTATCGGGGAGTAGGATGCAGGTCCCCTGCACCGCTGCGGGGGATCTGTATCCTAACCCCGCTGCCTGCCCGGCGCCCGGGACTGCATGTCCCGGGCGACGGGTGCTAGACCCCGAATATAGGCCGCACCCCCACTTTAAAGTCTTAAAGTGGGGGGAAAAAGTGCGGCCTATATTCGAGCCAATACGGTATATATATATATATATATATATATATATATATGTATATGTATATTATATACTCTTAGTGTGCCTGATATAATTTTGGAATGTAACCAAAGATCTAAATACTTTACTTTACTTATTAGATATTAATACCAAAGAATTTAATTTTTTTTTTATTTTTTTTTAACAACACGATAAAAGTTCGAGACGTAATATACCTGCTGACTGGCCCATTTCGGTATCTCATCGCCTAATAACAACTGCAGAGGTCAAAACCTTTTATGAGTTTTACCCCGCGGGACAGATGTGATGGTGGCTGCGTTTCGGGACCTCTCGAATAATTTGAACTCGAGAATTATTTGAACTCATTTAGTTTTGGGAAACAAAATCGTCGGAAATGAAATAAATATGTTGACATTCTGAAATGGGTTACCGAAATGATCAGGAATTTGAGGAAATGGTTTGTTCCATACGGTCTCGAACTGTCGAAGGAAAAAAAAATAAATAAAAAAAAAGTAGCTTTTTGGTGAGGAATGACTCACCGTTCGCAGATTAACATACTAATCCGTGTGTGTAAATAAAATGATATGTCTATTCTTCAAATTCCAGACGCTAATACCAACCCACGCAGTCTTCACCTTTACAGTCTGGTCAAAATAAAGAAGGCTAAGAAGACTTTGATTGTTCAAACAACCAGACGCAGGTGTTAAGCGCTGGGTTGAAAGAGCGACTTTGTTAGAGGCTCGAATGAGAACAAACATGTTTTTTTTTTTAAAATCTCATATTAAGGTTAAGACTCTTAACTCTTATGTTAACTATTCATCGTGTTTCCAATATTTCGTAACAAACATAAGCAAACGGATTATTATTTTACGGACAGGTTGCGATGAGGTCAACCTTCTGATTGAATTTCAGGGCAGGACGCTGCTGTGTATTTAGATCATGCCTCATTCTGCTTAACGAAAGGTAGAAGCGGGGAGTGTTAAAAGGTAGAGAGGGAAACAGATGAGGTGACTAAGATTGTGAAGACGTGAAGAAGAGCGAGGCACAGAGAGAGTGTTATATTCACTAAAGCAGAATACTTTCCAGGTGTCCCTCTTTATGAAGAATAGTCCCTCTTTCTTGGAATCTGCGTGTTCTCCAGCTTTAAATGTCATAGTAATGTATGGCAACAGCTATAGATCTTTTTAAAAGACATTGCGTCAATAAAATATATATTTAAACTTCTAAACATCTTACCTGTGAACTATTTTTGTAACTAAATCACTTAAAAGGTTTTGGCCCTTAGCCATTCCTCTTAATACACGTCCGGAGGTATGCAGGAGTTTGCAGGTGAGGTGAATGTTTTAACGCCCGGAGTTCTCTCTCTATATATAATGAAAGGGCCAACCTCGATGAGCTTCTGCAGGAAGGCCTGGACTGACCGTGTGATATGTATCACTGATTTAACAATTCATTATACAGGGCCAGTTCAGCCCTTGCAGCAAGACGAGCTGACCAGGGCTGGTAATCCTACTGCCTACAGGCCAAAGTAAAACAGAAATGCAGACAGATGGTTTCATCGCTAACTTTACATTACAATTGTGTGTAAAGCACCAGCAGATTCTGTAGCGCTGTTAGAATAGGGACCAGTGATGTTGTATTTGGGGAAGAAACACATAAAATACTCAATAGCTTACCTTCTTAAGGCTCAAACCTAGAATGTAGATGACCATTCGGTCCATCACATCTCCTCTACTTCTTTTAACCGCTAAGCTGTACCTATTGATTTCCCATAGTCTTACTTGTTAATTTTTAACCTGAAAAACATGCACAATTTTGGTTGCCCTTCTCTGAACTCTATGTGTCAATAGCCCTGTGGAGATGGGGTCTCCCTAACTGTACACAACGCTCTAGGTGAGGATTGACCTGCTACTAATGCCTCCGGCCATACAACCCAACCCCTTAATGACAAAGCCCGTACATATACGGGCTCAAAATGCATTGTTTTCAATGGGTTTAGGGACCGCCCATTGTCCTTAAGGGGTTAAGTCATTTTTAAGGATGGGGCTTATGAGCAGATTTTCAAGATGGTTTGAATCTATTTCTAGAGTTCCTAAATCTAAAAGTAAGAGACTCTCTCAGCTATCTGGAACATTGGCAGCCCAAATGGTGAGATGTATGAAAAGTAACACATGGACTTGAGAGTTTAATGTCATTGAAATGATATTAGAATTCTAGGAATATTTTGCACGTATTTCGCGGAACTAAACTCCGGTTCCCTCGGGGTACTTCGCAAACCTTCAACATTGTACGGTTAGTTGAATAAATTTGATCACCTTGTGGAGATATCGTGTCATTTTAGAATTCTCTTGTTTATTTAGAACATTCTTTGTAACGTATGCATTATTCCCTTTATTTATATTTTACCGACCCAAACTAAAATTGTTTCTATGTAGTAAAATAAAAATATGAAGTGTTTCTGGAAAGAAAACAAAAAAGTGATACTAAGTATACTTACCGAGCAGAGTTATGTTATAAGACACCTTAGGCTGCCAAAAGTCATGAGAGGGTTGAGTAGCTGAATAAATACACTGGTTTTGACACTGACTCTTAAGCAGGAATAATTGATTCCTCCATGGGCGCCTTCTTACTTTAGGAAAGTAATTTTATCTCCGCGAGCCTTGGGAACGTAGAATGCCGAGGAAGGATCCGCTATTTATAAATTGTTTTGTAGCTAAAATTAATACTCGAAAGCACATTCAGGATATGTGAGAACGTGGTTTATAGTGTCTGTGTTTTGGCACTAAAATAGTTGTCTGGCACTCAAATAGTTAACCGCCTGTATAATTTGTATATAAATTTATGGTGTGTGAATACTAAGCTGGTCTTGCTGAATAAAACACTACAGCCTGATAGATGATAACAGGGGCCAAATAGATTATTGACTTTATTTTCTAGCTGAAAGTAGACAGATGCCGCGTTAGAGGTCAGGAGGTCCTGCATAGGACTTTGAGCGCATGGAACCTCATAATAGGAGGGAGAGGACAGCGGAGGTCATAGGACAACGGAGGTCATAGGCCAGGGGACTTAGAAAAAAAAAATGTTAGGATTAGACAATTGTTGCCTGGCAAAATGCACTGAAACACAATTATTTGGAAAAAAAACCGAAGAGGTCATCTGTAGAGAGGTGTACGAGAAGAACACGTGCTTTAAAGCCTTTTAGATGTTGGCCATTAATCGTAATCAATAAATCCTCGTTCCATTGTCCCGGTTAAACCGAAGAGCAAGATTGAGGGCACGTCTCAGTGTAAATGTATCTCAAAGCGGCCACCTGTTCTTCTGGACTATTAGTCATGGTCTGTCCAATTCTCAATGCTTTGTCATGGATCTCTTTCACAGTTTTAATATTTGTCCCATCTTAATAAATACTCGGTTTTACAAATGGCATACCAATTGATCCTCGTGTCTGTAGCGAGAGCATCCGAGGGACCGTATCTCTTCCTTTTTTGATGACCCCATTGTCCAAGTCCTACTCAACTAAAAGGGCCCAGCAAAATGTGTTTCATGATTAGCTTCCCTGTTACATCCTAATTTGTTTGACATTTTCCTTCAACCAACAATTGAAACAATCAATTATCATCTCAGGATGATCTTTTATTGTTTCCCGTCTTAAGAAGATTGGCGAAACTATGTAGCAATTAAAAAAACGAAGGGGAAGAAAAAAAAAAAAACCCCATCAGCGGTGTGTGTTGGAAAGTTTATCTTAAAATGCAGCTTCTGAGATAAATGCAGGAAAGAGCCCTCTCTGTAATTACTCAAGGGTGTAATTGAAAGTGTTGTCATTGAAAGGTCACCGGGGAGAGGTAAAAGTTCCTTCCTTCCTTCACTGAAAAATGTAATTCCTCCTCCCTTTTGTGCAGAACCTCTGGAAACTCAGTGTGGGTGGCAGGACTTTTCAGGGCTCCTTGTTTTTGTTTTAGGAATTTTTTTTTTCCCAACACGTTCAAAGGGATGTTCGTTCTTCGGAAATAAGCAAAACAACGCGTTACGCTATATTTTAAGAACCTGCTCATGTCATTTATTTATTATGCGGAGCTATTTCGAAAAAAAACAATGCAGATTAACCATGGAAAGCAGATGGAATTGGACCTCAAGCCCGCCTTTGGTGGTCCAGTGAGAAGAAGCAAGAGATTGTGGCTTTTGATAGTGTGACCACACCGGCCATAATTTCCACGATACATGGAAAACACGGCCAATCTGGACAACAATTGTCATTTTTAATTTAGCATTCACTTCACCTCTATTGTATTAATATTATTATTACCGTATTTGCTCGATTAGAAGACAACCCTGATTAGAAGAGGACCCCCCCCCCAGAATTTGAATATTAATTTAGAGAAAAAAGAAAAGGCCTGACTATAAGGCTACCCTATAGGAAAAAAAAGTTTTACTAGTAAAAATTAATTCACATGTAAACTATTTTTTCATATTTAATAAAAACGATGATTGAGAAAAATGCCTTTCTTGTTTATATTTCCTTTTATTTGCCAACCGGCAGCTTGTATGACAGAGCGCCGGAAGGTCATGTCACGCCAGAGCTCCGTCATAGAAGGCCCAGCGGAAGTGCCGGGGAGCAGAGGAGGTTGTCTGGCAGACGTTCACCAAGCAAATACGATATTATCATTATTATTATTTGTTTTATATCGCGCCACCAGATTCCAGTGCTATACAGCAGATTATTTTCACATATATCTCTACTATGTATAACATATAATTGCATAATTTACTCCCTTCCCTGATTTTATACATCCCATATATTGCAGGGCGCAGCATTTTACCTGTACAGGTCCTAGAAAACATGCGATCACTCTATGACCCCCTATTCTATTTTTGCTAGTTTTGTTTAGCAAACATAAAATCTGTTTATATGGCAACAACCTATCGGTTCCTGTTTCTTGATACAGATGACAATTTAGTGTTCCCAGCAAAAATGATGAATGAGACATTTAACTTTTACGCGATGAAAGAATCATTTCTTTGAAGGTCCTGGGCTTTAAACGGTATTTAGAATACTGTTTCCAATGCTGCATGTAGTTACAAACGAGTTAAATTCAGCAGAGTAAGTGGAACAGGACCTTTAAAGTAAACTCTCCGAACCTAAGTCAACAAGTAATAGCAGCTCCTTATATGTCTAAGCGTCTCCTCGAGTGCACCAATTGGAAGGTCAGTAATTTTATTTCATATAGATGATGGAAAGGCATAAATGTAGCTTATTTTAACCCTTCATGCCCAGTTAGTCATCACGCGCACGACAGCATGAAGTCTCATCGACTACCTGAGATGGATCGAGGAGACTTTAGGGTAAAATATAGTCTTTCAGGTAACTAAAATGTTTTTTATGGTTCAGCATAAGAACAAAATTCCACCGATCATAGCCTCTTTATTATGAATGGCCTTAGTTATGTACGTTAGAGATAAAATCTCTTAATTACCAATCCAGGAAGCATTAATACGGATGACAAAGCACGGAACTGCACAAATACAGCCACTCTCAGTAGGATATTATTAAAATCAGAAGAATTTACCTTTCCCTCAATACTTTTTAAGTAAACACGCCAATATATAGGAATTCTATTAAAAAATTCTTTTAAAATAACCTTTCATTGTATTTTTTATAATATTATTATTATTACAGTAATAAAAAAGTAAATTTGTTGCCTCTCAGGTCTTTGTCTCAATATATTTACCTCCAGAAATTGACAATAAATCTTTTTTGAACTGCGAGATAGACTTTGAGATATTAAATATGCACATTCACTTAAAAAAAACATGAATTGCTTTCTTTAATTTTTCACTATTTTCATTAAATGTATACTGATTTGTAATTTTTATTGACTTCATGTGTTACTTCATGCAAATCATTCTGCAGGCATTATTTAGTCATTGGAGTTATTAAATGAGGATTCTTTAGCTCTTCCCCCAGCTGCTTGTACTGAAAACAGGAAGCATACCTTAGTATGCTTCCTGCTGTATCTTCCATGGCAGGAGGAAAACGAGTATAGGTATAACATAATACATGTTTTTACTACACAGGTGGTTGTTTTTTTATCGGTAAACGCCATTTCAGTGGTTTATTTAGTATATATGTGCATTCTGCAGGATTTAGGGATAATGACAGATCAGATCTGAGCCAACCAGTCAAAAGTACTAGGAGTTCATTGAAAAAACTAGAAAAAAAAATACAAGTCAATGACGGAAAGTAAGCATCATCTATCACAAAATCATTTTTTTTCCATTTCCGCAAGTATTTGGCTTAAAAGGTTTAGTGACAATGTGAAAAGCTGTAACTTAACGTCTCCGAGGCTTTACGCCCCATCGCATGCTCAACCGGCTCAAAGTCACACACAAACATTCTAAGAAGCTTCTAAGAACACACAAGCGGACTCTAACATTCTGAGAAACTTCTCAGAAACTTTAATTAACGAAAAGAAACAGGGGTTCCTATCTAACCTTGAAACATATTGGCAGGGCTCTAAATCAATTCCATGGTTTTCTGCAGCAGAGTAAAAAAAAATGGCATAATTTACATGTATTTTATGCCATGACCAACCTTGTGCTCTTTTATCTTAACTGCAATATATTAAATATAAGCATTAAAAAACAACTTTGCCAAAAAAAAAGAAATTGTAAATTAAGTAGAGCAGACCCTGCTCGTTTTATAGTTTTTTTTATATCTTGGTTTACCGCTTTATTTATTTTTTTATGCTGTTTTACATTGTGTTTAGGTATGTGTAGGGCACCTGATGAAGCGACCAGCGAAACGCGTGGTGAACTCGTACACGGAAGCATAGACTGGAGTAGCAGCGATTGCAGGCGCGTTAATGCAAGATATTTTATGTAAGCCTAGATATTTCTTTTTTAATCATTTTAAGTATAGATATTTTACCTTTCATTACTCTGCCTTCTGATTTTTTTGAGATCCCTGGACAGGTATTGGAAGATCTCCTGAGTTGCGTTGTGGACCCTTCCACCGATCTTCACAAAGGGCACTGTAAGGGGTTTATTTGTTTTATGTTTTTCATATATCTTTGTGAGTGATCCTGGGTAACCTGATTGTTAGCTTTTTTTTATCTCTATCACTTTATATCCATTTGTACCCATATGTATACAGCAACTCACATTTGAAGATTTTTACAGCATCCGAGTGACTTGCTTTTTAATTTTATTTTATATTAAACTCATCTTTTTACCCCTGTTGCCCCTTCCGACATGTATTATTTGATTTATTAACAGGTCTTGAGCTGCTTCTATACACATTATTGGGGCTTTTAGGGCTGTAGAACCCTGTGACCCCCTCATACCCAGCAAACATTCCGAGCTCCTAGAAAAAAGGGGTATCTGGGGAGGGAAGACGGACTCCCAAACAGGGACACTTTAGAGGCATGTGTGGTATATTATGTAGGCAAAACTTCTTTCTGCCACAAGGCAGAAAGCGCTATTTTTCCCCTCATTTTTTATTTATTTGTGTCAAGTCCAACACAGCCATATTCAGGTTCAAACACGGAGAGAGCCCAGCATACTCCTTAGTAAATAACACCATTGTCACAACTGAAGAGAAATACAAAACAGGAAGTAAAAGGGAACTATATTCACTGTGCATACGCCATACGTCTCTTTAGTTCCTGTTTCCAAATGTGACGATTTGGATTAGCTATCCATGCATTCAGCATTGAACTAAAGGTACTGTGACCTTAATAAGGCATTTCTTAAGGTTAAATCATACAAAAAAGGGGAGCACACAACCTAAAAACATAAAAGGCATACACATTCAGATTCCTGGGTTGCTACTAGAATAATAATGAGCAATAAATACATAAAACAAAGTGAGAATTCAGCGCCTACCCAGTGAATACCGGTCAAAAAACACTAAATAAATATTGGAGATTCCGTCACACTATATGGCCATTCTACGCATCCCCAATATGTATGCCTTAGATAGGAGTTTTTGAATGGTATTCCCTAGGTATGCGCTGAATTCTTGTTTTGTTTCATGTATTTATTGTATTGTATTTTTATCGATGTACTAGTTGACGACACCTGGAGTTATTGAAGAACGGTCATATCTCCAACCAAATCAGGGTTAAGTGAATAAACAAGCAATAATAGCAAGCACTTCAAACCCATGCGACACTGCTTTTCTATTCTAGACAGTGTGACATTTTATTCTTACTACTATAAATCAGTCTTTGGGTTCACAGCAACCTCTCCAAAGCCACTACAAAGTGTGTATCCTATCGCATTCCGAATAGTCATCCAACAATAAAAAGCTTTGTGTGCAAGACGGGATGATCGATATATATATTACCCCCCCCAATGATCTTGACCCCCCACTTACAAGCAGAGGATAAAACTAGTTTTATTATTCCCACATGAGCGTAAAACGTGAGATATGCTTCTAGAAGTTCACACCACCCATTAACGCAAATTAGAACCATTTGCTTATTTTCTCCTGTTGACTTTTGTAAAAAGATAACTAATTTCAAACCACTTATTTTTTTTTTTAATGTAATTCTAGCTGTTTTGCTACTCGAGAAGATGTCTTGGCTCAGGAGTAATTTCAGTTGGTGCCATCTTGTCTATAAAACCCACTGAGAGCTATTCAGTTGGGATTTTCTGACCTAAAAAAGACTGGGGAAAAAAAAAAAAAGAACTTGGACACATTTCAGACAATTCCGGAGCCTTTTATCTACAATGTATTGCTCTCGAATGTTTCAATTCCAAATTGAATGAATTGTCTGATAAAATCTCACACAAAACTTAGCAAAAAAAAATGTTCGGTTAACATTAATAAATGTGTCATATTCCAGGCTTCTATTCCAAACGTGTGTGGGATGACCTAACATTACCACCCCATTGTAATACTAAGATAATCTTTAAGGGCCATTAGTTCTGTGATATTTAGATGGTGACAGGCTCCAATTGATGAGGTAATTGGATACTTGTTCCTCTGCCCAAACATTCGGCTATTTAATGGAATTGTATCGCTTTATGGCTAATTAAGCTTATTTTGACAAAAATATTTTCAAGGCCTCCCTGATCCGTGGTAAGGATCCAAAATCTATATTAAAAAAATGTAAGAAACATGAGAATTATCACGGGCTAATTGCTTTAAGATTAGAACTATTAGGAAAACAGAGCTGGAAAGATTATTAGTATGCTATTATATTTTAAGTGAAGTCTTACAAAGGATAAGAATTACCTAATGCAGAAAAAATGTATTTAAAAAAAGATGTGTTTTGTGTTAAAAGACAATTTTATTTCCACTGCTGGGAGATAGAAACTACTGTATTGCAGTTGTATAAAACATTTCTCTCATTGGCGCAACTGAGGGCCTTGGCAATTCATGTTAAAGTAGAGGGCCTTGACAAGAAGATAAATGGTAACCTAACTTGAAATTTGATTGGGCACTGCAAGTAGATACATTGGTCATCCACCAATGGCAGAGCGGAGAACTTAATAACCCAAGTTCCAGAGTTAGTTCACCATCCTTCAACCTAGTATAATGAATATCACTTGAGTATTTCTCATGTGGATCCAAGTGTCACACCTACCTCCCATGGGGTCATGGCATAGCTACTCGGGCCGATCTACTTTACTTCCAACAGTTGGCAACTCTGCTTTGTCCTCAACCTTGTCCAAGGCTCATCTTCTGTAATGAGGGTCCAGTCAAGTGTGAGGTTACATCAAGAGACCCTGCTTGTAATAATCTATCAATAGTTGATCAAAAAGACCTGCTAAATTAATGTTACCAATGAGATTACTTTAAAGGGAACAACCTAGGAAATTCCTTGATTTTAGGAATCATCATTGACCATCATTGACCAGCAAGCTTTGACATTCATCCACCCCTGACCAGCATATGTGTTAAATTAACCCATAGTAAGCACATTCATTTATTTGTTTTCAAGCTTTTAATTTTATTATGTTTTAATACTTATTATTTATAGAGCACTAAATATATTAATTAGAGTTACAGACTGCTCTTCCCTTTTTCCTTAAAGACACCCAGCACTTTTGAATGAAATACAGGGCGAGTTCATGCCAGGTTGAAAACCCGACATCATTACTTATTACTTAATTATCTGCATCCTTTACAGTCCTGTTCTGATAAGGGTTGTGTGAGTTGAGACATCAGTGATATCAAATACACCTTATCCCAGAAGACAGTCTTTACAGGGGCTATCTGGTAGCTTATATCAAATCAAAACTGTCAGAGCTTATAAAGTAGGTTCCATCTTTTATACATGTTCCCTATAGACCCAGACTAGCCATCTACATTTAAAAATATATATATAATGCTCAGCAGCACATATCCAGCCATTGGCTGCACTGATGTAATCAGGTGGCCACTGGCCTTAAAGTGTCAGGTGTGCCCTGTCATTGCCAGTCTGGACCTGATTCCCTGTGTTTGCCATTAGCGTCCAAACACCCCAATACCTGCTCACATATCTTCTCCCAAGCCTGTCCACTTTTTTATTAGATCCTCCTTCTTTCCTCTATGAGACTTTCCTAAAGTTGCCACTGGTATCACCAAACAGACCACAAACTCTCAAAGGCCATCTAGACACAACCAATAAAGCCATATGTTTGCTTATTAGTATTCTGCTCCATGAAAAAAATATATTTGTTTGTTCGTTTGTAAAGTGTCTGTAATACATTCGAGGTATAAGTGATTTTCAAGACCATAAAAAGAAATCTTGCTGGAAATCTTTGCTGTATTATCTTCTAGACAGGAACATATACATAAATCACGCTTATATTTTAGGTTACAATAAGTACATTCTGTGTTCAGACTTGGAATTGTATTTGTGGAATCGCAAGCAAAAAGTCACTATGAAAATATGAGTGTCCAACTCTAAAAGTAATATATTTATACCGATCATAAAGGCATGTACAGTATAGATTACTACGTGGAACGAAACAATATGAGAGTAAATTTGTTCAAAAATGTTTACATTTAAGGGAAAATATGTAAGAACACTAATCAGAGATACAGAAACAGAAATTAAAAAAAGGCTTTAAGGGGATATGTTGGCTGTGCTACAATTCCCATCATTTATTGTTACTAGATTCTTTTCTTTTTTCAAGGCAGTAGTTTTTGCATAATATAATGTTTGCAGATAGCTGCATATCAGTCATCTGTATGAGTTCTCGCTCTGTTATCTGAGCCCAATTTACTAAACAAACACCCCGACTCCTTATCACACTGCCTGTGGGAAACAATAGAGTGACTCAGTGTTAATCGCCCCCAGCCAGACACTGCAATGAGACTCTATGTGGGAAGGGACTTTATTAGCATTGCCATAAATCATCAGCTCAGTGTGGTGTTTGAGCAGAGAAAGTCATCCAAAATATAACATGACTGACAGCAACGGCAGCCTCCAGGTCGGCAGATAAAGAAATTGGATTGTCTGAAAATTTGATAAAACCAGGTCTTTGTCAATGCTGACCTACATGACATAAGTTATGGTGGGTAAAGGTGATGGCAAAAACCCTTCCACTAAAATTTAGGGGGAGTATTATTAAACACTCATCTACAGACACCAGACAAGCCAGAAGACTTGGTGTTCCCTCAGAAATCTCATGGTGCTGCCACAACCACAGGGGATTCTGGGTAGGCGCATGCAAATAAGGTCAACAATTACATGACTGCATACAATATTTTGTCCAACTTTAATTATGGTGTTTGGTCTTTTATAAAAGTTGTAGCTACCTTTGTATTTGTTTCATTTCATCTGTGTGGGGTCTGCCCGGTTTCTTAAGATTTTTTTGAAAGTATTAATGTGACCCCACAATAAAATGGGGGTAAAAATAAAACGGGAGCAAGAGTTTATAATGATTTTTGTCTAAAGCAGGTTCTGCCCTACCGTAACGTATTCCATGGTAGATAGCCTGCCATTGGATCGTTATGTATATTAAAAAAAATAGATTGAGTGTATAGCTTTGAAGATCTCCTACCTGTCTGTACAGCAAGGGGTTAATAATTAATTCAACGTAAGAAAACATAAAAATCTTGAGTTTGTGCTCTACGGTCAGTTTGACACTGCAAATAGTTAAATTATCTTTGGCAATTTCTAGAACTTGGAACTGGTTCCGTAATGAGAAATCCAGAGTACAGTATCATTTGTAACGTGAGTGCCCGGCACTTAATCTAGTGCTGTTTGTTTTCGCAATGAATAACAACGCCTTAAAAAAAAAAAATCACCAGGAATGCAAGCCACTTTGACATTGAATACATGTGTTGTCTCTGTTTACGCATGCATTTTATTTCGAATAAACCCAAATGGTTACGTCTCCCTTTATATTAAAAGATGTTACTATATTGAAGTTTTTAATTGGATTTGAAGAATGATTCCAACAAACGTTCTGCAAGCCAAAGGAAATATTTTTCTGGAAATAAAATGAATCTACAGCAGAAAAAAAAAAAATAAAAATAAAAAAAAAATGAAAGAGAGGTTTTCCATCCTCATTTTTCTAATACCTTGGAATTCAGATGAATAAATAATTTTGCTTTGAACATCATAAACTACAATTTGTGGGATAACTTAAAACAGTTTTTAAAGTACAAGTTATTTAAAAAAAAAAAAAAAAAAAATCCATCACAGCTGTATCCTAAGTAAGGTAATCTTCTTTGCCTGCATATTCTCTGTTGACTTTTGACATCATAAATCTGTACAAATTAATTACGAAGACAAAGAGAACATAACCCTTTTCACTCTATCATAACATTTAAATAGTTAGTACAAAAGTATGTTTTTACTGATATGAAATGCACTAGGTCTACATGTTCAACCAATAAAGTCTGTCTAGAATATATTTGCAAGAAAATATGCTTGCCAGAATAAAATCAATTATTATAAGAGAGATTATTTAATCAGTATTATTGCATAAAATTAACCGCATAATAAATAATTACTAAATAAACAATAAATGGTTCCATTATTACAGAAAATTGTGCATTCCAGATCTTTTCCATCCTCACTTTAAAGAAAGCCCTTGTTTGTTTAAAATCGTAAATCATATTATTTGGAATTTTTTATCTGCACTGTCCATAGGGCAAAGATCTCCCCGGAGATGGCCTTATTTTTATCTAGAATATTGTTTTGAGATCACCCCGTTAGTGTTCCATTAATTTTAATGTTGCAATCCTTTTTTACTCTTCACATAGTAAAACTATACAGTATAATTAAATTTATTTGCAATTAAATTCTCCCCACTGTTCCATGAATGACCTTTTCCAATCCATGCTAATATTTTGTTTGCTTTTGCAGTTGTCACAGCATTTTGTCTTTGGTTCCCATTAGTGCCCCAAATCTTTCTCTAGCAATTAGCCTCAATTAACCTAGCAATTAACCCCCCCTAGCCTGTCCATTATTTAGTTAATATTATATGTATTATTTTACTATTCAAGTGCTGTACTTTGCATTTATCAACGTTGAACTGATGATTTAGAAAGGAAAATGTTTAAAATGTGTTGAGTGTTCAAATATTTGGAGAATCGTATAGCTGCTCTTTATCGGGGAAAAATGTCTAGTTAAACATATAAAAAGGAATTAAATTAATTGAAAAGGTGGCCATGCTGGTCTATTTCTTTGAGAAAAGTCCACCAGGGGCAAATCATTGTCTATTTTTTCTTCTAGAAGAAAGAAAATCAGCACTGAGAATTTGAAAAGCAAGGTTGTTGGCTGTTATATTTATTTAGAGAAACTGTCATATACATATTGGTATATTCTTCTGCGTCTTGACTCGCCAAACACTCTGCTTGTTTTCTTAATCGGAGTATGTTTGGGATGAAGTGATATCTTACATGTCTGGCTAGTTTGTAAATTGTTTAAAATTCTAGGTGTTTGCTCATTTTTATCTGCTGTATTTATTTTAAAGTTAAAGAGCACATCTACTGAGAGTACACACTTGCCAATGGAGTGTGGGAATATTTTCTTTGGACAAATAACATCAAGGAAGTTTCAAATTAGTTGTTTTTTAAAAAAAAATGTAGATAAGCAGAGACAATCATAGAATATACATGCTTCCAGACACTGGATCGTAATCACCAATGTGTATCATGTGTACTTTTAATAAATCCCTAATGAAAAAGCAAGGATGAAACAAAACTATGTTGACTGTAGTGGACTGGAAGCCCATTTTTAAAACCCGTAGAAGGAGATCATTACCTGGTCATATGGTCATACTAGAAGCTCCCTAGGCAAGGGGCTGGTAGGAGGCACGGTCACATGTGTTTCTTCTATGTTCTTGAGCAAGTGCATGGTTGGACACATAGCTTTCCTTCTGTGCTAGAAACTCAAGGCCAGGCTGTGAACCGGAGAAACTTTCAACAGAAACTTCACATAGCTGGAGGCCTAGAAACACTTTATTACAGGGTTATTTTTTTCCTGTTAAAACTGGATAAATTGCTGAGCGTTTCTAGGGTAGTCACATGCATGGCCCACTAGGTTACAGATGAACAGTCAGAACAAACTATATATATTCTCTATCAACATCTAACCGAAGGCAAAATTGACCCATGTGCACCACTTTAAATATCTTAACATTTGTATCCTGAAGAAATAAGAACTGATTACTGGGCCTTTGGGTCAGTATTTATTGGTCCTACTCAACCCATTCCCAGGTCCTGCTCCGATACCATAACTTCATGCCCCTTTCAATTCTTTTGTGGGCTAATCAACGTCTTTTCCTTGCCTAGCTAACCTACTTTACCTGGACACAATCCCTTCCTGTCTGCTACAAGCAGCAGGAGAGACGGAGCTCTGGAGGTCCAGTCATGGGACGTTTCCATCTATGGAAATATATTGGTGTGTCAATTGGGGTGATCAGAACCAGTCCAGTCCAATACAAGCATCGGCAGCGTTCATGCATCCCGTCGGATCCTCGTTCTCACAAATGACCTGTTTTACCTATCGCAAAAGAGACAAAATATGCTTTGGGTAGTGAGAATCCAAGATAGACCTTTATCTAGTGTGCACACCTTTAAAATACGTAAGGGTTATTTACTTAAGAAAAACATTAAAAGGCACTTTACAGACAGGAATAGAAAGGTAAGAAGCCTAGAAGGTATTGCTTATTGTTAAGGGGTCCACAATTTATTCATTATTCAGAGATAACTGAGTTCTGTTCATCAATGCATTTTAACATTTTCGGGGTATTCTGGCCTGGAAGATTCCCCCTACTTTCCTACACAATGGAGTGGGAAGGACAGAAAGAGTATGAGAAGGCGAGAATAACCATATGGGGTACAACTTGGAAATCTAAATAAAACGTCTACCACCTAGATATCAAAAAGCCAATTAGATGCCCAATAATGAGCTGTCATACTTATAGACCCTGGGGCAGATCAGGAGAGTTCCCAGGTAACCTCAATAACATTAATCCAGAGATCCAGCAATATTGCTTTAGATAAATAGATTAAAGCACATAACATTTTAAAAAAGACGTAAAGATAACAATAGAAAATAACCTCATACAATCATACTGACTTCTCATTAATCATGTGTTACATTTGAGGTTTTATGCTTTATTTCACATGACTGATAGGGGTACCTATTTCCCAAATTATCACTTCATGGTCAGACTATTTCACATGCTTTCACTTAAATGAAATGTAACGAAACCCTATTTTAAACCACGGTATATGGTGTGTTAGATAAATTGAAACAGCTGAGGTGGGGAAAAAAAAAGTGGTTTAACGAGAAAAGATGGCATTTTCACATATTTTCGTGGTAGCTCCAGCAGGAGCAGTGACAGGGGTGAACGTGTGTGGGTTTTTCTCCCACTGTCGCGTGGCATGCGACATCTTGTGCAGCGTGACTTAGCAATGGGTCTTTTGTGAATACATCACAACCCTTGCGACATACAATATACATCAGTAGAAACTCGGCTGAGGAAACACATATTCTGTGGGAGGTTTCCTGAGGGTCACAAGCAGCAATCATATCTTTTTGTTAACTTCTAGAAGACCTGTTAGGGTCACAAAGCCTCTGCGGGTCCTCGTAGGCATGGCCTGTGGCATGTCTTTGTTGGGCTTATATATCTAAACCAACACGAGACCAACTATAGTGTTATGAGAATGGGACGCTGCTCAGCTGTACAACCAGTCGGCAGCTGAGCTAACTACTGAAATATATTTATTCTTTCGTGATTGCACGTAGTGATCGCATAAATAGGCCGTGGTTGTCAATCAAAGGGTTAATGAGCAGGAACACAACATGTAGACCGGGGTTAAGAAAAGCCACATCTGAAGGTTATACCAAGAAGCTTATTGCACTAGAGATCAATGAACCAAATACACCAAGAATTATGTATTGAAGATTAACTTTTGTGGCCAATCAAAACTAAATACTGTTATACGGAACATAAACTAAGTACACGTAACTGTACAAATCTATTTATTTACATTCACAACCCAAAAACATAGACACCCATCAGACACATTTACACCCATCTACTACTGTGGCCTTCTGCTGCTGAACTCATCATATTCAAGGTTCAATGCAACCTTCTGTAGCGACTGTCGTAAAGAGTAGTTATTAGAAAATTTGAATGACTCTTGCCATTTTGCTCTGACTTTTCCCTCACCGAACGGGCGCACGCGATATATTTTGCGGATATTTTCTATTTATCACACCTTTCTCTGTATACGACACATACTATGTTTTGGAAACAATACCACACGATGTTGGAACCACCACAGCTGGAGCCAACCATTATATGGCAGTCAAAGCTACAACTAAGGCTTTTGACCATGTCTGCAAGAATTTTATTTTGCATTGCCCATGATTAGGTGCTACTTGTGTTAACGAGCAGGTGTACCTAATAAAGTGGCCATCGAGCGCGCATGAGAAAGAATGCCAATTACTCTAACCGTATTAGTAATTTACACCTTTTTCTCTGTATCAAGGCACCCATGCCAAATAGGAGACACAATCGGATCTTAAGGTACTTAATTGAAGAAGGTAATCTTTTTATTTCAATCTTTTATTCTCTCTACTAAAATTATAAAAAAAAAAATCCTAAATCTTCATTTATAGAAATTAAAGTATTGAAATAATGATCAAATTCTCATAAAAGACTCGCTAAAAGAGAGGAAAACTGAACTTTTGCACTTATTCTTTTAAAGTTTAGCTTGGATTTGAGTCAGTAGTGAGGGCACTCTCTGTGACCCTCTACAGATGGCTGATGTATTGCCAGGTAATCTGGGATGTGAAAAATTCTATTGAACAAATAAATATCAGTTCCCTGGAAAATGGTTGAGTAAATCTTTGTCTGAATATCAATATGCCACACTCATTACGGCCTAGAGATGTTGAATCATAGAACAGTGGTACCCCAAATACAAGTTGTTTTTATTTTTATTTCACGAGTTTTTGGTGATGAGCTGTGCATTATCATTGAATTTTTTACTCCGCATGCCCTCACCTATAACCTGGAAAATTTGCCAGTGTTGGCATGCAAGCCCAAATGATTTCAGTCGACTCTAATGACTACTCAACTTTTTAATTAATAAAGTCAAGAGATTTATTTAAAAAATCATATTCAGCCTTTTGTACAATTGCTGGGCAATGTGGGCCACAAAATGTAACACTATTTTGCCTACTATGAATAACATGCAGATTGATTACAAAAATAATTTTAAACTACACAGTAAGTCATATAAGATTAAAAAAAAACATTTTCTAATATTCAGGTGATATTTCACCATTACCAGGCAATCCATGCATCCTCCATCTGCTTGGATCTTCTGTTGCATTTGGAAACAACTAGAGATCATTTTAAAATCTGTTACCATTGTACATCTAATGGATATTTTATTTTTTGGTTCAAGTTTTTGTTTTTAAACATCCTGCCTTAAAAAAGAAAAAGAAATAGTGTAGCCCCTTTCCATGGTTGGATAAAAAAGTACTCAATCAATGATCATTGCAGGATGGCCCCTTTATATATTACATATATTATTTATATTACACTCACCAAATGAAAAGAAATCAGAACAGCTGGCCTACTTGCATTCAAGGAACTTTCCTTCTGGACCACGTTATTACTAAATACTAGTATTTATGTTGGGCTTAATACTTGTGTCTGGCTGAGTTTGATAAGGCATATGCTCGTGTAGCGTGTGCGCCTGCGTGTTCTGCGTGTGGCAGAGAATGGTGTAGACTGTGTGGCTGAGTATGGTGTCTCATGCCTGCTCCCGGGTGCCTGCAGGACATCACCAAGTTTTGTTTTGAACCGGACAACATCTGCTGCTATGTCAGGGCCCTGGTATGTGGCCGCACAACCCTAGGTGCTCAACACCCGGGAGAGTGCAGTCGCCCTGCACCAGGCCCTGTCCGACTCCGCTACTGCGCAATAACTAAAAATAATTTCAGTCTCATGTGGAGACAACACTGATATAATTTCAGAAAATATGAAACTACAGCCAGGCTGTCATTGTTATAAAACACAAATATAATTCACTGAATAGAGCCTCAATATATAAATTAGTAGTAGAAGCGTTATTAAACACTCATCTACAGACACCAGACATGCCAGAAGGCTTGTTTTTCCCTCAGAAATCTCATGGTGCTGCCACAACCACAAGGGATTCTGGGTAGGCGCATGCAAATAAGGTCAACAATGATCACCTTTTGCCTCTATATCCACTTTATACATGGATCCCTTGAAAGTAATTGCCCGCTGATGACGCACCATAACTTATGTAATTGGTATTTCTTGGCTACCCCAAGCCTCAAGTATTAAGCCAGTATCACAACCTCATGCTGACGAGTCCCATTAAGGATGAAACAGCTGTTCATGAACCTGGCTATTGCCCCTCCTGAGTTTTGTTTAAAGGCTGTTCTGTACAGCGGGCAATTACTTTCAAGAGATCCATGTATAAAGTGGATATAGAGGCAAAGGTGATAGAGTCCAGGATTATTGGATTGTTTTATATATATATATATATATATATATATATAAATATATATAAATATACACATTATATATACATATGTTTTATTTATTTTTTAACATATAATATCTTCTTTTGGGTCCATCTGAATTCTAAATCCTGGCCACTTAGCAAAGTCTTTTCTTATAAGTTAACATGCTAAATGGATTAAAATTGATTTCTGGGACCAAGGAAAGTAGATGACTAATATACTTGGACACATTCGTAAGTTTAAACAGCATTATTTTCAATAGATGGAGATTTCCATTTTCATAGACGTCTTCCTGGCTTAACACCTCTCGCTCCATGCATTCCGATTTGTTTAACTTTTTTTTTCTTGTAAATCACGTAAAATTGCCAATATTAACAATTTCCATCGCTCTAGCAGTCTTCTGATTTTTTTTTTTGTTTTACTTCCTCGACCATAACTTAATAGTGTTACTAAAGATATAAGACATTGAGGCCGTGAACAATAGATGCTAGACATTGGGAAAAGTAAATGAGAAGTCTTGGAATCTACACTTGTCTGGAAAGGGTTGGCCAAAGTCTCCGATGGAATTTGTAGTAGTGAGCCACAGGTTACAATAAGCTACAAAGCATTTTGGTTGTAATTTTAAGCAGCTTTAGGGCCAAATGCAATTGGCTTCATGTGTTGCATATTATCGCATACTGGTTGAAATATGATACAAATGTAAACATCAATGTTACAAATCAAATAGGGTACCAACCTATCCAAAAACACTAAAGTCACTAAAGATTAAGCCCAATACAAGAATATAAGTAATACATTATTATTTGTTCTTCATTGTGCTTTAAGCCGCAAATACTATGCTAGAAAAAAAAATGAGGATAAGTTTGTATCTTTTTTATATAATTGGGTATAATTACATAGTCTCATCTAGAGGTAGGTAGACCAGTTGTGGCCAAACTAGACTCCGTACTTGGCTTACTCAGCTTACTGGGTCAGATCTCGGAACTCAGATCTTTGGATTCACCGGAACTTGTGAGAGTTCATTCTTCTTAAAAGTGATTGAAAGATAAAAGGGGGGAACATGGGTTCACCTGTCCAACAAAACTTTATATTCCGCACAAGTACTTCAGTTTTTTTTCATGGGTTGAACTCCTGTGTGAGATCTAATTTGACAAGAATGAGTACTCTGGCAGATGGCCAGTCAAGGCCTCAAAGCTTGAAGTCATGGAACAATAAATTATTGGAGCAATACCCCTTGTGGCAACTTTGTTTCTTGCCGAGCCATGAAATAGAATCCCTCCACACATCAAATAAAAATCATGCCAAGATTCAAATTAGCCACATTACCTACATATGCTATTGCTCAGGAGCCCTAGCAAAGTCGGGGTCCTACTTTGGGCTATAGACAGACGAGGATCATTATGGACCCCTGTTCTGTAAACATACAAGCCCAGGGATCCCTACCTTGGTATCCCATACAAACTCCACATATCATAAAGTTTTCAGTTCTGTAGTATTGAAGTGTACTTTCAACTTTCATTGACTTGTAACTTATCACAAAACTTGACCTTATGAACTATCCTGAGTCATAGAGAATCACGAATCTCTCATAGTGAATGACTCTCCAGGGGCTGAAATAAAGTTGATATTCTTAAAGAGAAAGAAAAAAAAAAGATTTCTCAATTTGGCAATTTTCTGTCTTTACAGTGCAAAATTATACTTATGAAAAAACAACCATACATACAATAGAATGAATATGTTTCATTTGTAAACATAAATCACTAACTTAATAATGTTATTATCGTCCAGTATATACACTATATCACCAAAAGTACGTGGACACTCCTTCTAATTAGTGAGTTTAGGTGTTTGAGCTAGACCCATTGCTAACATATGTAGAAATTAGTTGTGCTGTACCCTCATTCATTTTCACTTTCTCACACTCTCATTCTAGTTTACTGTTTCTCTCTCACGCTCTCTAAAGGTTTTCCTACCTTGTCTGCCGACCACTTCTGCCTACCACTTCTTCTTCCACATCTTGATCATCTTCTAGCTTCTCTTCTCGCTTCATCTTCAATCTGCTATCTTTGTCCGCATCTCCAGTGGGAATTTCAGTTAAAATGGTGGTGCTTGCGGGGAGGTCACCTCAAGCAACCTCATTTTGCCCTCACTTGAACTTGTTGGAGGATCAGGGAGATGATGTCACAGAAAGTGCTGCCATATTGCCCTGAGTTCAAGTGAGGGCAAAATGATTGCGCTTTAGGTGATGTATTCTCCCCGAATGAAAGATCTAGGAGAAACTTCCTGCCAGGTTATATCCGCAGAGGTGCTGACGAAGATATCAGATTAAAGATAGAAGACAGAAGATGAAGATATGAAAGTGGTCGGCAGAAGTGGTTGGCAGAGAAGGTACGGAAACCTTTAGAGTGCATGAGAGATAGAGTAAATGAGAGTGTGAGTGAGTGAATGTAGGCCCAAGAATTTGTGGTGAACATTTTTAGCTTTTTGCTTCATTTTCATCTGATTTGGGGGGGGGGGGCTGGCCTCGTTTTTTGTGCTTTGTACGAATCACCGAAATTTCCAAAATTCGATAATTTTGCAATTCGGACAAATCCTAATATACAAGTCTACTACAGAGTTCCAAACTGCCTCTGGAAGCAACATCAGCAAAACACTATGTGTCTGGAGCTTCATGAAATGGGTTTCCATGGCCAAGAAGCTGCACACAAGCTGAAGATCCCTATGCAGAAAACCAAGTGTCATCTCGAGTGATTATGAATCTAGGTTTGGCAGATGCCAGGAGGTGGATATCTACTGCAATGCAAAGTGTCTACAGTAAAGTTTAGTGAGGGATGGATAATGGTCTGGGGCTGTTTTTCAGGGTTTGGGCCCTTTAGTTCCAGTGAAGGGTAGTGTTAATACAAATACATTTTAGACAATTGTATGTTTTTTTAACTTTGGGGCGCAGAAGGTCCTTTCCTGTTGCCGTATGACTGTGCCCCAGCGCACGAATCAAGGTCCATAAAGACATGGTTGGATGAGTTTGGTGTGGAAGAACTTGACCGGCCGCACAAAACCCTGACCCTCAACACCTTTAGGATGAAACGGAATGCCGGCTTCAAGCCAGGCCTTCTCATCCAACATCAGTGCCTGACCTCAAAAATGCTCTATTGGCTGAACTGATACAAATTCCCACAGACACGCTCCAAAAAATTTGTGGAAAGCCTTCTCAGAAGAGTAGAGGCTGTTATAGCCACAAAGGGAGGGCCAACTCCATATTTATGCCCATGGTTTTGGAATCGGATATCCAATAACCTCATATAAGGGTGATGGACAGGTATCCACATACTTTTGGTCATATAGTACTTTATGGAGTGAATAAATATATGTATTCCAATTTGCTTGCATAGGACCTCTAGGCAACTTTATTGATATTCCGGGTGGAGAACTAGGCCGAGCTAATGTTTGACTAGGTCCTCTCATTTATAATTGTGACAACACTTTTGGCAATTATAGTCTCTGGAAACAGACACTGTATACAAAATGAGACAATCGTGTCTGGGGTTCTACTATACCAAAGAAAATGCTCAGTATAGGTGGGCCAAATAGCATTTATACGCTGTCATATTCTATGTTTCCACAAACGATCAGAAATAGCAACTACTGAGTTTTACATTTCTCCTCTGACATAACTGGAAAGAATTCAGGCTCCCAGATATGTTCCTAGACGGGTACATTTTTATGACCCTGCATAACAATGTTTGTATTAATGAGTTCTCTTCTGTGGAAAATCTGTACTGGTTTATTATTATTATTTACATAAAGGGTTTTCAATTACATAATGTAAGAAATACTAGCATAAGGGTTTTTTTTCTTTGAAATTTCTTGTATAAATATAGCAGGCAAGGATATCTTAAGATATAGTGACCATATTTGAGCACAGTGCTTTGAAAGGATGGGAAGATTAGTATTACGCAAACAGTGACATCAGTTTTACTAATTTCATGTATATAGGAAAGAAAATCTGCCCCGTATTGCTCAAAGTATAAGTAGCAGAAGGGAGTCAAAGAGCATACAAATCCTGGCCAGCCTGAGGATGACAGGGCGGCACTGGCACTTTAAGGCCAGCGGCCTGCATGGTGATGCAAGAGGCCAAAAGCTGGACACACACTGTGCCACCTGAGATGCTATACCGTATTTCCCCAAGTATAGGACGCTCCCTTGTATAAGATGCACCCCCATTTTTGGGGGCCAAAATTAAAAAATATATATATATATTACATAGTTATTGTACTGGCTGCCTGGGCATGATATGAGTGTGATTGATGTTGGCTGCTAGCAACTGTTAGCAATCGCACTCCTATCATGCTCAGGCAGCCAGTACATGCACATCACTTTCAGCCTCCCTGTGCCCCCTACACACGGACATACATACAATTTACTCCCCAACCTTACCTGAACTGCCGATCTTCTGCTGCCACTCGCCAACTTCCGTGTTGTTTCCCCTCTGCCTTGCTCGACGCGGCTGCACAGGAACAGGAACTGAGCGGAGTCATGTGGATGCGATGTGCATTCACGTGACTCCACAGGTTCCTGTGCAGCCGCGGCGGATGAAGGTAAGCATCAGTTAGTTTTAAAACAAATCAAAAAAAATCTACCACCACTGTATAAGACGCAATTTTTAGACCCCAATTTTTTCTAAGTGCGTCTTATACATGGGGAAATATATATATTTATATGGAATACGCACATTATATATATGTATATTTTATAATACCGGTATATATATATATATATATATATATATATATATATATATATATACAGTATATGTATGTATTTTATGAAAGTAGCCTGGGTTAAAGACTCTATAAAAAATATATAGCTGCAGTAGTGTTTTTTTTTATACATAACCATAGGTTGGATAAGTTATATTCCAATGAGAAAAAAAACCTTTGTGGTTTCCACGTTATTCTAAGGAGCTAATCTACTGCTTTGGGTAAATCCTCTGACATTAGAACATAGGCTATGTAGAATAACACAGGAAAACATTTATACGCAAGCTTTCAATTTGTAAGATTGTATCTGTTTTGGAAAAACAAAAATCTGTTTTGTGGTTCGTGTAGAGATTTGCTTCAATGTTTAAATCGAGAGCAGGAAAAGGCAGGAAAAAACGGAACAGACATAAGGAGCAATTTTTCTTTTCCGTTTGAGGCTGTTTCATTGAAACAAAGCATTTTGTTTTGTGAAATCTTTCATTGCTGGACCATTATGGCATTTGGACCATCGTGCGATGGTGGCAATCCTTTGGGGTTTAGAAACATAGAAAGTGAGGGCAGATAAGAACCAGTAGGCCCATCCAGGCTGCCCAACCTCTGAGTACTTTCCTTTAGTACTTGCCCTTATCCTATATCTAGCTTGGCCTTATGCCTATCCCATGCCTGCTTAAATGCCTTTACTGTATTACCATCTACCACTTCTGCTGGAAGGCTATTCCATGCGTCCACTACCCTTTCGGTAAAGTAATATTTTCTGATGTTACCATTAAACCTTTGCCCCTCTAGTTTATGCTTGTGTCCTCTTGTTGTGGTTTTATTTCTCCTTTTAAATAAACTTTCTTCCTTTACTTTGTTGATTCCCTTTAAGTATTTCAATGTTTCTATCATATCCCCCCTGTCCCGTCTTTTTTCCAGGCTATATCGGTTAAGATCCTTTAACCTGTCCTGGTAAGGTTTATCTTGTAATCCATTAACCATTTTAGTAGCCCTTCTCCAACATTTCTATATCCTTCTGGAGATACGGTCTCCAGTACTGGGTGTTGGGTTTGGGTGAGTTTAGGGATTGCATTGGGCAGTGAGTTTTTCTAGGTGTGTTGACCAGCTGCATAGGTGTTGAAGAAATTCTTAAAGCAGCCTCGTCACCCCAAAAGTTCTTGACATTAAAATTGTTAGGATCATTATGTACCCCATTATGTACCCCACCATGTACCCCACTTGCTCTCTTTAACTGGTGGCCTCTTTCACACTTCTTCACACAGTATATGCATTTTCATGTCTACTTCCAACAAACTTATTTTTCTGATTCCATTCAAAGATTTAAATATAAAACCACACACATCAAGTCCCACCAATTACTACAAGCCCTAATATTATTAGGGTATTATTTCAGAATAATTTTATTTTCAGGCAGAACATCGATATGTAAAAAAAAAAATCCATTGTTTAGCACTCAACGGGTTAATTTTTTTAAATTATTATTTTGAATGGATTTACTGGACTTTTATAGCGTATCAAAAACTGCTTTAAGTGTGTTTAAACATTGGATACTTAACAATGTTTAAGAATTGAGTTTGATATATAATGGTGGCTCTACTTCCATAAAAAAAAACAAAAAAAAAAAAAACGTTTCAGCGTATTCTACTATACATCCCTATATTAACAAAAGAAAGTACTTAAATTAGCTTGTTTAAACAATTTATGACTTCCACAAGTTAAGCGGTAGAGCAAGTAAAAATAGCACAGGCTTTCGACTATCATGCCTGGAAGGCTGATAAAAAATTAAATGTTTTTCTTATTTCATTATATTAAAAGAAAGCGGATGATGCAGTAGTCATGGAATGCAAACCATGCAGCTGAGTGGCAAATTGTATGGAAATATGCCTTTCATCTTAATTATAGGCTGGACAGTGAGAACGTAATATATTCTGTTGTACATACAGACGAAGGGAAACTTTCCCAGGGTATTTTTTTTTTTTTTTTCTTCCTGCTTTCGGACTTTTGTTGAAAACTTGCCCATGTGATTTTGTCATGTCTACTTTCCATAATAAGAAGAAAAAAAAAATTATAAATGCCTTACTTAGCCTCAACTACAGATGCCTTGCGAGTATTGGAGTAGTAAAAATGATGTCCTTGTATGGTTTCCTTTGGAAAAAAAAAAAAATTAAAACAACTTCCACTATTACAGCTCCATCTAGCTTAACATAAAGCTTAATAATGAAACGACCCCCCCCCCCATTGATTTAGAGTGTCCCTTTAAACTATGTGGACTATTGCTTAGACATAGTTGAGGCTTTTCCCCAGTAAATCTATTATTTCATATAACATAAGTTATTTATCATTTTTTTTTTAATATTTTTCTTTCCTAGGGCAAAATGCTACATATGGATCAATTACCCGCTAGAATGCTTATCCTCTCCATAACAGCAGAGCCCAAACTTTTCTTTGATAAATATTAACTCCGTATATTCAATTTAACATTGAAAAAGCCAAGAATCGACAATTACTGGCAATTTCTTGAGACATAAAACTTTACCGATAATGAAATGCACCATATACAGTAACTTAGAGATAAGAATGTATGTCATTCTACTTTATATATTGTTCGACTGATATAAGCTGATTTTCCCTTTTTTACAACTCAATTGAATTAAATTGACCATAACGATTAAAATGATAATAACGTAAATCTTGTATGTCTGCCAAATTGCACATTTTCTGCTTAATGTTTCTTTTTTTTTTTTTTTTTTTTTTTTAACAGAACTGACTTTTGGATCAGACTCTTTACGTGACCTTACCTTCCAATTTACAATCTGGAAACGGTTAATAATTTGGTATAAATAACTATTATCCATCAACTTCATAATAATAAATAACAAAAGTAATCACCTCCATTGCCGTTCTTGTTTACTGGCATGTAGTTTGAGAAGACTTTCTATAATGCTCCAGGTTTTTAACTATATGCATGTAAGGTAGACTGTTTCTTCTATCTGCATTTATATAGGTAGATTGTTTCTTAGTTTGCATACCTAAATAGTTAACTATTAACTAACAATTAACTGTTAACAGATTCTGCTACATCGTGTGAGTCTCTTGTTTTCAATAAATCATAATTTGCTTTTGCCTCTTTAGTTTATAATCATTCTTTCTTAGTATATATTCCCATATTTTTTATATTATTTTTATTATTATTTAAAACATGTGTATGTTCTATTTTATGTAATTTGTCATATTTGTGTCATAATTTTTGACATACTTGTATTTATGAATAAAACAAATACTAACAGCAAACATTATTATGGAAGAGGAAAAAGTATAATACACCTGAGCTTTGTCACAAAAAAGGAAAAATATGGACTCATAAATCACTCAAAATCATGATAATCCTAACTCAACCCCATCAAACACCTTTGGGATGAACTGGAATGGAGATTGAGAGCCAGGCCTTCTCATCCAACATCAGCACCTGACCTCGCAAATGTTCTGCTGGATGAATGGGCGAAAGTCCTACAGGAACTCTCCAAAATCTTGTGAAGAGTGGAAGCTTCAAAGGGGGGACCAACTTCATATTAATGTCTATGTATTTAGAATGCAATGCCATCAAAGTCCCTGTTGGTGTAATGGTCAGGTGTCCCAATACTTTTGTCCATATAGTGTATGTAGGAGGGACAGTCCCTCTTTTTGGACCTAAATCCCACTCTTTCCTCCCCTGATATCCCTCTTGTCTAGGACCTCAGAACGCTTGGTGGGTATGAGTCTATTATACAGTCCCAAAACACACAATAATATTGTTCATCAAACGTAGGTTTAGAACTTTATATAATATATTAACCCCTTAAGACAATGGGCGGTCCCAAAACCCATTGAAAACAATGCATTTTGAGCCCGTACATGTACGGGCTTTGTCATTAAGGGGTTAAGTAAAATACACAATGTTTCTTAGATATGCAATCAAATGGTCACAATGGCAACTAAAACGTTTTAGTAAAGCTCTGCCCTGAGGCACACCTTCAACCCGAACCTCCAAAAACGTTGCCATTTTGGCCATTTCAGCTGTGAGAGAATGCTGTGTATCACTTTATGTCTAAATAATCTCACGGTCTCCAAGATGAGAATATAATTGTTAATAGTGAGACGTCAATTGCTCGTGGTCATTAGGGATATTATTTGACAATATTAATTAAAATGAATTGTCCAGAGTAACCTCAACATTTTTTTTTTTATTAAAAAAAATCACTATATCGAGTATTTGCAAAAAACAGAAAAAATTCATTTTCGTGGATTCAGTGGATTTTTCTGCAAATAATCAATATAATTTATTTATTTAAGTAATTTATTTTTTATTTTTTTATAATCTGTGTTTCTGAGTTCATCTGTTCTCTGTTTTCACTGTTTTGGGCATGATTACTCTAAACGATACGTGTTAATTAATATGTCCATGTGTAATGTTATCGCCCCACAATGTGCAAACTGTTTGTGGAAATGAACATTAGCTTAACATCGAATGTGTGGCAGAATATTATCATACAGATAAATGTCATGGGATAAAAAAAAAAAAGGAAACATCTTCAATTTGGAGTGCGCGTGTAATTACACACAGAGACGTTAGTCAAACTAAAGTTACCGCCACGGAACCACAAAGCACTCAACAGTTGTCTGTACGTGAAGCAATGGTCCAAATCATTCTACAAGAAGATTACGTTTCTGGAAAAGGACAAACATAATGATCTCCTTGATTTTTTAGCTGAACTAGACACGTCTTAACAGCGATGCCTTCATTAGTATACAGTTACAATTTAGCAGATATATATATATATATATATATATTCTTTTTTTGAGAGTCCTTTGGATCTTTAGTGGTGCTTTTATCTTTTGTCAACAATTTGAATCTTAGTCACTATGCAGTATCCAAAAGAGCAATATCTTTACACAAATCCCAGACATGTTTTTTTTGGAATATAAGGCAACATTAGCATAAATATTTTCCAATACATTTATACATTTTATTCCACAGAACTTCTGTGGAATGTATCAATCCTTTAAAAATAAATGCTTAGATAATTTATAGTTTTATTTGCAACACTGTAACACTATGATAGTGTATGTTATATATGACCAAACGTATGTGGACACCACAGCTATAAGAGCTTGTTGGACATCCCATTCCAAAGCATTAAAATGGAGTTGCCCCCCCCCCTTTGCAGCTATAAAAGTTGTTTTATGCATGTAACCTTACATTTTATTGCTTTGATTTAGCCTTTTCCTTATAGATTTTAAATGTTTCGTTTTTTTCCATGACATTTACATGGTCAATGGGGGCAACTTCGTGAACTCTTAATCCAACCAACAATTTAACAGATGTGCTTTGAAGATGGTTGTAAGGCTAATCAGAAAGTCTCTGGGGTTGACCCAGGGTGAAAATTAATCTTCAGAGGTGGCCCTATTAAAAAAGTATGTTCATTGGTGTTTAAAAATCTGGATGGAGCTGTGAAGTCCAGAGACCAAAAATGAATGAAATTACTAACAGTTTGCCTTGGAGCAATGAGTCATTCATGCAAACCCTTTGTAATTTATTGCTCTGCAGACATTGACTTTTAATTTTAATGAGTGTTCCTATCTTTTGTTCTGATCTAGATTTCATTTTAATGTCTACATGTGCTACTGCTTCCAGCGAAACACTTTTTGAAGCCCATGAACCATCAGAACTCCGAAACTAATTACACCAATTGAAAGGGCGGCTCTGAAACTGACCTTCAGCTGTTTCACTCTGACCCGTGGCTTCAACAATTTAGCCGTGTTTAACAATGCAGCCAAAATGTCAGAACCGGTTATTTTCAAACACCAGCTTCTTTCTATTTGTCAAATGGGAAAACCTAAAAAAAACTCAAATAATGCTAGCACCTACAACACACACACACACACACATATATATATATATTATTATTTGTTTCCACCCATACGCTTATCAGACATTTACCATGCCATTGATTTATTAAATTATATATATATATATATATATATATATAAACTGTATATACTTATCAAGATGTAATGCTTTTCTTTTTGTATTTTTGTGTATATTTGACCAAGTTTTGGTCAAACCTTAGGGTTAAGCACCTCATACACTACACAAGTGTAGTTTTTGCCTATTTTTGTCCTTTTAACATCAACATATCCTGGCCTAGGCAGACTAGGCCTAGGGCAGCAGATCCAGATGGTGGCAGCCCCCCTACTGCAACACCACTTGGGTGATCAGGCCCCCCTGGTGTGCTGATGCTCAGTACTGTCCGGAGAAGTCTGGTCAGAAGTGGTCTTCACAGAAGACTTGGTGCCCAGAAAGCCATACCTCTGACGTGGAAACAAGGCCAAGCAATTCCACTATTCATGAAAACACAGGAACTGGGTTGCAGAAAAATGGCAGCAGGTGCTTTGGACTGAAGAGTCAAAATTTGAAATATTTGGCTGTAGCAGAAGGCAGTTTGCTGGCCGAAGGGCTGGAGATCGGTACAAGAATGAATGTTTCCAGGCAACAGTGAAGCCTGGTGATGGTTCCTTGCATGTTTGGGTTGCATTTCTGCAAATAGAGTTGAGGATATTGTCACAAATAATGGACTCCTCAATGCTGAGAAGTACAGGGACATAGTTATCTAGCATGCAATATCATCAGAGAGGCATCTGATTGGCCCCAAATTTATTCTGCAGCATGACAGCGACCCCAAACATACTGCCAAAGCCATTAATAACTACTTTCAGTGTAAAGAAGAACAAAGAGTCCAGGAAGTGATGGTTTGGCCCCACTGAGCCCTGATTTTAACATCATCAAGCCTGTCTGGGATAACATGGAGAGAGAGAGAGAGAGAAGCAACTGAGATGCCTTAATCCACAGAGTTGTGATTAGTTCTCCAAGAAGTTTGGAACAACCAACCTGCCGAGTTCCTTAAAAATCTGTGTGCAAGTGTACCTAGAATTGATTCTGTTTGGAAGGAAGAGCGTGATCACAACCAATATTGATTTTAGATTTTTTCTTCAGTTCACTCACTTTGCACATTTAATTAAATGATAAAAAATAAACTATTAACATGTCTCTTTTTAAAAACATTTTACATTTTAAATGTTTTATATATATATATATATATATATATACACACACTTATTTTTTCCTTATTGTACATTCCAAAAATGTAACGCATATAATTTGAAGTCTGCAACTATTGTCTATCTAAAGCCTGCTTCCACATTCATCCATTAAATATAGATCTGTTTTTTTCATATTTAACCCCTTAAGGACAATGGGCGGTCCCCAAACCCATTGAAAACAATACTTTTTGAGCCCGTACATGTACGGGTTTTGTCATTAAGGGGTTAACAAAGACTTGTCATCTTTGGACTTAAATCTTGAATAGATACACATCTTAATTGTAATATTCTAAGGATTTACGTAGGCATTGGTAACACTAACCATCTCTTTGTAAGAACAAAATAGACTTCATTTTATCTTTGAAACAAATACAAATAGTATAACAGGTACGGAAACTGTAAAATTTGTTAGAGTTTATGCAGTATGCATGAAATTTCTTTCAACCCATAACGATATACTTTGATATAATTCTTACCATGTGCGTCTTTGAAACAGAACATTAGAAGTTTTTCCTGGTGGAATTTCAGAGCTGTGCGGGGGAGGATTCCGAACAGCTGTGTTTAGAGTTAGTGAGTTAGCAGGTTCAAAATCTCTATGACAACTGCCAAGATTGTTAGAAAACTAGTTACATACATTGTCACAAATAACATTTTTTGGAAAATCAGAACTCCGCAAGCAAACAAAATATTAACCTTTATTTGCTGTATTTGTAAAATGTCACACGAATTATTGGGTTTGGAGCTTAAGAGCAGAGGATAGTCCAAAGCAATGTCAGGAACAGTCCAATAGTTCAGGGGCCGGCGGCGATCAGAGAAAAACGGTAGTCCAAGCTAGGGTCAGGAAACAGACAAGCGGGGTGATCCAATAGGAAAGCCAAAGGTCAAGTAATGGAGAATCCAATAGAAAGTCTGTAGCAGAGCGAGCAGAGAGAAAGAATCTGGAGTCCAAGGACATACAGGAACCAACGTTCTGGAACACTGGAGTAAAGTGGTCACAGTCTGAAGGGGTTTTTATAGTGTGCCTTTTATACAAGCTCCTCACAGGATTGGTTCACTTTTTCTGTGTGTAAACATCATTGGTGGATAGTTGATGGTGGAGGCAGGCTTTACCTCCCCTCCACAGGTGTATAACATTATGCTGATGTCTGGGCAACACCCTGGGGTTTGTTGTAACTTTAGGCCGTGGTTTTGGCCTACCACGCTACCGCAATCACAATCATGGGTAGACACCGCTACTACAGTCCACGGCTTTGGCCTAGCTTTTGGGAGGCCTGAATATGTGTCCTCACATATAGGATGTTTGACATTAGTGCCGGATAGTACCTCGAAGTTGAGTGAACCCTAGTGAAGCTACGGAGTTAAACTTACAGGGTCTGTTGGTGATTCCCTATCTTGACACTATGCATAATCTATTCTAAAAAATATACTTGAGCCTCCAGATATTATAAAGTAATATACAGGGTAGCATGAAGATTATATGAGCACAACTCTTAATTGTTAAATTCATACCCATTGCCACAGGTGTATAAAGTCAAGCACCTTGCAAGTTCACTTGCTAAGACAAAACGATAGAGTAATAGAATGGTCCAAAAACAGACAACACACTTTATGTGCTCATTAACTAGTTTTGCCCAACACACATGAGCATAGAATGGACTCAGGCAAGGTGTAAATGATGCCTACAGTAAACTGTAGACAATTTGAACAGAAGAGCAAGCTTGTGCTAGTGGCCCGAAACATTCAAGTACATCAGGCACCTGCTTATCTCATCAGCCTTCCACCGGCTATCGCTAGAAAACAGAAAACATTTGGAAAGCACTAAAAAAGTGAAAACATAAACGGTAATACACCTTCAAAGTATTGGCACAAAAGGTCCAACCAGCACTAGGTCCCATGGCAGTTCCTTGCTCCGATGTCTGCCTTATGGAGATGCAGGAGTTGGGACAAGAAGGGACAGATTGCCACTTGCTTTACCCTATGTGACTTTATGACTCAAGTTAATAACAATGTAAGGGGTCTTTAGAACACGCTGAAATATTTTGGAATGTAAGGCATTTACTGTGGCATTGAGGACAATCTATACATAGGGAAAAGCTAAATGTATATTTGTGCAGCAGGAAACAAAACGAAACCTTCATAAACTTAGGATCTGAAAAAGAAAACACAGACAAATTTTTGGAACCCTGCTGGGTATTAAAATTAGGCCAAGGCATACTGGACATTTTTTTCCAAATTATTTGGAACCAACCCCAAATAACAAAGATGCCTACCTCTGGGAACCAGAAAATGGGGCAGATGTATCTGGGAAAAAAAAAAAAAAAAAAAAAAGAAAACTGGCAGTAACTTTATATAGCAAAAAAATATGGTTGTTAAATGTTGCTGATTACAGCTGCCCGTGAACAAGTTTCAAAGAATGTGTCTGCAGTCAGCACCGGCCGGGCAAAGAAAACACAAGAGGGTCTCCTTGCATCATCCAAAATTTTTAAGTGATATTACTATTATTATTATTATAATAATAAATATATATAATATATAATTATTAGCGCCAACAGTTTACGCAGCGCTAATTATTATTTGTTTTAATATTATTATTATTAGTTTTAGTTATTGAGCACTATTACAATAAGGGATGCTGCTTAAAAAGTTACACTTTTACATGCCCATTGTAACCATTTTTAATGATATTATATTATTATTATCACTAATATTAAATAATCTTTTATAGATGGTATTTGTTTGAATATTAATGGTAAGTGAATCCATCATTAAGAATCAAAATGTAACATTAACGTGTGCAGCTTAAAAAGTGTCTTTTTTTATTTTATTAATCATTTTTTATTAAACGTTTTTATTAATAAGAGTGGAAACTGCATGTTACATTAGATCAATCGTATTGCACATATGTAGTACAGACGATACAAATATTATGTTGCAGAGATACTAACACCATTTATTCAGAGTATGGCTACTAAAACTGTAAAGGGTTTGATACAATTGATCGGGAAAGTATCCTAACGTGTAACGCTTGGAGAGAGAGATAGAGGGAGGATAGGATGGAAACACTGAAATACATAAAGGAATTAAAAGATGAGAGTTGGTACCGTGTTAGCCGTAGAATTACAGGAGACAAGTGGAGTTTGAATGATACCTTTATTGGCTAACTGAGTAAATATAGATTGCAAGCTTTCGAGACCTCGCAGGTCCCTTCATCAGGCATGTTATACAACAAAGATATGTATATTAAAGCAGAGAAATGTTACAACAAGAATGCCATAGACTGAAACTAGAGTACCAGAGCCTTAGACGTCATCAAAGTTTTACTTCACCATGAGCATAGCTGGGAACTCGTTACTTCTTCTGGCCACTACAGTGAAACTCCTGGTCGCGGAAGCGGCACGTCCTTCTCCAGGCCAAATGGCCAAATGCCCATTAAAATTAGTGTGTGCCTGGTACCATCTGTGGGACTGCCCACATTGCCAGCAGGACCGTCCACTGATGTCAGCAGGACCACCTGCGCCGTCAGCGGGACTGGCCGCCAGCATCAGGACTACCTCATACCCGCATCCCGCAAGGAGGGCCCCAGGTAGCCGGAGCCAGAAATTTCCCGATGTATGACCATAAGTGTTGGAAAAAAAAATGTTTGTGCTTTCATTTGCTCTTGTAAAAAGTGTGTAAAGCAATTGCTTCTCTTACCCCACTTACTCTTTCTGCCGTCCTATTTCTGATTGGCTACTCAGCTTTCTAAAGCCGCGCAATGTTTAATTACTCGTGCAGAAAGCGGGGGGGGGATGGTCAGATCAGTGCTTACTTTGTTCAAAGTTCTACAAAGGTTAGGAAGAAATCTTTCATTCTAAATATGTTGAAAAACTGCTATATGGACTGTTAACAACATATAGGCAATCACTTATATTCTGTTGATTAATGTAAAGTTTATTTTAGTTCCGTGTCATTTACAATAAAGCATATACAACACTTCTGTGTAAAGTACACGGAAGAACTGGAGACCCTTTCAGGTCCCTGCTTATAAATTTACAGGAAATTATAGCGTTTACGCAAAAAGTGAGGATTTGTTTGGGAAATGAGAGAAAACTATGCCGGCACTTTGCGCTGGTGACTAAAATGTTATTGCTAATGGTATTTTGAGAATGCATAGAAACAAGACGAACACTGGGTTAACATATACACATATATCGCTGATTAACGTGGCTAGTTGTATAGGAGGTGGCCACACACAGGGTGCGATATGAATCAATTCATAGGGACACATGAAAATGTTACCGAGCGTCACCGGGCGAGTCAATCACCGGACTAAAGTGACGTTTGCAACAACGGTCACAAAAACACTGGAGTAACAATCTTTAACCCCTTAAGGACAATGGGCGGTCCCTAAACCCATTGAAAACAGTGCATTTTGAGCCCGAACACGTACGGGCTTGTCATTAAGGGGTTAAACTGGTTTGTTGGAGTATGAGGCTTTCGAACACCATGCTAATACAGTCACACATTTAACCCCCTCTTCTCTTAGCCAAAGGAATTAACACATTCTATACTATGTATGACTTTCTTCCAGAATAAAACATTCATACCATTGGAGCTAATAGTTTCAATTAGAGCCAAAAGCTTTAGGACAATTATTTTGGATCGTTTTGATTTCGGGCAACGATTTAAGTTCCCTGCCCATTTGGTTCGGCCGGAAATTTGTATTTTTCATTCGGGAATTCAATTTCTTGCCCGGTGCCCACATTCACTCTCACTCACTCTCTCAAACTCTCGCTCACTCTCTCCTGCCTTCACACACACTCTCTCACCCTCATTTTCGTTCATTCTCTCATCCTCTCTAAATGCTTCCCTAACTTTTCTGCTGACCACTTCTGCCAAACACTTTCACTTTTGCATCTTCTTCAGCGTCTTCTTTGTCTTCTTCAATCTTTTCCATCTTCAATTTGCTACCTTCTATCTTTGACCTCATCTCCGTAGACATAACCCTGTGTGAACTTCCGCCATAATGGTGGTGCTTGCGGTTCCATCATATTGCCCCAAGTTGAGGGCAAATTGACGATGCTTGCGGTGATATCCTCTCCACGATTGGAGGATCGGGGACAGGGCATTGCCGTAAACGCCGCCATTTTGCAGAAGTTTACACCAGGTTATGTCCACACAGGTGTGGAAGAAGATGGAGGACAGCAGATTGAAGATTGAGAGCTTAAGAGAGCGTGAGTGAATGTGCACCCACAAATTCCGGACGTAAATTCTGAGCTTTATGATTCATTTTCATCCAGTTTGTCGGGGTCTGGCTTTGTTTTCACCAAATTTACCAAAATTAGGTAAATTTGCAACTTGTAAGAATCCCAATACACAAGCCTAGATTTAATATATACAAAATTGGAAAGTTGCTCCCTTCCTTGGGTTATCTGTTATTTCTCTTTTCCTTTTCTTGCCTGCTTGCTCCGTAACCCCCTTATAATTAATATTCAAACACACCAAGTATTGATTCGGAACAGTGATTCTGGCTGGGGATCACATTTTAGGTAACTAAACACCAATCACCTTTCATTTATGAACCGTAACGTGTTCTGAAATTTCTATCTACCTGTATTTTTTCTCTTGCATCGTTCACAAAAGTAAGTTGTATTATCAGAGCAACTAATAAAGTCATGTGAAACTTTTATGTTCACAATTATGGAAAGAGTTACGTGATCATTGATCTTACCTTCCTAATCCATGTTCTCTACAGAACATCTGCAGAAATAGTTATATGGGGGAAAAAATTCCAACAAAGTATTGTGTCTTTCAGTTGTGTTCTTTTATTACCTGCCACGCAATTATCAGTAACCGAAGCTTCATGTAACAGAAAGTCCAGAGGCACAGGTTGGAATGATATATAAGGCCAGCTGGCAGTCAATCCCAGTTTCAGGTTTCCATGCATATTTAGAACCTGTGGGCAACAAAAAAAAAATGATAATAATTAGATCAAGTTATTTGAGAATGCTGTGGCTATTTGCATTGATATCTTTGGATTTGGGTAATTTGTTCTAATTTTTGCTGTTTTCATGTTGTTGTTTCTTTTTTAATACTAAATTACATAGTCCAAGGGAAAAATGTAAAAAAAATAATAATTCGTGAAAATGCATCATATGGTCATTAGTGTTTGTCTATTCAATTGTGTCCTGAGCTTATCTGCCAAAAGGGTCCCATGGAAAAAAAAATATTATTCTCCTTTGGCACAAACCCCAGTGCTGTATGCAGTAATGTTGGTCAGCATTGTCAAAAACTTTGTTATATCTAATTTTGTTCCAATAAACTCCCTTTATCTGCAGACCTGGAGGCCGCCATTGTTGTCAGTCATGTGACATTTTGAGTGACATCTCCTTGCACAGTCACCACACTGAGCTAATTCTTTATGGCAATGCTAATGAAGTCCATTTCTCCATAGACTCTCATTAGTCAGAGGCTGGGTAACTGAGACTGGGCCATTCTTTTTTTTTTTTAACCATGGGCAGCGTGATAAGGAGTCAGGGTGTTTGTCTAGTAGATTAGGCTAAAAATTACAAGAACTGGATAACATACAGGTGGCCAATGCAGCTGCGTGCAAGAACTTTTTGAAACATTGTTTTTAATTTGATACTAGTAATAAAAACATTTGGTGGCCACTTACGGAAGGTATGGTACAACACATGTATGTCTTTACATAGCAGAAACAAGCTCAAGGTCAGATTTAGAATCTAGATATCTACCCATCAATTTAGTTAGCAGGCAATATTACACCTAGAACATATACATAAAGGAAAGCTAATTAAATCAATAAAGTATGAAGAATTGTAACGGTGATTTTATTATTTTTTCGTATAAAAAAGCAAAATAAAAATTTAAATACAGCAGATGAAGAGAAATGTGAAGCTAGTCCAGGGGGGTGTCCACTTGCTATGGTGGCCTCTCCTCTTTCAGACTAGCAACTGAAAAAAGTTTTAATGCCTACTAATTTTCTTTTTTACTCTTTTGGATAAACAGAAAGGGGAAGCAGGAAATATTAGAACTGATAGATTTAAGTATTTTCTCAGTACTGTGTTTGGAACTATGCCGGGGCGCGCAGTCTGCTTTGATGTTGATGAAAGTTCGTTTTGATATCTCCAGTTCTCCACCCTTGGATTTTCCTATTCTCCTAGAGTCCTACCCCAGGATTGAATCATAACACAGAGAATCCACAAAGGGAATCCTTTTTCCGAAACATTAACTTCAACTTGTGAAAAGAGGAAGGCAATGAATCACAGGAATCCTGGGCAAAACTGACAAAATAATGCAACGTTCTAAAGAGTCAGGTCTGGACTGAAGGGGGATTTTAAATTAATATATATTGACTTATGGATTGACAAAGCTACAAATACTCCAAAGTCACCTCTCACAAAGGAGAATGCATACTAAAATAATGCTTTAATATGCGCTCCTTAAAACAGGAAAATAAATATTGTTACCTTAGGTAGAAGCTGCAGTTCTATAGCTGCAGCTTACTCAGTGGTCTGATCATTCTCATTACTGATTGGCTGCTTGAAGCAGCCAATCAATGGTGTAAAATCATTTTATGGGCGTGATTTCCATACATGTGGATGGGGGTGGGTGGAACACATCTCCTGCAAAGAAAATAGCTAGGGGGCAGACATATGGGCAAATATATATGTGGGGGAATTTTGCAGAACCTTCCATTTAATTGCAAGGGGGACACCACGAAAATTTAAGGGGACCATTGAGCTATGATATGCATTACAGTGCATATGATGAATGTAGTAATTATGACATCATATGTCAACTGTATTGATATTAAAGGACGGTACTTTCAGTTCAATTTACTTTCAATACACAGAAAGTGTTTACAGTATTCATGTTACTGAACTGGGGGCACCACTGGATTTTATTTGACTTGACCTAGAGGAGAAAGTATCTTTTTTTGCATTATAAAATGAAATACCATCCATTACAGGACTGTTACAGGACTACATCTCCCATACTCTACTACTTAGCTGAAAGAGCATTGTGGGAGATGTAGTTCCTGCAGCAGCTGGCGGGCCGCAGGTTGGACACCCCTGATGTAGTACCTGTAGTGGTTAAATAAAATAATTCTCTTATGTATAATTTTAACCTCACACAATGTTCTTGTCCATGCAGTAGTTCCCTTATTGCTATATATATGTTTCAGATATAGGCTAAATTGTGTTAGTAAAAGCTATTTTCTATTTGCAAAATATTTCAACTGTTATAATTTGAAACATTGAGGATTTAACAATTTGCACAACAACGCTCGTACCCTATTCTATATTACTATATTGCCTAACAAATGAATATCCCTCTGGGTAAGAGGCTGAAACTGCTGTTTCTAGCTGTAAATAGACTTATAATGCTTGTATTTTATTAAAGGTATAAAGATTCTACTGTTCCATTCATCAAAAAACTTTTATTGCTTAAAAAAAAATAAAGAAAAATAAAACATGTATTATGTTCCACTGGAGACCCACTTTAGCATGGTCCCTGCCCTAAATATTTGCCGAGATTTTCACGGTGCTACGGGTAGTAGAAAACAAAATGAGAATGGTGTTACTATTCCAATTCATAAATGTTTGGCTTCATCTGGAATAAAATAATTATGAAGGCAGGTCTGTAACCTCAGCAGACCGTATGGAATATAACTAAGTCACTTTGTTCCTCATTTCACACACACACAAAAAAAATCAGTATTCTTTAATTATTTCATAATTTAAAAGCTGAGAAAGAAATCAATTACCTTGGTGTTGAGTGCTTTCTTAATATCCTTTTATTATTATTTTTTTAAGAATGGAAGAAACTACCTGATAATACCTTTTCTAAAACCTTCTCTGACCTGAGGGACTTGCACTAGGTTTCCAAAAACCATAGTTTTGAGAGACAATTCTTGGATTACCTTAATCAGATTTCTGCTTTCTTTAGAGAAATACATAAAAAATGGGAGAGTCTGGTTTGGGCAAAATGGTGAGCTCAACAAACTCATCTTGATGGACCCAATTGAGCTCCAAGTCCATGACAATATGGAAAGTACCATAATTTGTATGAAATTTAACATGTGGGCGCTTAACTCAACCCGCAAAAGTGACTTGACGTTTCAATTTTAGTTGTTTACTCAGGAGGCAATTTGAACACAAATAGCTAGATTGTTGAAGCAAATGAAACAAAAATTTAGTACGGTAGTTCCATCCCACATAGTAAACAATACATTTCTATCTGGTTTTAGGTTGGGCTAGAAATCATCCCACAAGTACACGGACGGACCTTCACAAAGTCGGATGGTGACTCACAAGCTTCATCTCACTGTCAGCATCTGTCAACAACAACTCTTTTCCCGACACATGAAAATCTGTTTATCCGTTTCATTATTATTCTAGGTAGATTTGCGCCAGCCAACTCTTGACACGAGTAAATGCTTTGATCTCTTAACGGATAGGACCAGTTAACTCCAGAACGTTCGGAGAGATCAGTACCACCGCTGGTCTGTACCAACCTCATGCTAGCCGGACTGTGTTAACATGCTGTCAGATTTGTGCCATCTACTTTAATGGAGTGGATTGCAAAATAGACCTTCATAAATACATGATTAGTTATAATTTTCTGAGTCGGAATTTTTCCTCTTTCAGGGAAAAGGGTGAATGAAAGGTTCAACCTTTTGGACTTGAGTCTTTTTTCACCCTAATTCCTACCTTACCTCGTAATAGGGACTTAGATGCCCTGCCGGGCATTTTGAGCACTCTACAGGGCATGAGATGTCTATATTTAAGAGTCATGTCAATTTTTTAATGTTACTTTACTTTTATATCCATAATTCCAATCACTCAACTTAGTAGGATTTCATAACCATTGTAGCTAGAGAAGATATTACTTATTGTAAGAAAAGATCACTCTGTTAAAGTCCAAGGTGCCAAACTAGTCTCCCTGAGTTCATATAAAGTTATTTTTAAAACTTTTTGGAGTCCATTGAAGAATGGTACTGGACCATTATAAACCCTGTGGAAAATCTATAGTTACCTGGGTTACCATCTGCCTGAAGAAAGAATCTTAGTGTCAATGAAATGAGAAATATAATCTTATTTTATTTTTTTTCTCCTTTTTTAACTTTTTTTAAGGAAGTAAAGCAATATCATCCTCTCCTATGACACAAACGGCAAAGTTAATAAGTTAAGTAAGTTTTGGTCAAAGAACTTGGCTTTGACAGGTCATCGACTCTCAAAGGTTAAGTTGAAAAGCCAACTACTAGACTACAACCATTCATGTCTCATGACCTGGCTTTGAATGAAGTGGAAAATTATGAGCACGTATTCAGCATCTCATCTTACAAACGCTATTCTCTTGTAACCTTACCTTCAGCTCCATGCAATTTAAATTAATCCTGAGACTAATGTTTCAAAGTCAATACATTAATAAGTGTACAAGGATATCTACACATAAAAAATATTGAATAACCAGAATACCTCATTGTTTTCTTTTAAAATGTAATTAATTATGCACCATGGCTTGTGATACTAATTGTATTGGGGGGAAGGCAGATATGATGGCCTGGTTAGGCCAACAACTCTCTTCACCATGTCATTGAAGATTCCAGTTGGCTTTTCCAGTGAGTAGAGGCTCTTGTATTAAAGGCCATATTAGACATAGGAAGCTATTGAAATGCACCTTGAACTAAATTTACTGAAGAACGTTTACTAAAGGACCCCATTCCAACAGAAAATCAAGGGGTCATCAACAAGAAGTACCCAAAAAGGGTGAAAAGAGTCTTATAATAGTACTTTATATACTCTCTACTGAGAACATTCAGCAATAGCCCTTCTAAGTATGGCCTACAATGACTGGTTTATGAACATTTTAAGAGTTCAGTAATTAATAAGCACATTGGTACCATAGAATATTGATAGGGTTTAAAATGAGAGCTTGGTTCCATCACTGTAGGTCTGGTTCTGGAACAGCATAAATAGCTAAAGAGCAAAGGGAACAAAGAGCCAACGTACTGGAGAGAAAGACGTAGAATGGGCAATAGAGGTTTGTTCCTGCATGATCAGTAAGTCCTGCTGTTGACCCCAAGCAGGTCATACTGATTTCACGATGAATGATTAATAAAAAGTCATTAGATATAAAAAATGGTCTGATGTCTGAAGTCAGATGACTCGGGGGTGGGGTTTGATAATTATTTTTTTCTTTTATAGAAGATAATACATTTATTTGGAATACAGTTTGATTGTGAAAGTGAAGACTGCTTTTAGGTGCCCTCAGTGAGGTTCTCTGTTTTGGGATTTTTTTATAGCTGATCTCCTGTTCATTTTATGATGAGGGGGTTTTAAAAAGAGAAGAGTCTTATGAGAAGAATCAAACGTCTTACTATGTTACACGGAGATCGTTCTTTGTGCGCGTATACCGACCTGCAATTGATTTGTTGACAGCGAAGCAAAATAAATTAAAACAAGTTCCAATTATTAAGTCTGAGGATCAATGGTATCCCTAGCATTACAAGATGATTATAGGCACAGAATCCGCAGGCCAAAACATTTTGCTTGTCAAATTACATTCCACTCACATAAGAGCATAATTTGGTATTGACTTGTAATGAGTGTAAGCCCAGGAGGGCTAATTTATAATCAGAATAAATCCTCCTTATATTAGGAAACAGTACATCTTTGTACGCCATTTCATGCGCATTTAATTTTCCATAGTCTCCTTTTGCTTTTTTTCTTCTTCTTCTTCTTCTTCATTTTTTTGCTTTTATCTTCCGAAGAATATAATAATAATAATAATAATAATAATGATAATCCTTTATTAGTATATACAGTACAATTAATAAAAAAAAGTGCGGATTATAGACCATTTCAGATTCCACTTCAAAGAAATGCAGAATATAAAGTTGTTGTCCAAATAAATTTACCTTAAAGAATTGTTAATAATTTGTGTTACTGTTTTTCTAAGGAAAATAGATAACATAACAAATATGAAGTCATTTTGAGACCTCATAGGTGTCTCCATCACATGAAAGGGCTAATTAATGTTCTTTTTTTTTTGTCAAACAGCACAATAAGTGTTAATGGGTTAAAATTAAGAAACTGAGCAGGGTTTAATAGGAGGGAGTACTATAATTCGACTACAAGGTCAGCCTCCTACACGTAACCAGGACATTTTTGTACATGTGAGTCTGACATGACCCAGGGCCGGACTGATGATGTCAATGCGACCGGCAGCTCAATATTGTGGCCGCGGGCAACTTTTTTTCTGCTCATGTAGTGCGCTGCCGTCAATTTCCAGCCAGGGCTGCATATCGGGTGAGCATTTGGTGATGGCGGCCAGTGGCCCACTGTGCATTTATCGGGTGTCCCAGATGGCCAGTCTGGGCCTGAGAGGACCTCCCATGGGTCACCACAACGACACATTTGTCTCCTTTTAGAAAATATTGCCACTAAGTAGACTAAAAAAAGGTGCTTTACCGAGACTTTTGCTAAAAAGGGCCACATTTGTCCTAATTTGGTTTGTTCCCAGGCTAGCGTGTGCTATAGCAAAAAAAAAGTAAAAATAAAAAGGGCAAATTTCTGAGCGTTTTAACTTCTTGACCTCTCATTAGATTATATCTCACTGATCAAATGCTATTATTTGCCACCGAGTAACATAAACCTAGGCTAAAATCAGCATGGGAGCAAAGCAATAAAGACTAACCTTGAAAAAGGGTAAGAAAATAATGTCACTAGTGTTAGATCTTACATACAATATTAGATCTTATAATATCTTCATCCAGAGTGTGGTCCGACTGAGGGTGATGAGATTTATAGCCCAAATATAGCTAAAAAAAAATCAAACAATGTTACAATTATGCACTGTTCTGTTCTAATTCCCCGAGGCACACAGATGACTGTTTTGCTTTAGGTATAAAATGAATGGAAATTGCCCTCAAAGTCTCGGTAATGGGCAGGTTAATGTATTTTGCCCGGACATTTCAAAACAGGAAACGCTCACATCTGCAAAACGCCAGTCTGGTTTTCATGAACACAGTTCTTCGGACAATCGGCCACTTTCTAAAAGAAAATGTTACATAGACTTGCATCTAATGATTTAACCATGATTTAAATCGACTCAATAAAGGAACAACTAATAGAATAATTCCAAACAGACTTGAAAATGTTGTTGTCTCCTACAGAGTCTAAACCCCTAAGAGATCAGTTATATCATTTGTGAAGCATAAGTATTTAAACTAAGAAAAGGGAGGAAAAACCCCTATGTAAAACACTCTGCAGAGGTGCTTGGCTCGTCCCATTTCACCGATGTGGCGCTTTAGGCTGGGAACTCTCCCTGTTTGACCAAAAGTCTCCGGGTGAAGCACTCTTTCCCCGGGTCTCCTGGTTACTTTTCTCTTTTTTCGGGCGGGGAAGAGGCATTGGGCCATGGCCACCTTCGCCAACTTTCCCTTCTGCTCAAGGCTGCCCGGAGCTAGCCTGCTCTATGCAGCACTTACCCAACCCCTATGCAGAACAATCCCTGCTCCATGCAAGGGTCTCCCTAATCCCCTAGGTAACCTACCCTCGGAAGTACCCAGGTAAGTAGGCTCTGCAGCAGTGGCGCTTGCCCAAGAAGGATGGAACGCTGTTGGGCTCAGTAAAGTAGACTGAGACCGTGTGACAAAAACAGCAAACATGCGCAGCCACCTGGAAAGTAAATGACAAGTGTTTGGAAGCTAATATTGGTCTAAAATACAGAGTTAGTGAACCAAACCCAGTGCCTATAAGTGTTTCTTCAAGAAACTGGGTTTGTCTTACTGAATATAAATAAATAAGACCATTAAAATCATAATAAGAAAAAAATATCACGAGTATGGCATAGCAGCCTTTAAATATTTTATCGTTTACAAAATGTTTTAGGTGATTAGTGGGCTGCACGGTCTGGCTGCTTTTTGTATTTTTGTTGAAAGCAGTGGCTTAAGGAGACAGATTTGGGAGACACTGAAGAAAATAATATTATTAACCCCTTAAGGACAATGGGCGGTCCCTAAACCAATTGAAAACAATGCATTTTGAGCCCGTACATGTACAGGCTTTGTCATTAAGGGGTTAACCATATTACATTGGTAATGATGCAAGCGCACTCGATAAACACCAACGTATGTTGAGTTGTTTTTTTTTTCTCCTACCTTCTCCATCCCCATTTTACTTCATACAGCTGGGTAGCTGAGTAATATTAAATTCATACTAAAATCAGAAAATGATCCTAAAAGTTGTACAAAAAGGTACGGTACAATGTCAACATAATGAAATAATATGGAGTTTCACTGGCGTAATATGGCACAACTATGACATAAACCAGGTTGATTTTGTTAATCTCTTTAAATGATCACGGTTACATTTGCTGGTAAGACAAAGACTTTTTTTGATCAACGTCCATCATTATTCATTTAAGTGAAAATGTTTAAGTATGTCACATGTGACAGATGAATTGGAGGAAATGGTCAATTACATAATTGCTATAGCTGCTTATAAGAGTTCTTTTTTTTTTTTTTTTGCAGAAATGCAAAGTGGTTCATTTGTCCTTGAATAACCTTGGAAAATAGAACATAACTATATCACACTGCTGGTTTTATCTCCTCCTCAAACCCACACAAACATGTCATGGATGTTACAAAAAAATGAAGTTTAAAGGTAAAATCTCAGTTTTTGGAAAGTGTCTTTTTTTCTACAGTGGAAATTCATAACTAAATATGTGGCTTAGAGGTGGACAAGCCAGTTAGTTGTGTGGCATGAGCTGATCTACATAGGCTTGTCGACGTTGATACCATCATGAGCCCAACCTATTCTACATTATCACTCTTCCACTTTTATCGAGCTAAACTAGGCATCGTGTTTGAGTCTGGTTTGAATCAACATCTACTCATCCTTTAAAAAATTATTTTCATTTAAAAACATATTTATTTTTTGAGAGGATTCCAGTACTGCCTCTATACTGACAACACGTCTCTTCTAACCCGTTGTCCCCTGTTCTAAGTCCCTCTGAAACTGCATGGGATGGATGGCATCCCATTACATGAAGTTCAACATCTCCAAGACTGAGCTACTGGCCATTTCCATATCGCCTCTCTCCCTAAGTCATGAAATATCCATTAGATTTGTGCAAATGGGCCAAAAAATATTCAGACAAATGCTTTGTTTTGTTTTCTGCCATTTTGGTTTAGCCAACATTCGGTAGGCTTTTTCCATTCAGAAACAAAATTAGTTGTCACTCAGCCTCACTTACGCACGTTCACTCTCTCACACTCTCTCCCTACCTTCTGTGTCTCCTTTTCCGCATCTCCTTTTCTCTTCTTGCCTCTTCTTCCACAATCTACCCAACAACCTACGTTTGCCAAATGGAGTTACACTCGACCCTCTCCTTCGCTCATCATACCCAGTTACTCACCAAATCCTACCAGCTAGGGCAATAATTTATTCCCTATTGGTATCCAATCTGGATTACTGCAACTCTCTACTAAATGTCCCCCCCCCTCTGCCTTTCACCACTCCGATCCATCCTAAAAACAACTGACACTCATTTTCTTATCCCATTGCTGCACATTGTGTCAGCCCCCATACCCTCCAGAATTTAATTGCTACATACTATCGCCGGGACCAGATTAACGGTAGAGACAGGGCTGGCCGAAGACTTAACGCCGCCTGGGGCGAAGTTAAAAACGCCGCCCCCCCCCCGACGTCGGGGGGGCATTTTAAACTTCGCCGATGCCATAATCTACGATCCCCCCCCCCCCCGGTACTTACCTTTAAACAGTCCTGCGGCGAGTCTCCCTGCTCTGCCACGGTGCTGGCTTGTAATGCTGAGCGCCGGAAATTGACGTCACTTCCGGCGCTCTGCATTACAAGCCGCCACCGGGACCGAACAGAGAGACTCACCGCAGAGGAGAGAGAGAGAGAGAGGGGCGCCGAGCGGGTAAGCGAAAACCACTCGGTGCCCCTCTCTCTCTCCTCCGCTTCAAAAAACAAACAAAAAAAAGCGCTTGGGGCGGCAAGGTGCCGCCCCTTCTAAAGTGCCGCCTGGGGCAATTGCCCCAGTCTGCCCCATTATAGGGCCGGCCCTGGGTAGAGAGGACCGAGCAATTCCTCCAGGGTCCCGGTATTCTGATGGGTCAGTACCTATCATCGGTCCAACAAAGCAGAACTAAGCCTGGGTCTTGCAACGTGCGGCGATCAGATGATAAGATCATTTAGAACATTCATGGTTATAAATAGTTGAACACTGAATTCTTAAAATTCTAATGTCCCCAAAAATATAGGCCTTCACTACTTAACTGTGCGCTGTGCGCGCTAATATCGTGGTATGTGCCCTGATACCCCTATGTATCATTCATAATGGGTGGAATATGGTATGGTACTGTAATACTAGAAAACTTCCCCCCAAATAATCATCAATTTTTTAGGATACCATATTTTTAGTGGTCATGAATCAATTAGGTAATTTTGAAGGTTGGGCACTCAAAACATAAAACATTTTTTGAGATACGCAACTTATACAGAGAAAGAACAAGGCACATTACAGTTTTATTTTAAATTTTTCATCACCTTTTAGTCTGCAGAGAAGTACAGCAGACATACTTGGATGAAATTACTGGGAGTTCACCGGTAACTGTGGTTTAAGCAAGAAGTCTTGTTTTTTTTTTTTTTTTAAAAAAGGCACAAAAATGCTTTTGATCTGACTTTGCTGACTTCTGAAAGAACCTGAAACTTCCTTTTGAGAAGAAGAAAAAAAAGATGTCAGAAATCTATTTATATGTACATAAAGCAAAAGATATTGCCTTAATCTTTTGGTGCTGTTTTTCTTAAAAAAAGATTATTTTGGCTACATTTAAATATTAAATATTTTATTTATTTTTTTGCTAATTGTACAGCACTGTGGAATATGTTAGCACTTAACTCATAAATATTAACAATAATTTCACACCATATATATATATATATATATATATACCGTATTTGCTCAATTATAAGACAAGGTTTTTTCCGTCTTATAATCGGGGTTGTCTTATAATCAGACCCCAAATAGGCCTGACTATGAGACTAAGATCCAGATCCCACACAGCGATGCCCCCCAACTTACTGGTGCTTCTGAGTCCCCAGTGCTTAGTCCGGGCAGCGTGTAGAGCTCTCTTAGTAACCCCCTTAATGACACCCTGCCTCCAGAAATGCCTTTTAACCCTTTATACGCCACTCTGCCTCCTGAAATGCCCTATACCTCCCTATATGCCACTCTGCCCCATAATATGCCTTTTAACCCCCTAAATGCCAGAGTGGCATATAGGGGTATAAGGCATTTCTGGAGGCAGAGTGGCACATAGGGGGTCAAAAGGCATATCATGGGACACAGTGGCATATAGAGGGTTAAAAGGTGTATCATGGGGCACAGTGGCATTTAGAGGGTTAAAAGGCATATCATGGGGCACAGTGGCATATATGGGGTATAAGGCATTTCTGGGTCAGAGTGGCAAGCCAGGGGCAGATGTGCATAACTGGGGGGCAGGTTGAAAAAAAGGGAAATAAAAACAAAATATTTTTCTCAATCGTAGCTTTTATTAATATACAATTGTTCACATAGTTTACATGAACTAACATTTACTGGTAAAACTTTTTTCCTATAGGGTCGTCTTATATTCAGGCTTTTTCTTTTTTTCATAAGTTAATATTCAGATTTTGGGGGCTCGTCTTATAATCGAGCAAATACGGTATATATAAACTTAAGGGTGCATGCAAATATATATATATATATATGTAACAAAGAAATCATAGACCATTTCATGTTATGATTAAAATGTTGCTTCTCGACAAATGTAACACGGCGCAATGATTTCCTTACTTTACCAGTATTTGGAAAATTAAAGGCTACAAGAAAATGGACATAAAAAGTACTTTTCTCCATGGAAAAAAAGTTGTTTTTATTGGAAGCTGAAGAAATAGAAATACATATGACTATATTAAAAAATGTTGTTTCATAACCCCTAAGGAAGAATGATGAGTATACTAGTCATAAAAAGCCAGTGTTTAAAGATGGTTGACAAGTATCCTCAACATTCTGCTAAGCTTGTGGATCAGCGATGATGGCAGCCCCGAGACCGTACTGACTAAAAACGTCCAATCCCTCTACTTCTTCCGCTGTGATCATTCCTAGAGCCTAACACACAGGGGATAGGCAAGGGTTAAGTCAGAAAAAGGTTTTTGTCTGACTTAACCCTTGCCTATCCCCTGTGTAATTTTAAGAGGGCAGAAAAAGTGTTGATTTGCTCATCATGGGAGTGACCCCTCTGCAGCTGATTGCTGATCAGACACATAGTTGACACATGGATTTATAATATATATATATATATATATATATATATATATATATATATATATATATATATATATATTTAAAGGACCTTCTGGCAATAGCCATGAACAATATATAAAAAAATTATTTTAATTTTTGACCACACATATATATATATATATGTCCTGATGAAAGTCTGAAAATAAAAGACTGAAACGTTGACTTGTAATACAGAGCTTTGAGAGATTTATTGAAACCAAGTCCCAGGAGCAATTATTTTTGGAATATATATATATATATATATATATATATATATATATATATATATATATATATATATATATATATATCCTTGAAACAAATTAATTAATAACACTAATTGAGCAGTTATTGTAGGAGAAACACAAGAAAAATGTTCTTGTTTTCACTAGTAAAAAAAAAAACCCACTTTGCCCTTAAGGGGTTAAATGGGAAAAAACAGCATATGTAGCTCAGTTCTAACTATACTCGCTTGTTCTTTTAAGATGAAAATCTCTTAGATGTAAGTGAATAATGTATTGCCATGTGGCTACTAACTGGAGGATAGACCGTACATATTGGGTAGGTCATTCTCATTACTCAAAAGCGCACAAAAGGGGGTGCTTTTATGACACCTAGGAATGTATTTACTATACCACAAGTTTGTAGGTGAGTAGAACAATGTATTGTTAAGGGCCAAAGCAAATTAACTTCACCTGTAAGAAAGGCCAAGATGGTTTTGGATACTATAAAGTTAAATTAGATGACTTTCAAGACATCTCCCCCCCATTAGCCATATAATATATAGGGCTAGAGCCCCTCGCCATAATATGTTGTGAAGTTGGTGTGATGAAATGTTCATGTTACCTATAAACGCCCTCCTTAGTGAATATACCCATTAGGGCTATCAAAACTCCTAGCCCATTTACCACCTCGGCAGGGGACTCGAGCCTCTGAGCAGCTGTGTTTCCTGAGATGAGCTCCAAAAAAATGTACTGCCTTGGAGCAAAGTGCAAAAGTTCTTGGAAACTACGAGGAAACTACCTGAAACATCACGTGCTTCATGAATTTAGGAGCAGCCGCATGACAAGCATTATTATTTTTTGTGACACAAAATCTCATGGAAATGACTTTTTCGGATACAAGCGAAACTTTTTTTCCGATCTCGATTTAGTACCCACATTTTCCCGGTGCGTGATCTTTTTCGAGACGTAAATTCATCATGTGTTCCCAACAAATACCAATTCCAGCTCTTTTTTCAGGGAATTTTTTTTTAAAAATCATGATTGCAGAGGAAGGAAATTTTTATTTTGCTTCTTAGTGAGGTTCTGGTTCTTTCTGGGAATATATAACATGGAAAAGCCAGCAAAAAAAAAAAAGAATATCATATTAGAATGTTCATTAGACATTTCCTTAGAATACAGTCAAGAGAAGCACTATTAGTTTTGAATCCATACTGAAATGAAAATGAAAGATATTTCTAGCCCAGTAGTCCAGACAAAGGATCAAGTACTTGGCAGTTCTCTGGTGCTCCAAGTTCCTGTGGCTGTATATATTTAATAAAATACTTCTATTATTCGACTGCCAGTTTCGAGGCTAGCAACTATCTGCTACTTATGTCAGAACTGATTCACACGTTCCAGGAATTCTCATAGATTCACAGAGAAGCTGAACATTTCCAACAGTCAAGAATTGTCAAGTCAAGATGTGGGCAAGCAGTTGACCTGTTGGTTTAGCCCTTTATATAACTGAAGGGAAACTGTTACATTCCAGCGTACCCTCAATCCCCCAAATCCAATTCAAGTATCAATAGTCTGTTTTTTTACACACTTTCCTAAAGATCAGTATAAAAAATAACTTATTTTATCAAAGCAGTACAAGCGTGAAAGCTGCCATCTTGCTTTTCGATCCTCTAGCGGCAGAAACGTTAGAAGAAGGGGTCATGATCTAAAACTAGACGGTCAGGGCTTTAGATGTAATGTAAGGAAGTTTTTAATTACTGTGATAATTGGAACAGCTCCGCCCCCCCCACAGAGAAAGTTCTAGAGGCGAAAACAGTGAAGGAACTTAAACATGCGTGAAGTAGACAAGACAAGACCAACGACTGATTAAGGTTTCTATGTTTATACCACATTCAAAATTGCTACCGTGTTTTAAAATGTATATATCAGCTTGACATTAAATGGATAAAACATTATATGAAATGCGCAAACTATAACTTTTCTGAAGCCAGATGTATGACAAAAATATAAATCACAATAAATTAGAAACTGAACAATAACTATAAATAACACAAGTGAAGGTTTTGATTGCTGGTTTTATCTTAAATCTAACGATTAAATATCCTGAAAAAATATAATCGAACCCTCTGGTATGCTAAGCAAATGAGTAGAAGGGCAGCCATTTTATCCATTCGTCTTTTCAGTTCCCATGGCAACAACCTACCAGCGGCTGCCTTCCTTTCACCTCACAAGTATTCACGGCAAAAAAGGCAGCTTACATGATTAAACAATTATTTAAAGGAAATGCCTGGGCATTCAGCAATACTAGTAAAAAACATTTTTAGGTTGGGACAGCAACTGTGATATATTGTTTATTTGTGGGGTGAGAGACTATATCGTGCTGTATATTTATATATTTATATATTTTTACACAATACATTTCATTTTGTAATGATTTTTTTAAATGTTTTATATTTTATACATCATTAAATTTGAAAAATATTTACAAATTATATTTACAAAATAAGTACAAATCTACAAAAGAGAAGTTTTTGAACGATGCTGGACGACAGACAGCAACATATATATTGGCCTAGGGCGGCAGGTCTTGGACAATCAGGTCCCCTGGTGTGTTGCTGCTCAATGGGCCGGTTACAGGGGAGATCTCTGATCCCCCCAGCTGGCCTATATACACTATAGGGGTCTGTAGGCCTCTACAGACTCCGCGGCACTCCTTTAAAACATGGAGCACTGGAATATGATGTCATACCCTGGTGCTCCATTGGAGGATCAAGTGATCAAAGTGAGCGCATGAGGGGGCTGCACTGGGTCAGTCTTAGGGCAGATACTGCAATATATTCAAGCATTAACATAAAATGTGTAATAAGATCTGTAAATCTCCCAATGCACATAAGAACGTTGCATTTTTATATGTTTTGTAGAAGGCAACTGAAGGGAACCTTGGAAAATGTTGTCATAAAACCTTCCCAGATCAGCCCTTTCCACCCAGGCGGTTGTAGGTTAAGGGCTCTACCTACACATTTATCTCCCTCCGATGTAAATGTATAGCGCTGTGCCATAATTACTTTATTTGATAACGGAAGTATAATAGAAGGCAAGCTTTCAAGTCTACGTGGGTCTCTTCTTCAGGCCTATTATAAGATCCTTGTGATATATGATTTAGCCTATACCTTAAATGTTATATCATAATATTTCATAGTATAATATGTCCCTGTTTGTGAAGATACACTTACAAAGATACATTATAGAATGTTTTAAGACTGTAACTATAGATACATCCACAACAAGAAGCCAGCGTGAAATCAAACACAGTTGGCGCACTTTTTGCGTGGAAGTTTTTCATTTTTAGCTCTCCCATTCCTTTTTTTCCAACTATTGGCCGGAACTCTATCAATCATATCCGCTAAAGTTTTTTTTTTTCAAAGACACATCTGTTTTGTGTGAATCTTTAGAATCCACGGCATGCTATTTATAAAGTAAGTAAATCAAGAAAAAAAAAAAATAGTTATTTCAGGTAACAACTGTTCGCAAGCTTATGTTTGAAGCACCCGAGTCATAAATCCCTAATATTATAAAGTATGCAACTATTATACAAATGTGTTTTTTATAACACGCATACTTTTCATATTTTTGCCTCTTAAACATCCGACTTAAATATAGCTGAAAAATAAATTATCTCTGTATAAACTCTGGTTATTTAGCTCGGCGAGGCTGGTGGCTGAAAATTCCAAATTTCTTTCTTCTGATAAGGAAAAAATTCTTGTTTATTTTTTAGCGTGTAAACGTAACTAGCATATATTTAATAGTTTTCATAGACTGTATCATTTGCACATACTTATAAATGTTCAATGAGCAATTCATTTCTCAGTGTCAACAAAAAACAATTAAGTTACAATTTAGTTTGAACATCATTAAATGGGGGGCATAAGGCATTTCTGTAGGCAGAGTGCTCTATGATATGCCTTTTAACCCCCTTATTGTCACTCTGCCTCCAGAACTGCCTTTTAACCCTCTATACGCCACTCTGCCTCCTGAAATGCCTTATACCTCCCTATATGCCACTCTGCCCCATAATATGCCTTTTAACCCCCTAAATGCATGATGAGTGGCATATAGGGGTATAAGGCATTTCTGGAGGCAGAGTGGCACATAAGGGGGTCAAAAGGCATATCTTAGGGCACCGTGGCATATAGAGGGTTAAAAGGCATATCATGGGGCACAGTGGCATTTAGAGGGTTAAAATGCATATCATGGGGCACAGTGGCATATAGGGCGTTTAAGGCATTTATGGGGCAGAGTGACAAGCCTGGGGGCAGATGTGCATAACTGGGGGGCAGGTTGGAAAATAACAGGAATTAAAAACAAAATATTTTTCTCAATCATAGCTTTTATTAAAAAAAAAATAGTTTACATGAATTAACATTTAATGGTAAAACTTTTTTCCTATAGGGTCGTCTTATATTCAGGCTTTTTCTTTTTTTCCTAAATTAATATTCAGATTTTGGGGGGGGTCGTCTTATAATCAGGGCCGTCTTATAATCGAGTAAATACGGTATTATTATTATAAATAATGAATGGTTTTCTCAAACCAAATGCTGTACAGTCTGGTACGCTATATACATATATATATATATATATATATATATATATATATATATATATATATATAATTTATACTAAAAGCTGTGATTGCCACAACTCCAGTTTAAACCTGAGCAGTATGCTTAGTGCCAGATACAAAGTTAGCTTTAATTGTAAATGTTACAGCCGTCAAGATTAGATGTCAAGCAGCTCTACCATAGGGACTTACAAAAGGTAACAAAAAATCAAGTACTAACAAAATAAATACTATTAAAATTAAATATTATGCCACATCAAACACATCATAATCTGCCTTAAATGTTTAAATAGATCTTTAACTATATTCGTGTCACGCTGAAATATCAAACCTACTCAGATTCTAACTATAAAATGCATTTCTTGAGTCTCTGTCAAACTTTAACTAGAAATTTAGGAATATATTATCCTTTGCCGAATGTTTGTTATAGTCTGAAGGAAAATGTCTCAAGCTAGGTTTCAGTTCATGTGATTCATGACATCATTCTCAGCGGACCTTTAATTGTCAGATGATGTAACTGCTAGTGTTTATGAGTGTTTGAGACTTGGTGTGATACAACTAATAAAAGTTCATAATGCACTCACATTTACCTTGGAAAACCACAATCAGACGTGAAAGTTTGTGCTAGATGGGGATTTTAACGTGTTCTATTAAAATAAAATGTACGGAAAAGATTTTCCACTGTTGCAATATTGATAAAAGTCTTAAAGGAACAGTATAGCTTCATCACAAATAAACCATACTTTAAGAGCTACTATTGGCAGAAATTTGGGCCATTACTCACAACTTTTAAAAACAAGCCAAATACAGAATATATGCAATATATCTAATCTCTTTTCTAATAATACCGTATATGAAAAGAAATTTTAAAAAAATCTTCTTGACTTAGGCATTTTGGAAGCCCATGTGTTCCAAAATATGAAAATATTTTTTTTCATAAGTTGTTTATAGAATTAGGTGTCCAAGGTAACCGGTTGGTAACTAGTGCCGAGCCTTTCCATATTCAGCTCGAACATCTATAGAAGATCTCTTGATGAGGCCTACAAATTACATTTTTGGCACAAGAAGTAAGTCGTTCCCCCCCCCAGTTCTCCCGTATACTGCAATCAAGACATCGAGATGATAACAGTGATATATTTTTGTTTGTGTTCCATAGTATCTATATGATTATAAAATGTGACATTTTGTCATTGATTTATTTATCATCAATGTCCAACTGGAAGCCTAAATTTGACCCTTTGGCACGTTTATGTCCCCTAGGCAGTGAAAACAAAATCAAAAGCCCCTCTTAACTATGAGTAACTTTGTGCTCCCTAGGTTTCCTCATAACAGGTAGTTTAGCACACCACGGGGACAGCTTCTTCCCCGTTCCTCCATTTGTGGGAGAAGGTGTGCGCCACGGCTCTCGGTGGAACTACTACACTAGGCCAAGATGAAGCTGCAGAGAGCAGGGAGAAGCGGATTACCAGAGACGACAACAGAAAAAAGACAGAGGAAAGAAGGAACAGAGAACAAGAAACAAAAAGGAGAAGCAGAGACATTGAGAAAGTAGGAAGACATTGAGAGGCAACATGAGAAAAGTTGTGAGAGAGTAAGTGACAGCTTGTGAGAGAGTGACTGAGAGTGCAAAAAAACTGAAGCTGTGTTTTTCTTTGTTTTCAAACCTTGTTTTTGGACATTTGTGCAAATTGACACAATTGGTAAATTTTAACTAAATGTAAATCAATACAAGTCTGAATGCAGGGGGGGGAAAGAGAGTGAGAGAGTGAGCGTGTGTGTGTGCATGTATAAGTGTATGGTGTTACAGATTGTGTGTCTGTAAGTGTATGGCTTAGAGTGAATGTGAGCGAGCAAATGTTGTTAGCATGAGTGTGCGCTTGTTAATGTATGGTGTCGGGAGTGAGCCTAGAGTTAGTGGGGAGAGAGTGTGTGTGTGTATGTGTAAGTGTATGGTATTATAGTGAGTGTGTGTGCTATTTATTGGGGGGCGGCAAAGAAATATTGCACCCAGGCAGCACTAACTCCAGGCTCACCCCTGTGTAACGACGCTCAAATTTGAACACTAAGGGGGGGTAAGAAATGATTAAATGTGCTAAGTACGACCTCTGATCTCCATAACCAGCCCATGATTCCCAGTGTCCACAAAAGCAGGAAAGTGGGGCACCTTAGTGGGGCAGTGGCAAACAAAAAAAAACCGGGACTATCCCACTTAAATTGGAATAGTTAAGAAGTATACTTGCTGCATATTCAACACTACTGAGCAAGTGTAATCTGTGTTAGCAAACCCTCAGAAATTCCAATGTAGAATGTTTTCTCAGACAGAATCTTAAAATGTTACATTTTAGTATAAATGTGCAAGAAACCTTTATGTATTTATTTATTTTTCCAAAAAGCGTAGTTTGTTTGGGGCAGATCAACCAGATTAACCTTCAGTTAATGTCTACTAGATGGATATTGTAATAAATACTGGCAATGTAGATTTTTTTGCGTATATTTTCAGCGGTCTCTTCTATTTACGTATAATTTTACATTATATATTGCTTACTTGTACATTTTATGTGCACTCATATCCTGTTTCTGTTACAAACAGTTTTCAATTTCCTTTCCCACTGACTTATTGCCAATAATTGTTAATCTTACATTTATTTCACCTAAATTCCCCCTTAAGTGCTCAGGAGAGAAACTAAAAAATTATCGTACATAATCTCTTTTGGCTTTAATAATAGTCTGTAATGCATTCGTAAATCGCCAAATGTTATCCATATGTTGTTCTACTAATCGGTATAAGAAACGAAAATATTAATAGGTAAACCACACAATAAAAGTATAAAATCTAGTCAGGGCAGCAATTTGATATTGTAATTCTAGAAAGAGATGTTCATTAACCCAAAAGGCTCTGATTTAAACCCAGACCAGGACATTGGGATTTAAAGAGAGTATGGAAACTCTGGTTTGGATCACATTTCTGTACGGTTCAAAAATTGCAATGGATTTAAGAAAAAAAAGGGAAAAGTGAAACAGTCAGGCCATTGGTTAAAGTATCTCCATCTCCAAAAACTGTAAATCAATCATTAGAACATGAAAAGCGAATTGCTCTGGAACAATCGACAAAAAAACATTCCATTGGTTTCTGTCATGATTTCTCAGAGTTTGCTCCAGAATTGTTCCAGTTTTGGCTATCATAACTGCGGTTTGTAGTAATTTGGGAGTCGTTTTTACGAGGCTCTAAAATAATTAGGTAATTGGGTCTTTCTGACACGAGAGACGGTTTTTAACACACAGAGAAACCAACTGACTCAATATTCATGGAAACATTTAAATTACATTGTGACGCGTGTCTTAAACTTGCATAAAACTCACCTACACCCATGCACAAAGTTGCGAAGAGAGTGTGGAAAAAGACTGCTTGTATGGTCAACTCTATGCAAGCAAAGATGAACGCACATCATGCTGCCACTCGATGACATCACAACATGCGCAACTTTACCTGAAGCCCTACATGTATGTGATACAGCAGTTGTCAAGTAAAACAATAAAATACAACTATTGCGTTGAATGCATTCCATAATCCAGGGGCCAAAGTTTGGGTTGATATTCATCACAGGCATTAGAGAACCTGGGGAAGCTTAATGTAGGGTAAATTGGTTCCTCTGATTCCTCTTTCTGGATATTATCAGATTATTGTCATTGAATCACTTTATTATAACTCTGCTCAAATCATTTCACAAAAGTAAACAACACGGCAATAAACATATTTTTTAATTTTAAATGAATATGCTATGATAATTTAACAAATGTCTTCCAACAAATGTAGCGATTTGATTTCCATTATACAGACTCAATCATTCCTTTGGATTAGCATAAATTCAGAGAAATGCTCAGTTGGTAAATTCTATATACAAACAAACCATTCCTCCTAGAACAGAATATATCAAAACTTATTTCAAACTTTCCCACCCATTCATTGGCTTGTTTGGTTTCAGCGTGTTATTTAAGTTTGCTAGGCTTTGATTAATAGCATGATGATTTCCCAAGACTCATTTTAAATATTGTTGAAAAACCATATCAGCAAACTCCAAAAAAAAAAGAAATGTCTCCTTCGGGGGGACTCGGTAGCACTCCTAGTGCATGCTATCATCATTCTCGGTGTGATCAGTATAAAATGTCCAGAGGCTCTACGTTTTCAGTTGATTTTGGAAATGGCTTGAGTTTTGCAGTCTTGGCTTAAAGTAAGATAAGAAAGAGTTATGTCTTTCAATTTGCGCTGCCAAGTTAAACTTTCGCCTTGGTGTGAAAGCATGTGTTTACCCACGTGCAAACTTAACTCTAGTATCTGATTGTACTGACATTAAGAAAAACGTACCTAACTAAAACTTCCTTTAACTTTTTTTGTGAAAAATATGAAAAAGATGTATGCAAACCCAAAATACAATATTTTTGTGATCATATATATGACCCTGATCGTCATACATGATGTTGACCGTTCACTACACAAATAATATTAATTTGGATACCCAGAGGACAAACATGTTTGTTGGCAGACAAGACCCTCTATTTTTAGATCATGACCTACTGTGAAATGTCTCTCTTGTACTTTGATAAATGTTTCTATCATGGCAATGACATGGCTAGACATACGTCCCCTAGTTTTTGCTGAAGAAGGTAAATTACTGGCTAAAAAAGGCTTAGAAAGGCAAAAAGGTGGTTTGCTCTACCTGCTCTCCACTGACGTCTCAACTAATTTCTGTTCCCTTCTGCCTCCCAAAAGGAGCAGAAGTGGGGCAGATCTGAGAAGTTCTGAGTATGATCATATATAATACTTTACCCCAGTGGCATACCTAGAGCATTTGGTACCCGTGGTGGACTCTATATTTGCCCCTCACTTTAAATTGTAAAATTACTCATGCTCTCTCACTCACACTCTCTCTTACTCACACTTTCTCACTCTCTCACACTCTCTCTCTTAATGTCTACCTAACTTCTCTGCCTTCAGCTCCAGTGTCTGCATCTTCCTATGTCTTCTTTTTTTTGTCCTCTTCTCTGTGAACTAGGCCTTCCGGAGCACTTCGGCAAAAGGGCGGAGCCTCCGGGGACATGCGCTCCCCTTCTCCAAAAGTACTCTAAGAGGCCAGAATAATGAAGATGGATTTGTGGAATAGGAGAAGTGCTTCTGTATCTGGCCTCTCAGAGTATATCTGGAAAAGGGTGGAGCCACAGGGACAGCGTCTCCTACAGTCTCCCAATAGGGGGAGAGGGTGTGCCTGTAGGCACCGCCTTTTTTGCCGATGAACTCAGAGAGGCTAGAATATTGCAGACAGATTCATGAAGAAAGAGAGGTGCAGAAAAGCTTCTCTTATTCTGTGAACCCGTCTTCATTATTCTGGCCTCTCCGAGTACTTCTGCAAAAGGGTGGAGACACGGGGACATCCTTTACCCCGTTACTCTAATGTAAACATTTTGTGAAAGTGCTTGAGGAGGCCTGTTCACTGGGAAGCGGATAAAGAAAGAAGACGCAGAAAAAAGTGGAAGAAGAAAGATGATAATAGACTGAAAAATTTGAAGCAGAGCTGCTGAGAGAAAACAGAATAGGTCAATGGAGAAGGTTGGAGGACATTTGTAGGAGACGTGGGACCTCTTTGTTCCAGTGTTGCATCCTTGTGATGACTGCTTTACCAATAAGTAAAATGGAACCTTGTGGATTCTTTTGAAAAATGTATTTGATAAATAAGAACATGCAGTATAAGAAAGCAAGGAAGGGTCAACACTTCAAACTATTTATATTTATCCATTGTTCCGATATTATGCATAAAGTCTACGTGCATGGACCTGAATAGATCGGTATAATGTGGAAACATGTTTTATCCAAAATTTTCCCCAGGAGAGAAAAAAAAGAACTTAAAAAAATCTAACATTTAGTTGAAATTTTCCATCCTAGTGTTACTCTTACCCTGTGCTAACAGGATAGGAAGTAACCTCATGAATTCGAAAAACATTGTGCTACGATCATAACAACATGGGAAATGTGTTTTTACTTTGTTTTTAAGCTTCAGCTTAAGTAAATCACGCTGAAGTAGTATTTTGGTAGGGCTGAATTTACATAGGAATATCATCCTTGGATACTTAACAAGTCTTAAGCAAATAAATCCATTAAGTCTCTGTTACAAGGAGATTAATGGAGGTCTGTTTTCAGAGGATACTGGCCAACTGCCATCTGCTGGCACACACCATATAATAGTGCTTAAAAGTGAACTTTTGAGTATCTTCTTGTTCCCCCTACTTGTTTTATGAGCACAAGTTGTGTCTTCTCTTATACTGTGTATATCATGACCATTACTGCATTTTTTAGGGTTTTAGAGCATGAGCTCCTGGAGTCAGCACTCAAACCTGAGGCCACCCGTGCAGATCCAAGAACACTGTGAAGACCACCATGATTTGCGATGGTACCACTTCTGCCACCACCCCAGCAGTGTTGTGTATATTTAGGTATAGCTTATTTCAGCTCGTTTTGGAGACCTTTCTGTGAACTACAAGGAATTAGCCAAATGTTTTTTTTTTTAAATGAAGGCATAAACATTACTCAACCAAACAAAATTAAAGCGCAATAAAACATTATGTTGGTATCAAAATAGGTGGCAAAGGATTTAGTTTCTTTGCTGTCGTTGGAAACCGGCCAAAATGTGTGTCCAAAACAAATTATTGTTGTCAGTAGTAGCTAAAACACAAGCCAGTTCGTTTTCTTTAACATATCTATGCTTTGTGTATCCTCCCTCGTTCAAACACTGCATTGGGAAATAGGGACTTGCAATAAGTTAATGAGTCACTCGTACTTTCTTGGCCAGGAGAATTAAACTTCTTGTGTAAAACATGACCTGAGGTCTTTCATTCACCACATCATCCCTCCCCAGATTCCCAAAGGTCAACATTGACATTTAGCAGCTTAGAAATCTAATTGTGAGTTCTCTCGACCATTACCGTGCTCCCAAAATGTAGAATTTGATTGCTAATCAGTTTTAAGATTATTTGCTCCATAAACGATTTGAAGACAGAGCAGTTATTCGTCATTACATGTCACAGGCACATATGGCACCGTAATAAAGTGGATTTATGGTTAAATGCAAGGATTGGGGTATTTTACGTACTATTTCTTTTTAGATTAATCATTAGCATTCTACTTTGTACTTTCACTTTGGAATTTGTAGTTCTTTGTCTTTAAAGTGTGGATTATACTTCGCTTGGGTGCGATAGATAGATAGATAGATGAGATAGATGAGATAGATAGATAGATAGATAGATAGATAGATAGATTTGATAGATTAGATAGATAGATAGATAGATAGATAGATAGATAGATATAGATATAGATAGATAGATAGATAGATAGATAGATAGATAGATAGATAGATAGATAGATAGATAGATAGATAGATAGATAGATAGATAGATAGATAGATGATATATTTACCATTACATAAGTTATGGTGGGTAAAGGTGATGGAAACCCTCCCACTTAAATTTAAGGGGCAGTAGAAGCATTATTAAACACTCATCTACAGACACCAGAAGGCTTGTTTTCCCCTCAGAAATCTTATGGTGCTGCCACAACCACAAGGGATTCTGGGTAGGCGCATGCAAATAAGGCTATCAATTATCACCTTTGCCTCTATATCCACTTTATACATGGATGCCGTGAAACTATTTGCCCGCTGTACAAGACAGCCTTTTGACAAAACTCAGGAAGAGGTGCAGTAGCCAGATCACCACTCATGGACAGCTATTTCATCCTTAATAGGACTCGTCAGCATGCGGTTGGGATACTGTTATGGTATTATCAGCTTTGCCTCTATATCCACTTTATACATAGAGGCAAAGGTGATAATTGTTAGCCTTATTTGCATGCGCCTACCCAGAATCCCCTGTGGTTGTGGCAGCACCATGATATTTCTGAGGGAAAACCAAGCCTTCTGGCTTGTCTGGTGTCTGTAGATGAGTGTTTAATAATACTTCTACTACCCCTTAAATTTAAGTGGCAGGGTTTTCCATCAACTTTACCCACCATAACTTATGTAATGGTGCTTCTTGGCTACCCCAAGCCTCAAGTGGGAAAAAGGCCAGTATTGCAAATGATGCTGATGAGTCCCATTGGGAACAAAACAGCTGTTTAAGAGTTGCCTTTTGGTCAGGGGGAAAAGTAATGGAGTCTGTGGTGCTGATTTGTCCTGGCAGAAATGCATGCTACTGCACACAGTGAGTGCATAATCTCACTCATAGTCTTCTTTCACATCCTTTTTTTCTTGTACCATTAGGTCCTGGGGTTAAGATGATTTATTTTTGAGTCTGGCTAGGCCAGTAATGATCTGCCCCTAAATTAATTTTCTTTAATTTATATATCACTTTGTTTTTCATGAGTGCCAATTAATTTCCTCTTTATTGATTTTATGGCTTTTTGAATCCATGGTGAGGTCCTCATTATGATTTGGCACACGATTTTGTCACCTTTGTTTTTGGACACGGTTTTCTTTTTAGAGGCAGTGAAGCCTGGACTTTGCTGGAAGAGGTTTGGGCACCTTCTGGTCCCTTCCTCTCTTCAAAGAAGGCCAGCAAAGGAGCCTCACCCTTCGGGGTGAGACTCAAGATGCGACCCTCCCATGGGGGGTTTGGGGGGGGGGGTTGGGGGTTGGGAAGGATTTGTTTGGGGGGGGGGGTTGGGGGTTGGGAAGGATTTGTCTGGGTTCCCAGAAGGCACTCAGTATCGTATTCTGGCTTCTGCTGCCCACGGCACAGTTGCAGCATCCAGAAGCACCCGCCTCGGGCTCCAAGAAAAATAAATCAAAAATCAAGATCAAGTTTAATACCCTATGGGAAAGGGGAAGTACTTGATCATCTGGCCTTGAGGCCGGGAAAGCATGGAGCCCGAGTTGTTAAATTGTCTTTGCAGTAACGCTGTGGGCCTCCTGCTGGCGACCAATGAGCACACTACCATACGTAGCTTATATATTCTCGGGCAGAATATGATGCTACTCAATGTAAAACCAACAGAGGGCAGAATTCTGTCCGGCGATATATTAGCCATATGTGGCAGTGTGCTCATTTTCATTTATTAATTATTTAAATAAACTATATTCCCATGATCCGCTGGTCTCCCCGCTGCAACCGTTAAATGTCCGCACTCGGGGACATTAATTCTGTCGAACTTGTAAACTCTTTTTTTCTATTTATTTGGGGTTTTTTATTGTATTAAACTGTTAGATGAAAGGATCATGGGAATATATTTTATTTGAATAAATGCAAATGAGCACACTGCCACATATGGCTAATATATGTTCGGACAGAATGCTGCCCTCTATTGGTTATACATTGAGTAGCATTGTTCCATATGCTTGAAATCCAAAGTTATTATGCTTGAAATCCAAAGTTAATAAAATATATTCCCATGATCCTTTCGTGTAATGGTTTCATGTTCGCCGGAAGACGAATGCACAAGTATAACTTCTACTACTCCCTATATATATATTTATATATATATAGCAATAAATATACAGATAAAAATATTGTTTTTCTCTAGTGCATTCAATGCAGCTTAATTAAAATAGTGGAACATACAATTAGGCTATACAAGTTTTTTTTTTTTTTCTTTTCTTCTCCCTCTCTGAAGTTAACGAATAATAGTAAAAAACATTTTACCAGGGATAACAATTAAGAGTATACAATTATGATGATGTTTACAGGCACAATATGTAAAATGATTGGGCATATCGAGTCGGTGGCCGCGCGCTGCAGCACCCAATGACCTCCCAGTAGTAGGGTGGCAGCTTGCACTGAGAGCGTGAGCTGCACGGAAGATAATGGATGCTTATTCAATGTCTTCCACCAGGGACCATGATTCTTTTTAGTCTGACTTACAAATGAACGCCTTCATGGAGGCATCCATTAACAACAACAGTATCAAAAGCATTATAGTCTGCTTTATCTGTAATGACTTGGACAATTGCTAAGTCTATGGCCCTGGGCAAATCCTACATACCCACTATAGGAAAAACCCTTTCTCATAGCTCCCAAACCACTGTTCCTGAAGTTGTTGAAGGTAATTTCACAGATAAGGTAAAATTAGGCAGAACCTTACAAAAGAGGTGACATTGTGATGGGCATGAAGCCCCAGGTAACAAATGGATCAGGTCCCACAATAGAGAGCCTGTAACGACCATCCAACCATTAAGGTATAATTATAAGAGTACTTCTAGATCACACGCAAGACTCTCCGAGGATGAAGAACCAATAACGATTAATAAAGACCCAGAATGGATCCTAATTGTGTTTGTAGCTCTGATATTGCCGTGTTAACCATTATAAGAGAAAAAAATTTAGTTGAAGCTGGTACCTTGGCCAACATCGAAAAATATATCAAGTTACATAAATTTATGACGCCCAATATGTTCTAAAATATATTCTGAAAGTTTATGTACCCTCAATATTAATTAATTATAAACTGTATGTAGATTTTGAAGGTTCCTTCAAAGCATTAAGAGGGATTTTTAGCTTCTGCTGTCACAATCGGGGGCCTGTGCGTGTGTCATACAACAATTAAGTGATCCTGGCAAAAAGATTGATTACTAGCAATGATATTTCTAATACCGTTACATTCATAAGTGGAACTGTATCATTAAGCATCTTCAGCCATTAAAAAAAATAAAAAATCTTCTAAAAATTAAGATTATTAATATATACGGTATATATTATGCATTTTTTATTTCATTTAGTGTAAAGATATGAAAACTATCATATTTATCATCAAATTTATCATAAAACGCTTTATGAATCGACTCCTACAAGTAATGTTTATATAAAATATTTAAAAAAATTAGTTAACAGTATTTTTTGCCCCAAACGTCTCGCTCATTATCATGAAAGCATAAATCTTACTATGAATAATTTTGCATGACATAATCAAGTCTAATGACAGATGTATAATCATTGAATATTTATGCTTACAAATAGTTTCCAGAATTACTGTACAGAATGGGTTCATGGTAACATTTATGTTTTCGGACCTGTGAAAACATTCTTACCTAAATTTAGTCAAGATGTCAGAACGACCACAACATGAAGGGATTACAACTACTTAGTGGTAGCTGAAGTTCTCAATTTTCTACTTAATTTTATTAGGGCTACTTAGTATTTACTGAGCTTAGAGTTTAAGACACTGAATCAAAAAGACCTAGAATAACCCATGTTGTCCACCTTCCATGGCCAATACATTGACTGGGGCCCTCTTGTGCCAAACAGCTTTGGAGGCCGCAGTTCTACCAGGCTCCTTGGGAATTGAAGGAACTTTTTAAAAACAATAGCTTCTGGATTCCCAGTAATTTTGTAATTCTACTTGAACAATGTAACAGGTACATAGTTTAAAATGTATGGAAAGTGTCCATTTGGATTATTTGGTTTATATGTTTGATTCACATTGTAAATATATTTAATACATGATGATATCAATATATTATACTTAATTATTATATTATAAATTAATATACGTTCATGCGAAGAAATGATAACGAGGACGATCTCTGACGAAAACAAACTGTAAAAATCATGATTCGTCCATTCGTTGCCTTGTGTAGCCATGTGTAGCCGCCAAGATTGTGCCATTACAATCTGTGTTGGTGCTCATTGATGAGATAAAGTGTGAGGGGCTCTGTATAGGACGGTACATATCAATGACTGATAGGTAGAAGTAGCCAAAAAAAATGGGGGTTAATCTCATTGATGGTAATGGCTGTGATTGATCGGTCCAACAACCTACAGGAGTTTTACCTTACTTTGTTACACTCAGGGGGACAAGCATTAGATATATAAGTGTCCTGATGTCATTTAAACTTCTCAGTAGCAGTAGTTAGAGACTGATGGGAGTTGGAGTGTGAGACAGTGACATTTAGGTTAGTAGAGGCTGCTCGTTACCCACTATACTACAAGTCAATTAATAGTTTATTTTAGTGCAAAAAAAGCTGTAGTGTTACTGTACTGTTTCACATATCATATCATCTATTATTCGTTATTGCTATATAAATATTGGCGACAATATAATATGTATAATATATAATATTGGGGAAATCCAGTTCTGCTCCATGGGGCTACATGGGCCCCCCATCATTGCCAGTGCCTGTCTGCCCAGGCCCAGTGCCCTACTACTACTACTGCTGCACCTCTTTGACCATCCTTACTCTGGGGGAAATTTGTTTAAACCTCTATAATGATAAGTGAGTCCAGAAGGTGTCAGGGACCTCCCTCTTTGGGAATGCCCCCGAAAAAAAAAAAGGCCCCCGAATTTTGTCTGAGCTGAGCGGGCGGGAAACAAAATAAGGCCGCTGGCCTTAAAGTGCCGGGACCCCCTCGACATCGCCAGCCCGGCCCTGCTGTTCTGATTTGGGAAGGGAGACTGAAAAAGAAACATTTTAATATTAAGCTTTGTTAGTTATAAGAGTGCTAACCCATTGGTTCAAAATAACGATTCAGGGATCAGCCTTTGAATTATACTTCATAGGGGAGTAAAAACAGAGCTTATTTGTTTCAAGCTGTCGAGGAAACACTAATAGTCTCCTATGGCATGACAAATTGACCTACACACAGTGATTAAAACAAGAAAGTAACAAAATACACCACACGAACCTTTTACATAATAAATTACATCTTTGTTTATGTTGACCACCACTGGAAAATTCTCCCGAAAGATGGAAATGTTAATCACAGAATCTAAATCTGTGTCCTATTTGTACTTCGAAAAAAAATTATGTATCATTGAAAATATTTCAATGCAAAAAGCACAGCACGGTTTTATCAGCCAGGACATTCCTCAGTTGGGCTGTGCTGGGAAGCTATATTTAAATGTAGTCTTTAGCTCATTTCCTTTCAAAGATTGTTCTAGAATTAAAACTAAGCATAGAAGGACTATTTTTTGGGGGAAAAGAGTCAAGGTATATACTGTTTAGCACAGATTACGTGCTCAGGTTGGTATACCACCAGTCATTGTTCCATGAGTGCCGCCATGTTGGTTCTGTAGAATCCTCACTATACATTTGCCCCTTTCCCCACCACCATCTTTTTTTCTGTACAGGATAAGTTTTCACCTGAAGCATCTCCTTGCTCTTGATTTATTTGACCCTATTCAGCTTCAACGCTGGCTCGGCAAACTCTGGGGGTCTATTGAGACCTCAATGCATGGACAGCACTCCATTGATGTCAATGTGTTTGTTTTCCTGTCCCTGATTGGCTGCATCAACCATTGAAGAGACAGATGGTTTCTGCCTTAGGTAAGTGCTAAATTTTCCAAAGTATACATATTACTCACGATATACTTCAATACGCATTTTTCTTCAATTGGGTTATCTCTTTAATCATATAGAAAAAAAATGACAAAACCCCTAGAAAATATATTTTTAATGAAAAAAAAAGGGTGCTCGGTTTGTATGAATTTCTTGCACTAGGCAATGCCATATGGGATCTTGTTTTGCAGAACCCTGGCAGAAACTCAAGGATTTAGTTTCTTGAGTTTTAAGAACTTTTCATCACTTTTTCCTTCTTGCATAAAAATACAACCTTAACTACTTTACCAGCAAAACTTTTAGGTTTGAAAAATAATTGTATTCGGTGCCAGCGTCTGCAACTTAAATTAACATCAATTTAGTTTCGGTCCTCATTTTCACAAAGAAGATTCATTTTCTGGGGAAACTCACGAATAATGTACACACCTAAAACATCTATAGGCAGCTGTGTTATTTGAGTATACTCTTGCCTGAGAATCTCTAAATGGATGCATTTAAATACATACAGAGATTTAACAATGTACAGGAGGGAAGTTTATTGGTTAGAATAAGAAGTCATAAAACTCCGTGATGCGTTTGTGCTGTAGCAGCCACTCACCCTAACACCGTACAGTTACACACAATCACTATACGCTTACACATTGTGGCAAAGTGAGGGAGGCTGTCTATGTCAGTTGCAGATTGGAGCGCGCTCTATTCCCAGCATGAAAGGGTTAATAGATGGAAGTCAGCCCTTTCAGGTGAATCCAATTAACCTGCACTGCAATGTTTAAAAGGTCAGCCGTTGGAGGCATTAGGAGGCTGACAACAGGGAGAGAAGCGGTTAAGCCAGAGACCCGAAGAAACAGGTACGGTCTAAACGTGTCGTGTCGTGTCGTGTCGTGTCGTGTCTACTCGGTTTATGACTGGGAACTGGATTAGCTGGCCAGTTGGTTAGTGAGGGATTACTTTGTATAGATAACCTCCAAGATGGAGTAGGATTTGTTTTTGTGTTTTGTTTGCTACCGTGAAGCACAGCACTGTGTACCTTAACGAAAAGCCACAATAAACCACATTTTACTTTTATTCTTATGTTTGTATTCTGCATTTCTTGTCAATAACTGGGCCATCTTGGCACAACATACATACATCCACAAACTATCCTGTTTCTCCTCTCCCTTTCTGGTGCACCACTAACCTTAGACTCACCCCTGAAAATATAGCACCATACACTTACACACACTAACACACACTAACATCCACACACTCAAACACTATGCTGTCACCACACATTAACATTCATACTCTACTACAGTAACATACATACACTGAACAATACTATATGTTCATGCATACACACTATCATACATGCTAACACTATCCACATACAAACACACATGCTAAACCATACAATAACACACACATTCATGCCATAAGTTAACCCCTTAATGACAAAGCCAGTACATGTACGGGTTCAAAATGCATTGTTTTCAATGGGTTTAGGGACCACCCATTGTCCTTAAGGGGGTGAAGGTGCCTTCACTTGAGGTGGGCCAGCCACACAACTGCATCCCAGTGCATACATTAATAAATATATTGCTAGGTACAATCTGGCTTAAGGGTAAGAAAGGGAGGAAGTTAAATTGTTGAGAAGCTTACAATGCGGGTCTTCAAAGACTTTTGATGGACTGGAAAGTTTAATAAGTGAATATATGACATTCGAATGAATAGGAAAAGTCTTGTATATGAGCTTGAGGTGTATAGATTAGACCAGAGGGCTAAACATAATCTACAGGTAAGTGGAGGCGCTTAGTTACAGGTAACGGCAGAGATTGTGGTAGGGGGACTGTTATGAAGAGGTCTATATATGAAAGAGAAATGGTTCAATTACTGAAGCATACAGGTCAGGGAAGATAAACCTGGCAGCACCTTTCATGATAGTTTGTAAGGGGCGAGACGGGTGTGATGGAGGTATACAACATGATTAAACTTGAATCAACAGTCTCCGTGATGCTGCAAAATGAACAGTTTCTGCGTGCTTGTGTAATAAGCTTTCACCAATATTTGCCTCTAATATAAATAGAAAAGCCACTGTTATGTTTATCCGAATAGTTGTCAAGCACATTGGACTAGAAAATATTTGTAATCCGCGTGTTTCCTAGTAAAACAAAAATAATCTTGTAAAAGGGGAGGCGCGCGCACACATGCATTTCATGAATGTGAATTTTCACACGCAACCTAAGTCATTGGAAGTTATTGCAATTCCTGTTTTCAGTTAATACTTGGTTAAAGAATTACGTCGTCAACGAGAGGACCATTAGAGAAGAATGTGGGAACGGTGATTTCCTATGAATAATCAGACAGGGCTTGTATCGAAAGAAACATTCTAAATACTGCATTATCACATATTTCTGATTGGAAAGTTTGTATCTCTGCTACGGATTTGTTCGGAGTCCCGCTCAGTCATGTCTCCTAGTACAGGCGCTCCTCATTTTACACTGACTTGGGATCAGATATCATGTCTCTGTTTTGGACCCGACATATCAAGTTCTCCCATGATCAGCTGGCAAATCTTAAGCATGACACTTTTCATAATTCTATATTGTACCGTTTAGTGGGGTTAATATCCTTTACTCTGTTAATGTTGCTGATTAAACATTACGTGCATGGCCATTACTATGATAAAGTTAGCTAATAGGCCTAATGTTCTGGACAGCACCTTGTTTGTTGTTGCTCTTTAACAGAAAAAAGCTTAGAAGACTAACACTAACCCTGCTCCGTTGAACACCTTCATTGTCTCCATTCTTAGTTTGAATACCTGTATACAACATAGGAAGCTGTTAGAGTTGGGGCTATGGGGGGTGAAGCCCCAAAAGCCTCTCCAAGGGCAACGTTTTCACGTCATCGTCGCGATGAACCGGCTGCCCAGAACATAGGAATCTCAAGACCCATCACAACTTCAACTTGCGAGGTTAAAATCAACAAGTTGGAAAGCATCGTAATAACTGCAGAGGAATAACGGTGGATAAGATATCATCCAGACAGAGGGCAGTGTTCAGTTTCAGGATATTTATACGTCTCTTTTTGCGCGGTATGATTATACTTTTGTTAATGTCTGGTTTCTCGTGCATGACTAGTGTATTTTGGATCTTTGTGTTGAGGCATGTCTGGCTTGTATCCTCGGCCATAGGTAGCTGGCCTGTTCTTACATTGTTGTGTTTTTAAGGGAGGCATGTATATCGGCATGCCAAGTTGAGTTTGATGGATATGCTTTCTAACTAACCACTTACTTTGTGTAAAGTTAAACTGGAATAAGGTTACGGGGTGGCTTTGACATTTTTGAAATGGAATTCGCATAATATCTACACTGTCTAAAATGTTATTAATGCTCCAATAAATTAAATAAAAATAAGCAAAGTAATTAAGGGGTATTACAGGACTTGATTCAGCAGAGGATACATTAAAATAGCAGGCTAGAAATGTAAAAATCTAGTCGATTCTAAAACAAATTAAACTGGGGGTCATGTGTGTTGTCTGTCTGGTGAAGAACAGTAGTGAATTCTGACCTAGGCCAACTAGGGCCAGCCTCTGTCGCATAACATCCTCTTGGACGATCAGCCTCCCTGTAACACCACTAGTCATTGGTCCGGATTAAAAAGGAGATCACTGATCTCCCCAACTGGCCAATTACCACTATGGTTGGCACAGTCCTCCATAGTTTCCTTCCACCCCACATGTCAGTGTATGACATCATACCCACGATGACCAGTAGAAAGGACAGTGGCACTGCACTGGGTTAGGCATAAGGCAGTGCAAAAGGTAAATACGACGCTAGTGAGAGAAGGAAAAGTAGAAATTTGGCATTAAGAATGGAGTTAATGAAATTACCTCTAATCGTCACAAACGTTTATTCCTCCTTTGTTCCTGATACACAATGGAGAACTTTCATTTTGGATCCTACGTAGACAAATAGGGATTTTTACTGTCTCTAAAGTAAAGAAAAGAAGAAAAAAAATCCTAAAAATATTCCAACCAAAATATAATTGAAAAAGCCAGACAAAAGAAGTAGCAGCATTATATTAAGTAAATACAGTAAATACTATTGAAGAGGTAACCAGTGGGAGACGTCTGGTTCTCCCTAAGTAGGATTAAGGAGGTTAATAAGGATTATACTTTGTCACATTCAACAAAAGTGTCTGGAATTATAACAAAAAACGGCCCGAAGGATGCCAAGAAATCGCATGACTTCAGCCATGGTTTGGAACAGAAATATAATATCTCAGGTGGATTTCTAAAAGGAAATTATCTCTCTAATTATACGCATAGGGCTTGTCTGATGGAGCATAATTGGACTTAAATTTCTCAAAATACATTTTTGTTTTGTTATCAAAACTTTACTATGAAAAAATCATTTGGCAACAGCGCAGGAATGTTTACAGAAAGTAAAAGTTGTAAAGTTAACCATTTAACTGTGTTTGACACAAACATAACTGTCTCATACATAGGGGAGGGTTTCTCCTGTCTTACTATCTCTCATAAAAAGTATATGTTGGTATTATAGATATATAATAGTTCCAAGTTAGCGGGCAGACACGTGCTTAAACCTAATGAACCTTTTCTTCTCATAACCATATCTAAACGAGGCATAGGGGTTAGCAGAGGAGACCTTCGTGACTTTACTATGTATTATGGACCAACCCTAGTGAGCTTCTCCAGGGCTAAGATGGAAATGTATAATGTATAGTTACACGAGTAAGAAAATGTATAATGTATAGTTACACGCGTAAGATGGTTAAATTAATTATGCCTCATTACGGGCTAGATCCGTACTTCCTACAGGAAAAAGCTAACCGATGGCCAAACCTGTTTGATAACCAAGTTCTGGTCAAATTGTTTCTATGTCTGTAGATGAAACTACAGAAGTACGTGGTATGACTTACCTAGAACAAAGGGAAACCACGAACATAATCTTGAATATATATATATATATTTTATCTCTACAAAATGAAAAAACTCATAAAAAGACTACACTCATCCACTGTACTTTAGACAGAGTTTGAATTAAGTTGCGGGAACGGCTGCTTTTACATGTATACAAAAAAACATGATCATCATTGACAGCAAGAACCACATGAATTACTGTGGGAAGTAAATCTGGGTGGTCTGTTAAAAACACGAAGACTGGGAGGAGATATGAACGTGTCTTTCCAAAAAAATAAAATCTGTCACTGTATTAATTAAGGCAAACGTCTTCTGAGCACTTACTGGATCCCATATGGTACCATAAATAAACATAATAGCATTTATCTCACAGTAACTCCCTCTGCTTGGAAAGAACACAAATGACGTATGATCATATTTGGTGGCAGTTGCCCAGAAATAAAGCATCTGGGGGGGGCCTGAACGCATTTACAAGATAAAAACCAGAGATACTGTGAAATCTTATTAAGTCATAATTGCATGACATTTCCACACATTTATTTAGCAAATTATAAATGTCCCTCGTTTCTAGATATTTATTATGGGTCTGTCGCTTTCCTAACTCCTACGTTCTACAGAACGGTGCACAAATAAACTAACGTAATGGTGTTTATAGATTAAAATAACATATATATGTATAGAAACCCACTATTATTTTGTAGTCATATTAACTTGTTCTCATGATTATCCCTGACTGTTATGCTGTTACTCTTGTTTCATTCAGCCTTTGCTTCATTTCGGTGATTAGTTGTGCCAGCTGTAGTATGGGTGAGCGAGGAAAAGAAGTGGACTCAAGAACTGCTCTGCCATATTTGGCCCCATATGCTCCGGCAGACAATCTTTTAATGTGGTTGAGCAAAAATCTGTGAAGGTGATGGTTATATCTGTGAAATGACCCTGCCATCTGAACGGCTGGAATCGAGACTCGTCAGACCAGGCAACGTTCTGCCAGTCTTCCATTGTCCAATTTTGGTGATTCTGTGCAAATTGTAGCCTCGGTTTCCTGTTCTTAGCTGACAGGAGCGGCACCCGGTGGGGTCTTCTGCTGCTGTAGCCCATCTGCTTCAAGGTTCGATGTGTTATGCGTTTAAAGATGGTATCCTGCATACCTTGGTTTTAACGAGTGGTTATTTGAGTTACTGTTTTTCTGTCATCTGGAACCAGTCTGCCCATTCTCCTCTGACATCAACAAGGTATTTTCGTCACACAACTGCCACTCACTGGGTATTTTCTTTTTGGGACCATTCTCTGTAAACCCTAGAGATGGTTGTGCGTGAAAATCCCAGACCAGCCCGTCTGCCACCAATAGCCATGCCACGTTCAAAGTCACTTAAATGACTTTCTTCCCCATTCTGATGCTCGGTTTGAACTTCAGCAAGTTGTCTTGACCACGTCTACATGCTTAAATGCATTGAGTTGCTACTATGTGATTGGCTGATTAGCTATATGTGTTACCAAGCAATTGAACAGGTGTACCTAATAAAGTGGCTAGTGAGTGTATGTCTCTCTAATGTTCTCCAGCTCTCTTCCATCACCTTTGTAGTACCAGCAAAGGAACAGAAGAGTGATGGCGGGGCTGGAGACCACGACCACCTTACCATCCACCACTGGATCTTGGTGGTATCTCCGTGGTGGAAGATTCTTCTAAGATGCTCTAAAAGCATTTTAATATCCTTAGAGCGATCACTGATCTGGAAATGTCCATAGGTCCAGCGGAGAACGTGTCAGAATCCATCTGCTGATCTGAAAAACATAGCAAAAACAAGTAAAAGTTAATAACCCTGTAATTGCCCTACCCCTTGTGCTGTCTCTTTACAGTATAATGTACAGCAATGAAATATCACACATGTGGTCATTCCAAATAAATTTCTGATACCATTTAGTAGGCCGGTTATGTTTTTTCTTGTGTAGCTCCACTTAAATTGTGGATTTTGTATCTACCATGGCCAATATAGCCTTCAAACACGTTCCATATTACCTACCGTTTGAGATTTTAGTGGGTTAAGTAAAGAAGTCAGATATTCACATCCCATTACTAATGACATTTACGGTAATTCTATGTTAACCAAAAAAGTGAGACCACCCAAGCCTTTGCCGATCAGCTGGAGGCTATTTTGTTGTATGAAATATTAGTCATTTGCTACTGCATTCTAAGCTCCATTTAAGTAATGACCTCTCTGGTAAATCACAGCGCATGGTCACTGAAGCATCCCACTCCAGCTAATTCTTTCTTCAAATGTAATTTTGTGGGACATTCACAATATTCCAAATCAGTAAATATATTGAAGCAATTTTGTTTATATATAATACATAATGGCAAGAATTTTATCACTGTCTGAAGGTACAATACCTGTTTTTAACCAAATAAAGCCAGTTTGGGTTCAAAGCCGCGTAATCGCCATAGCAACCAGTAGAATTAGGGTAAGTAGAGAGACAAAAACACTATACTAGGTTAAAAGTCTTATTAATTATGCGGCATTTAATAATAGGAAGAGATGGAGCTGTTTAATAGATCCATTGAGCTTTCAGTAGGATAATGGAATTTATTCGCCAAACGGTGTACGGGCTCAAAATGCATTGTTTTCGATGGGTTTAGGGACCGCCCATTGTCCTTAAGGGGTTAATGCTAATAAATTCCACTTAAATACTTAAAGTGATTTAATAAAGTATAGAAAGTTCATTTCAAAGGTGTATAAATGTTTAGAACAAGAGGATATAATGTAAAACTGGAAGGTCAGAGGTTTAGATGTAATGTAAGGAAGTGGGTGGTTGATAAACAGAACAGTATCCCACCAGAAGTGGTGGAATTAATGGTGGTATTAAATAATTATTAAATATTAGGATAGTATTTTTTGTTATTCATAATTAAAAGGGGGCCGACATATGCACTACTTCAGTCATGTATGTTATAAGTTTATCAGCATTTTAATACAGACTAATTTCCAGGTCCCACAATAATCTCAAATGTAACACTTAGGACTTTATTTTAGATACAATATGTTCCCGTTGCTTTGATTCCGCTCGTATCTTTCATCCCTATGAATTACAGATTTCAGCGTTCACCACCCTTGGCACTAATGTAACAAAGATATGCTGCCTGTTTAATATCTATAATAAACCTTGAAAATGTCTTTGAATTAGGCAACAATTTTTGGCCACCCACTTCTCCTGACCTGCATACTGTAAAGGATTGCATCGATATTCCTTTTTTTTTTTTCTCTTGGAAAAAAAAATGAAGAAAAATCAATTAATGGGTCTAATAACGTAATTCCTAAAATAACGATCTGATCTTTCATCCACACTGTTTTTTTTTGTGTTTTTTTTTTTTTTTTTTTTACCGCAAAGGCTTCATATAATATTTCCTGCTTAGAGATATGGCTTTCAGACCACCCATTAAGTTGGCTCCTACTGCTATTTAGGGATATTCCTGAATTTGATTATGATCCCAGAAATGAAACTAAGGCATTTTTCCTTGGTGTGTTCGAATCTGATGTTCCACTTTACAAAATAGTTACAGATCGCTTGCACTGTATATCTATAGAGGTTATGTCTTAAAATACATAGGATTAGAGACATGCTGATCTATGCGTTCGCAAATATTTAAAATATTATAATAATTCTTACGCTGGAATGCACATACTCAACTGCCAGATATTTTTAATACTTCCATTAACAATGCTATGCTAGATTATAGATTTCACTGAATAAACAATTCTTTCTATTTATGTGTTGTAAAATGTCATGTGTTCGTGTAGGAGAGGATTAAAGAGTCGAACTCCCAAAATAAAGGGTACAGAAGAACATCAAGAAGGATCACAGACTTTACTTTTTGTGTTGTGGGGGGTCAGAGCATGTTTTTCCACTTGGAAGACCGAGCCATTTTTTGTAGTTTTGCGATAGTTAGATAAAGGGGGGGAAAATATGAATAAATAGTGTGCACTTTACCAAAGAAAATCTATATACAGTGCTGTGATAAAGTATTTGCTCACTTCTGTTTTTTTTTCCTATTTTTGCATATTTCTCACGCATTAAATGTTTCAGATCATCAAAATAATTTTAGCATTAGACAGTTTGCCCCCAAAAGTATACTCGTGAAAATGTAACCACTTCAATGCCAAAACATAGACTGTCACATAAGGTACAAAATAGTAGAAGTAAATGTAATGGTATACTTTTTAAAACATAACTTTATTGGTTAATACATATTATTAACAACAAAAGAAAAATCTAAATGTTAATTTAACATCCAAACATAAAAGTGCTCAAACTGCTCTCTCTCTACCTTGCTGGTTGTAATGAGCTTCAGCTGTGGCAATAACCTGCATACACACATCAATGGACATGGAAACAGCACACACTGGGCTGAGATTGGCCCTGTCAATGTACAGCCCCCGGCTTCATACACTCAACCTCACACTACGCTCCCACACTTCTGAAATACACAACAGCGTGTGCCCAGCCATCAACCGCGCACTAAAGGACCGGATCTTCCATACTAGCGGAAAGATAGGTATGTTGGAGGGTCCATAATGTACTTACCCTGGTTTGTCCAGTGATCAGTCCGGACAAAGATTACCTAAGTAAACAAAAAATGTGTTTTTTTTAACTGATAATTTCATATATAGAAGGAAAAGCTCTCCAACCCTACCTGCCCCTATGAGAAAAAGTAATTGCCCCCTTAGTTACTAAATCAACCAATTAAAATTGATAGTTGGGTTCAGTTTCATGAGACACAACCAGGAATGATTACTGTCAGCCCGATGAGAAATAATGTTTATAGCAAATGCTATACCAACTGCTTCTAGGGCTCTGAGATTGCAGCAAACCTTCCCTTGTGAACCTTCCCAGGAGTGGCCGTCCGACCAACCAAAATTCCTCCAAGAGCACATCGACGACTCCTCCTGGAGGTTACAAAAGGACCCAGACTAACATGTAAAGAACTGCAGGCACCACTTGCCTCAGGTAAGGTCAGTGTTCACGATTCCACAATAAGAAAGAGTCTGAGCAAAAATGGCATCCATGGAAATGGCATCTATTGGACGGTAACAGATCAGAAGCGTATATTTTCTCTCCAGAAGCCTCTGCGTTTACCTGTAAACTCAAGTCTTTCCTCTATAACATTACCAATTTGAACATGAAGAATCAGATGGGGTTCATTGCTTGTCTGATTGTAGACAGCTTTATCTATCCAAGCCCCGTAGAGCCTTACTTAAAATTAATAGGAAAAAGAAGGCTACCACCAAGCTCCACCAAGAAAAAAGGGAGAAGACACGAGCAATCAGAAAACATTGAGAGGTAATACAAAATACAAACAGTGACAAAGTGGTCAAAAGACATGCTCAAATTGATTGACCATGGAGAAAGAAGAAGCTTCTAAATATGTGTCCAGAGGAATCCACCACTTGGAGAATCTATAGCGAGTGCTTGGTATCATCATAAGGGGCGTACATGAGTTTACTAAAATACATCTTTCCAAAGTTGACCCCTATTAATAAATCCCCGGTCACCATAGATTTCTAGAAGGTTGTGACGATGTGAAATGAAATCTACATTTGAGGGCCAATCATACAGGCAGTATAAGAAAATAGGATTACGTGGGACGTATTGAGACAAACGACTTCATGGTTATTGGGACCTGAGCGTTTAAACAGGGCTGCAGCCCAAGACAGAGGTGGAATGGATTGCATTTTTAACTTGTTGTTAAAGTTGTATAAAGGTCTTGGCTTTATCTTCAATATGTTATATTATGGTGGTCCCAGTAGCAAAACCTTTTTATTAAATACAGAAAACAGCTGCTGCTTATCATAGAGGAGAATATGATGCCCTTCCAAGTACTGTTTGCAACAACCAGCCATGGGAGGGATGTATCATCTTGTGCCAACTGGCACATCTCGAGGCTTAATATGTTGGTATAAACTATAAACCTATAACATTTCCAATCTACCAAGCATCTGGAATCTTGAAGAATTTTGAAAATCACTTAGACTTCTTAAACGCTAATGTTTCTGTAGGCTTTCAACATCCAAACTAGCTTCACGCAGAACTAATTCCAGTGTTATTTGTAGCCGTTCACTAAAATGCAGAGTGCCAGAGATACGTTAGAACTTAAATCAGGAATCTTACCAAGCTGTGAAATATCAGAGAACAGAAGTTCCTATAGAACAATAAAGTCACTTCCATAGGCATGTCTTCTTACTTAATCATTATTTGTATCCCAAAAGTGATACATAAATGTAATGATTTATTTTTTTTAAACATAACTATATTGGTTGATATAACTTTGACATAACATTAGGAACGAAAGAAAAAACTGAATGCTTATTTAACACAGTAAATAGACATCAGAACAAACATCAACAACCATAAAAATGCTCACATCTTCTGGCGCTACCTGGCTGGCTGTAATGAGCTTCAGCTGTGGCAACAACCTGCATACACACATCACTTTTCGTTTGATACTATCATGAATACAGTGGTTTAGATGTGGAATCAGTGCACACTGATTGATGAGGCACATTTACTAAATTTGTAGCAGTGCTGGACTTGGGATTAAAACCGGCCCTGGCATTGTAAGGGCCACCTGCTGTATACACACATCCGCACACTACGCTCTTACACTTCTGAAGCATATAGCAGCGTGTACCCAGCCATCAGACGCGCACTAAAGTAGAGGATCGGCCATTCTAGCAGCAATAAAGGTATGTTGGAGGCTTCGTCGGGCACTGGCCTACCAGTCATTTGCCTGGTTTGCTCGGTGACCTGTCCAGTCCTGATGTGTAGGTACACTTGACCAGATAATGATTGTCTTTTTTTTGTGATTTGTGCCCTCGGAGATTTTCTTTCTGGTGATTATAATTTTTGTGTGATCTTCATTTTTTTCAAAAAGCCTGTATTTGAGACGGGTGGTTCTGCCCCTGTCTTTATTTTACCCTAGGGTGGGAGTTGGGATAGCCATTTACAATAAGCTACTCCCTAAAATGTAACCGGCAAAAGAAGAAACTTATTCGGAGGTTACTTTATATTTTAACATGAGTGGTAAGGAATTATATCGTGCATAGGTACTCTCTTTCTCTCTTTTTTCTCCCTTCTCTCTCTCTTCCCCTCCCCATATCTCTTCCCCTCCCCCTCTGTATATATATACACACACATATACATATATTCTGGTACTTTTCTATTGACCCAGCACAAATCAGCCTGGGATTGGAAAGCTCCAGTCAACTAGCATTACCAGAAATCAAGGACTCTTTTGTTCCCTAAAAAACTGCATTAAAGTTATTCAGCTACGTGCGCACGTAACCAAGTTCCCATCATATAAGGCAGTATAAAAATATTTTTTTACGTTGTCATGGGAGCTGCTTCTATGCTTCACCCGGCAATCTTCGGGTCAAACCCGGAGAGTTCCCAGTTATGGATATAGCCACTTAAAGTCATACAAACTGACTGCCATAAACCAATATCCCAGCTCCTATCTGCAGAGGATCTCTTTCCCTGTAGCTGTAACTTCCTGACTGGGGATCCTGACACAGCTTCTTACTGGCTGATCCTGCCACATGACAAGAAATGGGAAGCTAACTCTGCCATCACTGATCAGACACTCTCTTAATGGAGTCTCTTACTCTCTGCAAATATCCTTGTTACAGGAGACCCCCTCTGCACCAAACGGGACCCATCTGACCTCCAACGTCACCCAGCACAAGTACTATATTGTGCTGGGTGATGCGGCCCCCTTCCCACCAAGAACCCTGGGGCAAATATCCCATTGTTAATCCGCCCCTGACATCGCGTTAATTGTTGACTTTGAACCTAGGTATCGAGCGAGTGCGCAAAAAACAATATTTAACCTTTTGTGGGCAGGAGCGTTAGCAATGTGTTGCACAGGCCTCTGGCATCAGAGCTGAAACCTTGGTAGCGTGCCTCGTAAGTGATGTGCAACGCCTCCAAAATATAAAAGGCTACTAAAGGAGATGAGAATTTTGGAAACGCTCAAAAGGCTGAACTAAGTCATCATTGGCAGCTCAGTATAGCAGACTTTGCAAAACACAAAGACCGAGTTATTCCCACAGGCTTCAAAATTCACATTCAAACCATTGGAGTATTTTATAATCCTGCATTATGTGAAAAAAAAAAAGAGATTTCTGGACGGCATTTAGTAAATGTCCATCGGTAATAGAGGCATCCAGCTATGAACTAGCTCACCAAGGGGGGGGGGGTGAAGAATGCTTCAACTGAAAGTAAAGATCAAGGGTAAATTCCAGAGCCCCAGATAAAACAAGGAGAGAAGGTATTGGATACCTTTTCTTTTAACTGTCTCCTACTGTACGAGGAATCGAAGCATAACACACAAAGTATTAAAAAAAAAAATAATCCTGCAAAAAAAAATATATATTTAAATATATAAAACAATTATTTTCAAATAAAATTTTTAAGGTGATATACATAATTGTTTTTCATGTGATGATTGTTATTTCATAGGACCCAAGAGTCTACCTCTTGAAACTAAATAATGTAAGAGGATAACAAGCTTGTGACGTGGAAGCAAATATTAATAATTAATTATGCCAATATACTGTATTTATTAAACACTTGTAAGTAGTGGGATCTGCACAACATGTATTAACTAAAAATGTCTTTTTTTATTATTTCTGTTACAGAAAGTTAAAATGTGCGTAACGAGATACCATACAAAAAGTATTTTTCTCCTTGATCATAAAATACAGTCCTGTATGATGTAATGAAGGTTTGCATTTGACAAAAACCTGCTGTTCTCTCTTTATTGTTTTAACAAACTTTAATCTTTAGACATGGAGGCGGCCATTGTTGTCGGTCATGTGATATTTTGGGTGACTTTCCCTGCTCAAACACCACACTGAGCTGATGCTTTATGGCAATGGAATAAAGTATGTTCCTTCTATAGACTTTCATGAGCCAAAATGGCTGGTTGTATGATTAAGACTGAGACATTCTATTGCTTACCACAAGGAAGTATTACAAGGAGCCAGGGTGTTGGCCTAGTACAACCTGCGGCCCTCCAGCTGCTGCAGGACTACATCTCCCATCCTCCTCAGCCAGACCCTTAGCATTATGGGAGATGTAGTCCTGCAGCGGCTGGAGGGCCGCAGGTTGGACGCCCCTGGCCTAGTAGACTTGACTAAGATAATACAGCTGCCTAAAACATTATGTAAAAAATGCGTAATATATCATATATATATAATATATAATACCCATTAAAGGACCAAATCTGCAGTGGCAGTAAAGGTAAGTGTGTGTTACCAGTGACTACCGGCCCACTGGCCCACCTGCCCACCAGACATTAGCCTGATGGCCATTCCTCATCTGTCCACTAGGTGCTGCAAAGTTGTACCAAACAAAAGAAAAGATCTTCACAAATCTGGCGACATTCTACGTTACTCTGGAGGGGACAACGCCTTACAAATACTGCTTACCCTTTTAATAATCTGGGCCCAAGCAAATCAATACCCTAGAAAGTATTGCTTAGAGTTGAGACTCTTGTCTTGACCACGTTATATAAAAATAATGGAATCAATAATGCTAATAATTACTGTCGCTATACATCTGACTCCTTGTTCTTATTGTATTTATACCTAGATCTTCTTTAGTTCAACTCATCCCTGGGTTGAGCTGTGGATACATAAGAAACTTTTACATTTCAGAAGTTATTTTTTCAGAAGGATTTTTTGGACGGAAGAATCTGTTATGGAATTAGTGGCACTTTGGTTGAAAAAAAAAAACCCAAGAGAAAGAATGCCAGTTAGTTCTTCACTCGATTCACACGAACTAATATTCCCATTTGGCAGTGTGCCTCGCAGATGGGAGCAATGGACCCAACAGATATAGAAAAACAGGCCAACTTTATCCAGCAGATGAAGTATCAATGGAGGGCAGAAGGTCAACCACACAGACATGAAGGGTCTTACAGAGAATTAGGATTTCCCAAAGCCTGGAGTGTGACAGCACCCATAATTAACCAAAAAATGGCTGCTATATTTCACATATAAAAGGAACTTTTAGCTTCAGATTCATCCTCCACATAAGAGAAGCCTTAGTTTAGCACATTTGGAATAGAGAACATCCCCGTTACAATAAAAGAGGTCCGTAACACTCATATATATTGACTGCCTAAGCATCTTCAGTGAAAACATCTTCAATAACTACTATTACATGCCATATGCTGTCCATATAGCTAACCCCTGTGACACATTATTAATCTATAAAGACAAACAGAACAATATTTTGTATTTTTTATCTGACTTCTTGAGATAGCAGTTTGAATAAGAGCATATTTATAGTCAATAATGGGAACAGCCTTACAAAGTTTACCATAAATCATATAACATTAATGGCCGTAGCCCTGAAAATATGAAAAGACGTTGCTATTTTTAAGATAACAGCCAAGATAAATTTGATACTTTTAAGACAGTAAAATATTATACAACTGTATAAAGATATTCTCACAATGCCCTTTTAAGTGCATCAAGTTCAACCATTCCAAGTTACCTCTTTTTTTCCCCCTTGATATTAAATTAAAAAAAATATTTTAGGTTTGGAAAGTACTAAAAAAAATTCCTTTGTTATTAGAGATGACACCTTTTCCTTAAAAATATACCAGCCATAGCTGTGGGTCAGCAAGAGCGAGATTGAGCTTCAGGCTCCTCGGTAGCGGCACTCCCTGACAGTGGTACACCACAACTCTCATCATTATATAGTAAGCCATACACTGAGGGTGGTACAGCATTATTATTATTATTATTATTATTTATTGTATTATATAGCGCCATTAGATTCTGCAGCGCTAGCATGACTCCTATCATTATATCGTGATCCAGACACAGATGGTGGTACAACATGATTCCTATCATTATATATAACAAAACAAGATTTCAGTGCACACCCAGCAAATACTATCTAAAAACACATATCTGAAGCATAAATATTGGGGATTCCGTCACACGGCACTACGTCAGAGTACTCCAATTTCGGCAAGTCCTGTGTAATTTTTCACGTCTATATGGCTTACCAAGAAGCAGAATAAGCTTTGCATTATAACCCAAAAGAGCTATTTAAAGCCTTCTCTGGACACCATCAATGAAGCAGCTGTGTGGCAGGAGGGAAACGTGACAGACATGATGACATCATAACAGCTGCTGGAGGCCATCTTTGAAGTTTGGTTAAAAACTGACTGGAAACGTAGTGGGACCTCACCAACCACTATGTTTTGAGAGAATAGTAGTGAGGATCTGTCTGCCAAGAAAAGACTTAACACAACTCTCTATAGGAAAGAGACATCTTGAGTTTAATGTCCCTGGGGGCTATTCTGAAGAATAATAGGCAGGAGTGTGCATGTGCATGGGGGGTTCTCGTTAGACCTCTGCAACGTTCTCTGAGCCAGTGCTGAAGCTGACTGGCGGTAAGTATATAACAAACCAGGAGATATGTTTGGCGGAACATATGTCATGCATGGCAACTAATTGGGGGGCAGACGGGGTACAGAATATGGCTTTTGCAGCATCTGATTTACAGATGGAGAGTTAGTTACATAGGGCTAAGTTAATAAAAAAAAATAGAAAAAATAAAAAAAAATTAGAAAATGTAAATTCAATAAAAAATATATAGGAATATAGGATGATTTTCAAATCAGGACAAGTTAACAAATACATTTTTGGTAATTTTTTTTTGCTGTGGATAATTTAAACACCTGTAAAACTGTGTGGGTATGCTAAATAAGAAAGAGGGAAATAGCCGTTGGTCCTATAAGTTAAATAAGCCCGGTCCTTAAGGAGTTAATAATGTCCAAAGATATATATAAAATGCAGGACTGTTCCTTAATTGAAAGAACTGGGGTACAACTGGTTGACTCCATGGGAGGCAATCTATACAATGAAGTAGCGGATTAGCAATGCATGCAGCACCATATTTTTGTTGGGCGCTGCTTTAGGTCTTACCAAGGGCAATATTGCCCCTTCTGCAGTCGGATATGATAGAATATGATGTCATATGCCGGCACTCCGTAACTCCATGCCGGCTATGAACAAATCTCCATAAGAGTAAATGGGCTGGTTGGGGAGCTCAGAGATCTCGCTTGTAACATGCCCATTTATTGTGACCGCATCCCTAATATTTATACCTGAAATAGTTTTTTTTCAAAAAGCATTCATAGGATTTGCAATATGCATTAACCGAGTATAACTTCCTATTTTACGTTATGGGGATATGTCTGCAAAATCCATTATCTCCAACTAGACATGAGACTCCAGCGACTCTGATCTTTATCTTTCTACGCAGCAACAGAAAACCCGACAGATATCAAGACAATCAATCGCAGAAAAGATCAATAGCCAAATGCACTTTAAAGCAGTTAAGTTTTTTTGTTTCTTATTTAATCCTTCAAAAAGTTGTCCGGAAAATAAAATATCAAAATTAGTCACAGCTGAAAAAATGAAAAGGTAGGAAAAGATAAAAGCGGATGGAGCAGACACATAGGAGACACTAAACCACAAAATAGCGAAGTCAGCCACTGCAAACCGCATGCATAAAAACACAAACAAGAATATCTTGAGAATGTAAGCTTCATAAATCCAATAAACAAAAGAGTTTTGTAGTGTTATTCTTAGGTTTTTTTGGCTTGGGATTCACTAAGACTACAATGATTATTTAAAAATTAGAATTATTTAGTATTAATGTTCAAAGTTGAAGTATTCAGTATGTTAAGGTAATATCCTTAAAAAGGTACAGTACAGAATATAGAAAAAAAGTTTTTAAAAAAAAACAACAAAACCTCCCTTACGAAAAAATTACTGCAGTTTTTCTGAAGTAATACTGCAGTTTTTTGGACATGAAAAAACTGCAATACTGCACTTTTACTGCACATTTACTGCAGTTTTACTGCATTTGTACTTCACTGTACTGCAGTTTTACTGCAGTTATTTTTGTACGGAAGTACAATTGCAATAAAGCTGCAGTATATTGAAGTACAATGCAGTATAATTGCAGTAAAAAAAAAAGCGCAGTAAATACGCAGTAATAATGCAGTACAGTGAAGTACAAATGCAGTAAAACTGCAGTAAACGTGCAGTAATACTGCAGTAAAAGTACAGTATTGCAGTTTTTTCATGTCCAAAAAACTGCAGAAAAACTGCAGTAATTTTTTTGTAAGGGCTGGCCAAGTTGAGCCTGGGGTTAATGGCGGCTGAGTGCAGTATGTTTTTGGTGCCCCCCTCATAACTAAAACACATGCACATACTAGCACACAAACTCATTCAAACACCCCTACTCTCTCTAACACCATACACTTACTCTAACACCATACGCTTACACATATATACATATATAGTACATCTGCCTTCTCTCCCTCGCACCACTAATCCTAGGTTCACCCTGACACTCTTACATTCCAGGGCCGGATTAAACAATAGCAAATGCTCTAAAGTGATGGTGGCCCTAAAACAATGCAACACGGCCACTAAATGCTGTTTGGTGCTAGCTCTGTCCCGTCACAAGGCCGCTCCACCAAAAGGGGAGAGCTCCAGGTAGCCTAGGCATGATGTTGGCCCAGTTCAGGTATTAACTTCAACTAATGCCTCTACCCGCACATGGTGGTCTATGTATTCTGTCTTTCTTAGATCCCCTTGGATCTCTCTTCTTTGATCACCTTAACATCTCATTATTTTTAGGCCATGCAGTAACCTACGTAACGGCAGACATCATTTTATGGGAAAACACACATTTCGAGGGACACATTGAGGGATTTACCCTAAGAATGTCTCGGCAACTATTTGGAGGGCAAGAGGGTTCCTGGTTACAGAGTGGTCTCTGCCGTGCGCAATAAATGATACTAAATGGAGACGGAGTGAGACGAGAATACTGCTTCTTCCTACAAATTTTTGTCCGTCATCAGCCTGTGTTCCATTAGTCTGTCTGGATCTTTCCTCGCAGTCTTTTTGGTCCATTCCCACTGTCTGGGATATTCAGGTGCTAATGTTTATCTGTGGGTTCAGTGGTGTTATTCTCAATCAAAGTGTTTAGAAGTACAATATTAGCATTGTTAAGTTTTTGTCTACAGCTTGTCACAAAATGTGCGAGTACGTAAACATATGAGTCACTCGAAATCAAAACAACTTGCCTATTATGTATATTGTAATGGAACCTGTCGCTTTTGGATCTTAGGGTCACTTGTCTGGATCCTTAAGGGACAGTCTAGTGTCCTTGTCAGCCGTACTAACATTAAATAAAGTATTTCTATATAAGAAAGAAAAATAAAAGAACATTTAGGAGAAGCTGCTGCTCCAGAGCTGGAGGACAAGAAATTGTGGAAGTTAGGTTTTTACAAAGTGTAGAAAAACTCGGCCCAATACTTTGGTGACATTACATCGAATACATGAAAAAGCTTTAAGAGGGAGCCCAAAATCGTCATATATCAGAGCAGCCCAGAATTTATTCATGAAAGGGAGAGTTTGCAGGTGAATTGTGGTTTCAGCTCCACGAAACCACAATTCAAACCCCAGGTCAAACCCCACTGAGCTTCTGCTGCTGGAAGAGCTTGGCCATTACACATATAACTCTGCGGGAGTTTCTTTGTGCGCTGGAGGGGCTCTGACAAGGTTGGGCCTGGACCCAAAGAGCGTTTAATTATTTGGGAGTGTGGGAATAAGGTGGGGAGTGGGAGAGGCTAACCGCTGCTCTCCTGCCCCAGAGAAAAAGGAGAGTGACCCAGAGACCTGTAGAAGCAGCGCTTCACCTAGAGAGTTCCTTTTTACAATGAGTTGTCTCGCAAACTCTTTATCCAACTCAACCTGTAAGGAGTAAACCCATTTTTCTGCAACATGGCCGTCATATGAGTTAATAACCAGGATGCATCAGTCAAGCATTAGGCATAGTGAGTAGCAAAAGACAGAAAAGTCCATTGCTACTCCTATGAGTTGTCGACCTGGAATGACCTAGCCGAAAATCCCCCCCCGCTAAACCTGAAGTAGAACGTTTCATTGGCTTTCTTCAAAAGCAGTGGGCACTTGGTTGCCTGCCCCGCTCTGGATTACAGACTTCTGCTTCTGTTGTTACAGATCAATAAATAATCTACAAAAAAAGCCCCAAATACCCAAATGAAATTCTCAGAGAGAGAGAAAAAAAGAAATGCCCGCAGTGTTCCACTTAGAACAAACGCCATATGTTAAAAAACATGACTAACATTATAATGGTGAACAGCTGAGACCTTACTTTCACACTCAAGTATGACTGACTTGTTTTAAGTTAGTGGCAGTCGGTTACCACACTCCTCTATTGTTACATGTGAAAAGATCAAACAGGTTGAATGAAAAAAAAACATTTACGTCTTACTTTCCCCAGGTGTTACACGTCAACCTTTAACGTTATGTTTTGATGAACTGATAGTGGCATTAAACCACATTTTTCGTTATTTTAGCTAATTTCTTGGAACGTTTTGGATGAAATCTACTGGTATTTGCTACACGTGGGGTAAATTGCCTGTATGACAGATTCACATCTCGCCAACCCTCCTGCAAAATGTACGGTGAAAATGTAAAATGTCGTTATCCTCTTTAAAAAAAACATAAATGGGGGAAAAAAATATATATTGCAATATTTGCTGTACCCAAAAGGCATGGGTTTTACAAGTTACGTGGAAAATGTAAATGTTCAAACTAGGTATGAAAAACATAATCCATCTGGAGTACACGGCTGATAAACACAAAATACCTGAATGAATTCATGGAAAATGCATGAAAATTGTGTGTAGCCTTTATTTGGGGTGTGTCAGATCATTGCTTTCTCAGGTGGAAAGGTTTAAATTGGATCAAAGACTAATTATAGGGAACGTTAGAGAGAAAAAGGTTGGGAAAGTAGCTTTTTTTTTTAAGGATTTTACTTTTTTTTTGTTTTTAGTTTTAGAAAACGCCGCCAGCTCATTATTATGTAACTGTGCAGACAATGGTACAAAGTATTAAGGACTAAATGGTGTGGTAGATGACTATTATCACAAAAATGGAACATATAGCTGAATTAATTACTAACACATACCCCCCCCCACCTTGCCCAACAACACATTCTAGCCTATGCTGACTAGACCTAGGGCAGGAGTAGGCAACCTTTGGCTCTCCAGATGTTGTGAACTACATTTCCCTTGATGCTTTGCCAGCATTATGACTTTAAGAGCATTATAGGAGATGTAGTCCACAACATCAGAAGAGCCGAAGATTGCCTACCCCTGACCTAGGGTGACAGTTTGAGGAGGGGGCAGCAGATCATACTCTTCAGGCCCCCAAAGAACAGTGGGCTAGTTACAAGGGAGATCTCTAACCCCATTAAAACTATGGGTGACTGTGCCGAGCCTCCATAGACTCCATTAAAAGGTGGATATGATGTCATATCGCGGCGTTCCCTAGTTAGGATGGCGCCACTGTGGCCGTGGCTGGGGTCACTGACCTGAGTTAGACTTAAGACAGCGCCGTAGGTAAATAAGTTGCCACATCTACCCCTAGAGGAATCCATCTGCTAAAGGGGCAGTGCTAGCTCCAGTAAAAGGACAGGATCTGGGTGCGAGGGTCAGGACCCAGATGGTGGGGTGATCAAATGCCATGACTTCTATCCAGAGATTAAATACTAAGCCGGAGGCTCTGTTATCCAACTGAGCAAAAGAGTCCCCAGGTATGGCAATTAGTGGCAGCTTCACAGGGCTTACATGAGCATCAAGGAGCCTTGGGGACCGCAGAACACCAAGGAGCACCCAGCAAGGGTTTTCACAACCAGCAGCAAATGGAAAATTCGTTGCGTACATAAAGAAATACCCATAGAGGGGTAGTAAACACACATTGACCCGTATCAAAAAGGACATCTCCCCTATTAAATGACCAATGTTATTTTTATCACACATTCCATTTTTTATATTTATATATATAACATATACATAGGATTACATACAGAAACTGGGAACTTGAGAAATGGCTGCAATTTATAGGCCACTTAAAGTAGCCCTGAAAATGTTTTTCCCCCCCTTGCCTTGGTTTTTATGACTTGATTTTCGAGTGCGGAGTCTGCAGATTGTCAGGAATTACACAACGAAAACACCGATGTGTGACTCACACGCTTGTGTAAACATAGATTAGACGGGCTTCTATATTATGCATTATCAGGCAATATAACACAGGAACCGAGTCAAACACTGCTTAGGATCCTAGGACCGATACGAATTAACATGGCAATCATCATGCCAAGATTGGCTTCCTTCTGGGATTGTGCCGTTTTGACATCGCTGTAGAAGAACGTTATCCTTTCTCCTGAGCCTCTGCAGAACAATAGTTCACGTTGAACCTTACTGGTATGAGAGATATTTTGTGTTACAATATTGTCTATAAATTTAGACTTCAAACAATGGACACAAAGTGAATAAAGAGAGGGGCAGTACTTCTTTCATTGAATCATTGTCCTCGCCTCTGGATGGTACTACATAAGCAACTGAACATTGTTCCCAAGAGCAAGGTTAGCCACAAAATGTGTCGTTGAAACGATAGTAAAAAAAAAACCCAAAAAGTTAAAAATACCCTTTTTTATAATTGTTCCTTGAAAGGCCCAGCTATACTTTAATTGGCGTTAACAGTGATGGAAAATGCATGGTTTGGGATTTACCTAACTGACTAAATCCCTAACTCCAGATGTGAAGTCTAGATTGTGACCACAATATATATTTTTATATATATATATATATATATATATATATATATATTAATAGAAATTCATTATTAAGCAATTCCATTGGGTGAGCAAACTATATGTGAGTGAAATGGATACATTGTTACATGAACATTGAAGATCTTAAAAAAATGTCTACAATTCCTAAAATGGGATTGAGAATCAGTGCTGAGTTTTAGCACCAGCTTCTCCCCAAGGTAAGTGACTTTTTTCACTTAACAAAATTTCATGTGAAAGGCAAGTCACAAAAAAACACGCAGTTAATAACAATTCACATATAATATCATGGTGATAAGAGAGCAAGTGTTGCTGCAATGTCTCGAAATCAAGGCATTCGGCAACACCAAAAAATATGCAATATGCCTTTAGAATATGGTGTTGTAAAGAGCTTAGGAAGTAATCAACGATTGCTTCCTTTGCTCAGCTGGTGTTGTGAAAATGGCTCGATAATGAGGCATTCAGCAACGCCAGAAAAGAAAATAGGGCAGCATGCCATTTGCAAGATGACACCACCCTTCTGCTGGCAATGACAGACCTTCCTGAGACCCCCCGAGCCTCCACCTACAGGCTGAGCACAGGTACTGCGGTCAGCAATAAACGGCAATGGAGCTCTGTAACTATAAAAATAGAAAACATAAAAATAAAAATATATTAAAAATGTAAAAAATAGTCTAAATAAAAAAGTAATAAAGGAATATGTATTTTCTGCCCATTTTCAGAGAGACTGCCTATGAGTGAGCACTGATTTAGCACTAACCGCGTTAGCTGTTGACTCCAGCAATGAACATCTACTTTTGGATTTAACTTTTGGGCTGCAGAGAGCTATTAGTTGTGTCTATAGACTTTTTACCTAACTCAGAATGACAATGCAAACACATGCATCCATAAGTAAATATTTCAGTTTCTTTCCTGTAGTAATAATAATAATATAGTAATACAGGTTTAGCCCTTGTTAAATCTTTGTTTTGCATAAAGGATCAGATGATTATAGGGGGAAAAAAACATTTCCGGGAGATCAAAGAAGACAAGTGTTACAATAAGCGTTTGAAGTGTTTGTTGGGTCTTGTTGAGAACTGGAGGCATTACAAAACCACAATTAAAAAACGTGTTGTTAAAATTTCCGCATCAACAGGATCATCAAAAGAAGATTTCAAGAGCATCGCATTGAAATATAATTTTTTTCTTTTAGCAATAAACTCAAATAGCCTGCCTTGAGTAACTTTCTGTCTTTTCAGGATGCTCATGAACTGAAAATCCATAAGGGGAATGGGGGATTTTAGCTATTTCTTGCCTTTACATTTACCTACTCTAAAGAAAAGAGGTGCCTGAGCGATGACATCATCACATTGTACAGACACATTTGATTTCCAAATGAAACATATAAGATTAGAGCAGTCAAATAAAAAGGTTGTTCTTCACGGCTTGAAAATGTATTTCCTTGTTGCCGGTGCTGAGTGACGATTATTTACATTGGGATTTTTAAACATATTTGAACACGTCAAGAACTGAATAGCTTTCGCTTATCATGGTTTTACTATAAGATATATTGTACAGTATATAGAATAGTACATAATGTATACATATGCAGTGTGCCGCCAATGTGACAAGAGAGCAGAGATTTGATCTCCTATAGACTATAGACTTTTGGGCACTCATATAAACTATATGACCAAATATATGCAGACAACTGGACACTTGACCTGACACCAGATCTGTCCATCAGACTTGCAGATAGTGAAGCGTGATCATCACTCCGGAGAATGCGTTTCCCTTCCAGAGTCCAGTGGTGGTGGCTTTACACCGCTCCAGCCGACACTTGTCATAGTGATCTTCGGCTTGTCTGCAGCTGCGGAAACCCATTTCATGAAGCTCCTGACGTACAATGCTTGTGCTGATGTTGCGTCCAGAGGCAGTTTGGAACTCTCTCGTGAGCGATGGTACAGAAAACAGACGATTTCTGCTATGCACTTCAGCACCTGGCAGCCCCGCTCTGTGAGTGTATGTGGTCTAACACTTCGTGGCTGAGCTGTTGTTGCTCGTAGATGCTTCCGCTTCACAATAATTTCACCTACAGTGGACCGACAGTATGGGGAATGGCTCCTGGTATGGTAAAAATGAGGAGGTATGTGAGTCATTGAGTGAGAGTATGTCATCTTCCATAGTTTGGAATTATAATACATTAAATGGAAGATACCATGGTCCAGTATGTTCCAATATATAGTAAGTACCATTCCCCTTAAATGGCATATTGTCCTTATTGCTTTTGAGGTAGGTGTTTTCTAACCAGAATCCATCCCTTGCAGCCTCACATATCCTGGGAAGTGGAGACACCGCGTCATTAGACCCCCAACCTCTCAACAATCTGCAGAAGGTAAGGACTACCTCTTAGCGCCAATATAGAGGTCACCAAGCGGAAGACTAGCCTTGGATTCAGGTCCATTCAAAACAAGGTTAAACACACACTACACAAGAAGTCCTGAAAGCAACAAAGGCGACGAGATCTTGCATGTCTTCTTTTATTGACCATAATATTCCCCCCCTAAGAGAAACAATGTCCTTAAAATCTCCTCACCTCCCCAGTATTACGGTTTTTAAATGATTCTCAGTGACCATTGACTTCCTAGACATGTTGGCTCGTTTCTCGTTGGGGTAAGTCAGTATTTTTTTCCACTTTCTATCAATCTATAGAGATGTTTACATTTTATGAATGTTACATAATGGTAATTTCACTTAGAATAAGAGTATTCGGGAAGACTGGAATACCGTACAAGGTGCTAAGTATTTTGAGAAGGAGCAGAAAAAGTATATATATATGCCCATGGAGACCTTCCTGCATATTTAGAACATAGGCCGGATATGAAGGTATTTAGATTTACAACCTTTTGTTACGGTCAATACATTAACATTTGATTTTAGCCTAAATTGCTTGCCGAAACTATATAATTTTATTATAATGTTCTTTGTGTTTTAAAAATTAAAAACCTTCACATTTTTTTCTTCCACAACAGCAAAAACTATTAAGGCACCTGAAATTGCTATTTTAGGGAACAGCTTGGAAAGGAGAATATATAGTGATTGTGAGGGATATAAGAAACAATAAACATTAAATAAATTACTGAACCAGAGTATATACTCAGACATCTGTTGCTGCTTATACTTAACAAGTACCACTTTAAATATTTACACAAATGGGCTATATATTAGAAGCTCTGTTGATTGCATGGACTTTAATTCTTTCTTTCATGTTTTTTTTTTAGGATTTTTTTTTTGTACGTACACTGAAATAATGGTAAAATATTACAAAGCCTTAAAACAAAAAAATATGGAAAAACAAAAGTAAAATGCATCAAAACGTACACATCAAATGTAATATAATAAAAAAAAAATTATATTGTAAATACAAGTTTTCATTCAACCAAAACATGTACTCACTCAAGATCCAGAACAATTATATTTATAGTTATTTAGGTTGAAATAAATCCAGCTTCATCCAATATTTTTATTCCAAAAAAGGGAGAATTTAAAAAATAATAATAATAATAATTGTGGCAATGTTGCAAAGTAAGGATAATTTGCAAAATATACCGTATTGGGTCGAATATAGGCCGCACTTTTTTCCCCCACTTTAAGTCTTTAAAGTGGGGGTGCGGCCTATATTCGGGGTCTAGCGCCCGACGCTCGGGACATGCAGTCCCGGGCGCCGGGCAGGCAGCGGGGTTAGGATACAGATCCCCCGCAGCGGTGCAGGGGACCTGTATCCTACTGTCTGATACGCTCAGACAGCCTCCCCTGCCAGCACTTCCCACGGGGGGAGTCCCGGCAAGGGAGATTGTTAAAGCACATCGTGCAGATGTCCCGGAAGCGGAGGTTGTTTACCCGCATCGCCGCAGCCGGTGACCGTCCGCATGATGCGTTTTACCTCTGCCCCAAGACTTACCAGAGCAGACTCCCGGGTGTCTTGCGGGGCCGGCGAGGGACATCTACGCAATACGCGTATACAACTTCCGGTGCCGGTACATCCGCTGAGTGGCAGCATATCTCGGGGGGGGGGGAGGACAGTGGCAGCATTTCTCGAGGGGGGGGACAGTGGCAGCATGTTTTTTTGGTGCTTTTTTAAAGAAAATTTTTTTTTCTTTAAAAAAGCACCAAACTTTTAGGGTGCGGCCTATATACGGGGGCGGCCTATATCCGAGCCAATACGGTAAATTAAATACATGATACTTTTATTATAGACATTTACAACTTACATATTTTGGCTCTCATCCCCAAGATGGTATGCAAGTGCCCCCCGGATGAACACTATGAACAAAGTGAATTAAAAAAATGAAATGTGGATATCCACTATTCCATATTGAGGGTATGATTGCCACCCCTTCTTTCACCCCTTGGAATGGAGAAAAAAAGGTAATACCCTTGGGAATAGAAGGCCCATGTACACCACTTCTCCCCCATCTCCTGGTTATGGAGATGGGATTAATGCATAATAAAATAATGAGAAAACAATGAGAAGCAGAAACCTGACCACGTCCGAGTCGGATAAGAAGGTTAAAAATAATCTTGAAAACCTTCGAGGGACATTTATGCCCCCATGACCTGTCCACTGGGACAAGGAGTGCTTTAAAAAAAAGCCCTTGGAAAGGCAAGGACCCCATCCCGTGCCATGGGGCCATTTAAGTCAACAGATCTGTTTTAGTAGTGTTAGCATGCGATATCATGCGACCTTAGTCGACTCTACTCAGTAGATAAGAGTCTAGACATTAATGGTGCCTTTCACTGGGCCAGCAAGATTAAGATGTAGAGTCTGGTAAGATTCTAAAACCTCAGAGGAACTCTCCGTATTATATATTATAGGTGAAATAAAGGACCTCTGTGGACTGTATGTAACTCTACACCTTACTCTATAGTCATGCATGCCCATTAAAAGATATAACCACAGAGGCCCAATAGCACAACAACGCATAAGAGGAAAACAATAAAATAAGTTCCAGGTGCCAGTCAGAGTCAATAGAACACCTGAGTATCATCGCACAATTAACCCCTTAATGACAAAGCCTGTACATGTACGGGCTCAAAATGCATTGTTTTCGATGGGTTTAGGGACCGCCCATTGTCCTTAAGGGGTTAAGCCATTTTAACGTGGAACGTTTTCCTGCAATTCATAATGCCTTTATCTAATTCTACCAAACCACCCCGTATCCTCAGGTGCGAGTTTCACAAACTGGCCAGGTTCCTCGCTTGAGCACCAAGCGCTGTTAAGCTTTACCAATACAGCACTAGTTGGGCCGAATTGCTTTTATCTACCATCAAATTCTATGTTTGTGTGTTTTCATCCTCTTTTTCGTCTATTCTTCATGTGCACACATGCCCTGGGATCGTTGGTTTTTCCATTTAACATATACCGGTAAATAGGAATACGCACTGTGGCATGTTTGGAACTATGTTGCATTTTATGTTCTCTTTCAACGTTTTGTACTGTAACTTCACAATGTTTACTTGGCTGAAGAAGTTCCTGTCACGCCTTCCAAGAAGTACGAAAAGCGTCCCAGGCCAAGTTTGAAGACAGGCGCTCTACTCCACGTCCCCTGAAGGGTTACATTTTGTTATTTTATTCTGAAAAGTTGAGTAGGACGTACGCTATTGTTGACTGTAGCTGTTGCGATTCTTTTTGGAATTCATTCAGTATTTCTTTTTAATGATTCATAATGGAAGGTAAACATCGTACAAATATATCTGGCTAATGAGGATCCCTCGGCATGTAATTTCTCACATGGGAAAATGTGCGCTCACGAATCGGGTTCCCTGCCATTGAAATGGTATTACAGCGTGTGTGACTCCGAGCAGCTGCAAGCCATTCCTCTTTCTGGACGAGTAGGGATAGTAATTCAAGTTAGATAGCGAGGGTCATGCCAAAAACACTTTCATTGTTTACTTTTTTCAGCTTATATATCGTATACTTTATTTGATGACTCCTCCTTGAATGTGTTTTTAATGAATCCCCGTGGATTTGCAGAGATATCTATACAAAGAAGAACTGATCTCATGATACATTAAAGACTGCACCCAACAGTGCCAGAAAAAAATACAATGTTGATATCAAAATAAGGAAACAAAAATAGGCAAAACTACTTCTTGACGCATAATTGCGAGGATTTGATAAATGGTGTGATTTTTCGTAAATGCCTCCCATGTCAAACACAAAATAATAATAATAATTATTTATTTATTTCAAATACTTATTCAAGGGCAATGAAGAGACTAGAATAGACAGATTAAGACAAACTGATAGATTAGGTAAAGAGGGCCCGGCTCGCAAGTCTACAAGAAATGCCATTTAATAAGAATATTAGCAATACAAGAATATGAAATATCATCTTATGCCCTATCTAAAAAAGATATGACACACAATCTCCGTAAAGATATATTACATATATATACACTTTACTTTTTTATATTTTTATTTTCTTAGGTTCCTTACTTTATGTAAAATGTATTCTTTTCATCACATTAGGTATTAGAATGACCCCCAGTCTTTTTTGCTTACCCTAAGGTTGCATCTGAATATTAATTTACAGGGTGGATAAGGGAACAGAGGCCCCTCATCTGCTCAGTAGCCAGGATGCCACGGACTTGTACCTATGAAGTCACACACATGACCTCATATTCTGACCTCATTTGACGTAGTTTTTCTATTTTGTTTGCTATATTTAAGTCCAGATCACCCAGGAATCATCATCCTTTCATGGTTAGCTCCTGAGATTTTCTCCAGTAGTGTTTTGTCCCGTCCAGTCTTCTGGATTTTGGCCCAGCTTGTCTTGACCTTGCCTCTCTCTCTCTGTGATTCTAACTAGGTTGCTGTCTGATGTACTGTCTCTTCTCTCGGGTATCCTGACTTTGGGTATCCTGACCATGTGGTGTCTTGCATAGGCGGTCTCTACTGCCTTCCAGTTCCTAGCTGCTAGTCACCATTGCTCCAGGGTTATGTTCCTGCTCAACAGCCGAATCTTTTCACTGTTTCTTTACGGTCTTCAACGTAGTAGTGCGGGTTTATGCAGATAAATGATCAGCATATATTAAGCTATTTGAAGTGCTTTGTGTTTCAAATATTTGCTTGTTGCCAAAGAAATATTTCTAGCTGACAGTTTAATTCTCCAACCATGTTACCTCCACATTCAAGGTGGGGTTTGTTCAGGGGCTACTAATCATAGTAACCTAGAAGGGAAATGGGTAGATCACAGTATTTCTTCTCCTGCTCCTTGCCATCAACCCAAGGACATCATAGCAATAAGTTAGTAGTTATTAGACTTGTGCACATGGACCAAAACAATTCAGACAATTTTTTTGTTTCCAGTTTCGTTTCTACATCCCTCTTTCTCCGCGAGAATCTGGCCTCTTTAAGTACTTCCGCAAAAGGGCGGAGCAACAGCACCCCTCACAGGAACCGCCTTTCCCCCCTGTTCCTCCAATCCGTGGAGAGGGTGTGTGTGCGGAGAGTCCACCCTTTTGCCCAAGCACTCCAGGAGGCCAGGTTAACGGAGCGGATAGCGGGGAGAAGCGGACCAGGAAAGAACACAGAAGAACAAGCAGAAAAGGGGCAGGGACACGGAAGTGGTTGGCGGAGAAGTTAGGGGGACTCAGATACAGCATGAGATACCATCGGAGATCTTGAGAGAGCATGAAAAGACCAACAAATGGGAAGAAAATTCAGAGCTATGTACTTTGTTTTCGTTTGTTTCAATGGTGTCTCTCCTCATTTAAAAACTTAAACTTAATTGAGTAGTTTTGCACAATATTCATACACTGGAGGATCAAGAATTTCCTCCAGTTCTTTCAACAAAACTACTTTCTCAGCATCTAGATGCCAGGGCTAATGGCCATGCCCAGAATGACAAGAGACCAAAAAAACTCAACAGCTGTTTTAATATATTATTGACTAAAATACACATACTACGTATGCAACAAAGGTTTACAGATTACAGATACATTAGCTGCAGGCATTGGAACGTTCAGTGGAAGTTATTTTGTTTCAGTATAATGTTTTTATTGTATTTGCCGGATAGCCATTTAATGGTGCTGACATAATGATACTGGTGAAATACACGTGCCAGACTAGTACAGCACGTCCTGCAAAACTCATCACTTTTTTTCTGTTGAGTTCGGTGAAATAATGCTCTCACGATACATAATATATTATACAACTGCAGACTTATCTGATGGAGTCTTCTGAAAACCCTTCTTGGGAGTATTAGTGCTACCATAGATACCTATTATGGTTGAAAATTGGCTCCCAGCATTAAAAAAAAAGGTCTTCTCCAAAAAACAGCTGCTGATCCATCATACAACTTCCCGGAGCCCCTCATTTTTTGCTACCCCGGGGAACTGCTTAAATCACCCAGCCCCGGACTGGCATTCAAAAGGGTTAAGCTATATAGTGCAACTGTAGTTATTTACTAGATACATTCACAAATATGAAGAGGAAAGGGTCTGTTCCAGATAGTGAAGCGTGATTTATCACTCCAGAGAACGTTTCCACTGCTTCAGATTCCAGTGGCAGTGTGCTTTACACCACTCCAGCTGACGCTTGGCATTGAGCATAGTGATCTGCAGCTTGTGTGCAGCTGCTTGCCAATGGAAACTCATTTTATGAAGTGCTTGTGCTGATGTTGCTTCCAGGGGCAGTTTAAATCTCTGTAGAGTGATGCTGCAGGGGACATGCGATTTTTACATGCTACTCGCTCAAACACCCATCAGCAGAAATTTCATGAACTGACTTGAGGTTAAGGTAGCATCCTATAACAGTGCCAGCTACTAGGCTGGCCGGTATGACCCATTCTACTGCCAATGTTTGCCTAGGAGATGGCCGTCTATGTGCTTGAATATCCCGTTAGCTTTGGGTCTAAAACACCTAAACTCAATAATTAGGTTGGGCGTCCAAATACTTTTGGTCACATGATGTACTTATCCTTGTCCTGTCAGACCACTCTGTGGCTGAAGGCATAAAAATTCTATGAAATATTGATCTTTCTCGCACAATTTTGCTGGAGCATGAAAACAAAGCTCTACCAGGAATTATGTCCAGTTACTATCTTCACCTTTGAGATCAAGATAAAGATTCCATTTTGACAAACGCATTTACTTGATACCTCTACAATGAAACATTGAACTCAATAATTAAAAATGAGCCAGTGAATAATTCAAACCTTTCATCGGAAATACTTGCCCTACTAGTAAGGTCATATAGGCTATTTCCAGTAATCCCTTAACCTGTTGAGGGATATGGGCAAGCCATGCTTTTGTAGCAGTTTATAAAACACATGGACGGGTGCGAACAGTCTGTCTCCACAGCTTTTCATCGGATCATGTCAGCAGTCAATATCAAGTTCTCCACCAAACCTTTATTAAATAAAGCTAGTTTCTTTCCCTGTGACACCAGATATTTTGGTCAGCTCTAGTCATCGTGATTTGCTTCGCGACATATAGAATTACACGGTGAGCCCAAACCGAAGTATATAGTATTACATGGATTTTCTTTTTCATATTCCATTAAAATGAGTTTAGAATTTAAAGTGAACCTACAGTAAATTCAAAAACATTTCCATCTACAGGGTGATCATGACCGTTGTTTGGTTGGAAGGCCATGGTACCTTCACAAGTCACTTTAAAAGTTCAGTTTTCATAATAAACCTGTGTGTGTTGACATAAAAACCAGTATATATATCCATAAAGCACTTAATGCACATTCCATGAGGTTCCCAGTATGTATCGTTGCACCTTTTTGGTGGGAGCCTTTGTAAGGGTTGGGTAGGAGATGTGAAAGCATCATGAATTTCTGCTAAAAATCGTGGAAAACCTGGTTTAAAAGATAGACACTATTTTTTTTTATACTATTTACCTCTAAAAGCCCAACAATCTATCTATCTATACTTATATTGAAGGGATTTTAGTAGCCCTAAAAGGTGGATGTAGTATAGGTGCCAAAGGTTGGTTATCTCCTATGGTAAGAATATTGAACATCAAGTGGAAAGGTAGAAAGCTGCTTCTTGATGGTCAAGACTAAACCACGAGTGAGTCCCGGTTTCAAAACACAGAAACGCTTTGAGTTTATGTCTAATGTGGTCTGATATGGTGTTTTCATGTGAATAGGTTAATTTGTTGTTAAAGTAAAAAAAATGTCTTCAAAATTCACACTAAGGGGCTACTCGTTTAAAATGTTCTCTAGTACCAAACACCTGCACATTAAAGGTTTGTTCTACTAATACTTGGAGAGCCTAATGTCTCATGGCACCATTGAACTCAGCTGAAGCATACTTTGCTAATCACAAGACCGTACATTTAACATTTGACCTCTTGCCGTAAGATTAGATTAGTTTTTTTGCTTTTCCATTGCCCTTTCCCCTTAAGCAAGCCCGTGGATCACACAAATGTCAATAGGAATGAGTATCTAGCGGGTCAAAAAGTTGAAAGAAGTCGATGTACGTAACAGTGTGATATTCCCCGCAGCCTGCTGACTTCCTATTGTGTTCACTCCAAACGACACAACTTTATGGCCTGAACTTGGGACTTGTTCGTGGGGACCGAGAATGCATCTGTAGCAATAAAACATGAACACCTGTGCACGGGAAACAAATCACGCAACCGCGTACAATCGTCCAAATGTATTGTTGTTATTAAATCTCCCTTGGGCCTTCTGACGACGTTTTACTGCCCCACCTTAAAAAAATATATATATTTTTTTTATCCCAAACTGGTGTTTGGGGCAGGTTTTCATTTGACAAAAGCCCATTCCTATTAACCGTTTTAGTACTAGGAGCTTGAGGCATCAGTTGAGAAGCTGAGGATCCTCTTCGCACCCCTGGTACTAAAAACGGTTTATATTCTACTTAATTCGCCAAAAAAAAAAAAAAAGATTGGCTTGAGAAAATCCTGATGTTTATAACAAACACCCAACTCACGATTTTACTTACTTAACCCCTTAAGGACAATGGGCGCTTCCTAAACCCATTGAAAACAATGCATTTTGAGCCTGAGGTTTGTCATTAAGGGGTTAAGCTTACAAAAAATGAAAATAAATTTCTAGGAAAACAAGAAAAAATACGTTTGGGCTGTTTACTAAATGAGGAGAACTTTGACCCAGCTGCACATGTGCTGGCAGCAAGAACGTTCCTCAACTCAAATCGGTTCATATTCTACACGAAACAACGCGATTCGGTCACATATAGGGAGGGGGGTTTATTTCGCACATAAGGGAACCGTTCCTATGGCAATTAACACTCAATGTGTGCAATTTGTGGGACGTGGGGTGGACGATGATGCAACGTCGATGGTTGCCAGGATGGGGTGTGGTACTCCTCGGGGCTTCCTATATTTCCGCAGGGAAACCTCTTAGATTCTCATTCGGTTTATTAGAGACAAATATTTATGTGTTTATGAACATCTTGCTTTTTTACAGAGTGTGAAAATTATACAAACTTACGCTTTACAGTTTTATATATAATTAAAAGAACATCTGTAGTACATCATTCTATGGTAAACATATTTGATCCCACGTGTGCACATCCTTACATGCTCTTTAATTATAAAATACTATTTTTTTTACTCTTTATGCCTTGACATTTTGTTTAAATTTTGCTAAATTTTAGTAAAATTTGCATGTCGGTACTAGGTATATATATCTCTATTTTTATTATTTTGTACATTCATAGCAGTGGTTTAGCAGTGTTTGAATTTTAGACAAAAAATACACTTTATTATATAAACAGCTATGTTATTACAATGTTCTAAAAATGTTTAAAAAGTTGCTCTAGATTGTTCAATAACATTAATTTACATATGTTTTTTTTGTTTCCTAATATAATAATGAATCAAAGCACCATATTACATGCTAAAACTGGTCATCAACAAGTTCATAGAGGATTTAACTACAATGGTAGATATAAAGTTCTATGAACTAGTAATTGTTCTGTTTGGCCCATCCAAATTGTCACGAACTATAGATTTTGTTTGCATTTGTTTGTAAGAAACTACAACTTTTTGCAATATGGTTGTTCCTAACATTCATTTAATACATTTAATCATCTCTAAAATATACAAGTTCTTGTTCAATGCTGAGGGTTGCTGGGAACAGCTACCATCAAAGTCAAGACGCCATTCCTTCAATACATTCGTATTATATACGGGATGTTTGTAAACTCTGTATTTACTTGTTTTGTCCTTAACATATTTTCTGATTTTTTTTATGACATCATAATCTCAATCACTAGGGTTTTTTTTAAGTTGCACGGAATCTAATGAGAGTGAATGCTTTGAAGTGATATCAAACTTGGGACTTTTCATCCATAGGTTACATTGGAGGATACAAGTTGTCCATATCTCCTTCTTTTAGATATAAGGAAGTTAAACTACTCACAGACGTCTTTGATGCAGTGATCTACTTAGCCCAGGGCAGTGCTGCCTGCCACCCACTCCGTCCTCATTTCCGGGTGTTGGGATATGATGTCATATCCTGACGCTCCACTTTTAAAGGAAGCGCGGAAGGAAACTACATGTTAATAGGCCGGTTGGGGAGATCAGTGAACTCCTTTTCAACTGGCTCATTGAGTAACGTTGTTGCAGGGAACCTGAGGCTCCCTGTGAAGCTGCAGGACCTGCCTCCCTAGGCCATAGTCAAACTAGGCCAGAATACATCACTGCTTTGATGATCTGCCATTGAAGTTTGTAGAGATCTAGGCAGGCCCAGACTGGGACAAAAAATAGGCCCGGGCATTTAAGACTGAGCAGCCCATTTTTATTTATTTATTGTTAAAGCCCACCCTTCATGTACCATCTTTGCATTTCCCCAAATCACTTAAACATTCATGATAGTGAAACACTTACTCACTCATTTACACAAATCATTAACACATACTCATTAATGCAGTCTCACAAATCATTCAAGCAATTCATCCACACATGAACTCATTAATTCTTATACACATTCACACAATTCATCCACACATTTATTCATACATTCTTGTACGCATTCACACTACCCCCTCTCCCCATCCTCTTCTTATCTGCCCCTTCTAACTATGTTCCCCCTTATCACTATGTACCCCCTTCCCCATTTCTCAATATGTACCCCCTCTCACTATCTATCCCCTCTACCCCTTTCTATCTAACCCCTCTCCCCCCTCTGCCCCTTCTCACTACACCCCCTCCCTTACCCTACTTACCTTGTTGCCGGAGTAAGCAGCAACTGCGACCTGGCACGCCACTCTAGGGGACCGGGCAGCCCCCACCAGGGCTGGCCTTAGGGGTGCACGGCCGCACAGGGCTTAAATTAAAACATCGGGGTTTTTTGTTGTTTTTTTTTAACTTTATTTAACATCCTCCATGTTAAATAAAGTTAAGCAAACTTTATTTAACATGAAGGATGTTAAATAAAGTAAACAAAAAAAAAACCCCGATGTTTTAATTTAAGCCCTATGCGGCCGCGCACCCCTAGAGTGGCGGACCTGGTCGCAGTTGCTGCGGGCTTAAGGGGCAGGTGCCCCTTATGCCCTGCGTTAATGCGGCCGCATAGGCCCAGTCAGTCCGGTCCTGACTGAGCCTATTTTAAGGTAGGGGCCTGGAGCTGCATCAGCCCCTACGTCAATCTGGCCCTGGGCCGCCCGGCCTGGATCTAGGTGCTTGCAGACCGTGAACCTTGAAAGTGATTCTAAATCATGGCTTGGAATTTAGCAAATGCATATCCGTGACTTGTCAAAAATATTATTTTGTTATTTAACATGTTTATATATTTTTTTCTTGCCTAATGTCTCACAAATTAATTTGCAAAGTCTATTCCTCAAATTTAGGCCAATATAAATGTATATATATATATATATATATATATATATACACAAAACCAAAATCTGAAAATGTAGTGAATGCTGAATTTTGAGGCTCCAATAATGTACTATTACATGACAATCTGTAGTTCACATATAATATATTTAACAAGTTTGCCAAAAACAAGCGATTACGTTTACGAGTTAGAATTGCTTTGGGTGACTACTTTTTGGGAACGTACCAAGCAGACTACGATATATTTGCAGCGATAATGTTTTTAGCAAAATCATTCAATTGCAAAAAAACTGAAGGGGAATCAAGCCAGGAAGTATCAGGAAATATTTTACTTCAAAATGTCACATTTTGGAACAAGAGGATTTAGAAAAACGTTTGCAAAAAATATTAAAAGTATTTGCAGAGGAGCAAGAAAACCGCAAGTAAACGAAACATTAAAATGCATCTGCAAAGCCTTCATTTTTGGTCGTATTAGTTAAACATGGTTAAAAATACAGGTAAAATTCGGAGGTGGAGGAATATGATTCTTCGTGTTCCCAAAAATCTCTTGTCTGGTTAAAATTCTACTTTCTTTGCATCTCTATTTGGCTGCAGTTTTTTTGCATCTTTGGGGAATTTTGCAGTTTTTGGTAAGTGAAGACAAGAGCCGTTTGATCCATTTTTTTTCAATAGTTAGTAAGGCCTCAACCGACCTTGCGGTAACAACACAGATCTCCTATCGTGTTTAAAAATCTCTCAGCATGGAGGGAAAGCCTCCTCCAGCAGCAGACATGACAGCAATCCACAATGATTCGCATTCTTCTGTATGCAATAAAAAGGAACGTAGCGGAGAAAAAAATAAAACTACCAATTTCACACTGCAGGCACTTAATAAAATACCTTATAATAAATCCATGCAATATTTAGTAAGTGGGGTATTCAAAAAACAAAACAAACAAATAAAAAGAAACAAAAAAGGTATTGCAAGCATTCAACTCAAAAAGGCCACTCAACAGCAACTTTGGGATCCACTGCCATCTGGCGTGGATTGGGTTATAGCTTCTTTTGCATCAGCTTTTTTTGATGTTTGTCAGGTTTTTTGGAATTATTTTATTCTAAAAAGCCCCTTTACCTGGGCTAAAAATAAGGAATTTGTTCCCCACCGACCCGGCGGGCTTAGGAGTGGTTAGAAGGGCTTTTTTAATTTCATTTTAATGCAGTTATTGAGTAACCGCAATCGATGGATAAAGGGAGGTGGAGAATCGCAGGAGAGCTCCAGGTGGGATTTATATGGTTAACGTTATATTGTTATTACATTCTAGGCAACTGCACAAAGAATAAAGGAAAGGGGAGCAACTGTCAGCTTCACATTGGTAAACTGTGTTTTTTTCCTCCTCTAATTTTGGAGGAAATATAAGTTCTCATTTAACTCGCATGCTCTTACCTAGAACTAACACATTTTAAAGTTCCAGGCACTCTTATTTTTTCATAAGGCTATTGAGCCCTGCTTCTTTACATTATGTTTCATGGAACCAATTTCAGCACTGGCTAAGAAAATAAAACCTCTCCTTTTCCGGACCCTGCCAAATCACTGAAGATCCTTACGTGTCCTAATGCTCACGCCATGTTCCTGAGATTTATCCCCGTTCCCGTGTTTTGTCTCCTCGAGTTCTTGCTTTCACTGCTTTTGTTCTGTATTGTTCCAGATTTACCAAATATTTCGTTTCCACCTCCCAATGTGTATTATGAGATCTTGAGCAACGCTACTACTTCTGTTGAGGACACTGAGCGTCTATTCGGTTGCAAGGCAGTAAAATTCATGGTGGCCATTCCATGATTCAACGTTTGCCTGCTTCCCATATACATCTATATCTTACAATGTCCTCGTTGTTAATTAGCCCCTGACCTAAGCAGACACTTTGTATTAGGATGTTTTTTGTGCACACTGTTAGAAGAGGCACATACTTCATGGAAACAAATGTAAAGTTCTTGCTGTAGGCCTTACTTTTTTGGGGAACTCTGAGCTATAATTGACAATGACCATTATCTCTCCAACTAATGTATCGGTTTGTCTTAGTCTGTCAATTCCAGTCCTGTAATACCCCTTGAATATATGTATTGTATTAAGCGCTGTGTAAACTGTTGGCGCTATATAAATAAAAGATAATAATAATAAATAATAATAAGCAATTTTAGAAGTCAATAAAGCATTTTGGGTAACAAGTATTAGAACATTTGTGACTTAAATTTTAAGGCTATGCATTGTTAATCTTTTGGACTGTCATCATAATTAGGAAAATAAATGTAATAAATGATATAACTATAGCCTAAGATGCATATTTCCTCCTCAACTAATAAAGATCAACCAGTTGTGGAAGGCAAAGGAACATTTAAGTAAGCATTGCATTTCTTGGAAAGCCTCTCTTTGAAACCATACAAATTTGTCCTCTCGTTTCTAATAACTAAGTACTTCATACCAAATGTATTATTTTATTCAGGCTTCTGGCTTCCAGTATTTCCACATCGCAGATATATCAGATCGTAATTGCAGTTTATGTGCTTCGGTTATAGGACGCTATAATCAAGGACTGACAAGGAAAGACACTTGATCTGCTATTGAAGGATCAGAAGGACTTGGAAGCAGCTGACAACTAAGCGTCTACTTGTGTTTAGACTTGGAGACATTTACAAGCTTGTTCTATTGCTTCGGCTGTTTTTGTGTGGTCCATGCAATAGAGAATAAAACAAGCCAAATGCTGAATAGCTAACATATTTACTCACACTTATCAAGAGCTTTTTGCTGTCATTGTGCCCAATTTAATGGGCTTTGTTCAAAAATGTGTCAAATTCAATGTCCTAGATCTAGACCACGACCACTAACATGCCTGTAGGAACACATGGCAAAGACATGTAGACCAGTTTTACAGTCTCTGCTACATATTAGTGATGCTACATATGCTACATATTAATGATCTATTATGACACACACTGTTAGAACAAAACCAAATCAGTCTTTAACAACACACACCCATATGACAATGAAATATTGCCTGCAACATGTTACATCATAAATTTGCATGATATATTTTAACTAATTGTATCAACCGTTACCATACAACCCGTTGTCCATCACGTGGACACATTCGTTGGGGGACAGTGACCCTGAACCATTCCATTTTGTGCACTTTGCTTGCTGTATATTTTTTGTACACATTTGAAGATGTTGACCACACTTTTGGGTTAAGCAGCCCACCTACCACACAGGTACCTCATTAATGGTGTCCAGAGTAGGCTTTAAATTGCTTGCGTGTCTCTTTTGAGTTGAAATGCAGGCAGTCCCACTGATTCAGCTCTTGGGTAAGCAATATAGCCATGAAAAATTAGATCGGACTCACCAGACTTGGGGTACTTTGACGTATATGGTTATATAGTATGATGGAATCCCCAATATGTATGCCTCAGATAGATGCAATAAAATAGTATTTACCGTGTGTTCGGTGATATCTTGCTTTGTTGTCTTTTTTATAATTAAATATTTTTTTTTTTACATAATCATGCAATTATATGTATTTTTCTAAGAAAATGTGCACTTCACCAATCACAAAACGATTCAAATTCAAGTTTTAAAACATACAAAAGAACGTGTTTGAATAAAGAGTTTAAAAAGAAGTCACAATTAGCAGGGTTTTCCTTTTTTTTGTTCAGTAAGTAAAACGATAAAACTCTTCAAACCAGAGTGAAGTAATCCATCCCCTGCCGTGCAATTAGCACTACAGGGGGTCATTCGTCGAAGAAGGTGAATCAGCCTATTACATTCCTGGCACGATCTGCTGTCTCACAAACAATTACCAAGAAAACATTCTGAAACTTGCTTCACCTTCCCTGAAAATAAAAATTCAAGAAATGTTTGCCGTGGCCATTTGCAGATTCTAAAGGTAATTAGTTTACAACCCCCTGCAAGGACAGACTGACGGATGGAGTTCAACAAGCGGTGATGGCACGTCACCAATTTTTAGTTATTTTATGTTTAAACACAGTGGGGGATTTAGCAAAGTTTTAATCCAGTACCAGAATATTTTCTATCTTATTTCCCAAGGAATACTAAATAGTATGTTTCTCATAAAAAGCTAAAATATTGTTTTTATTATACATAAATATATACATGGCTAGTGGGTACGGTCAGTAGCTGGACTACACAAACTGCGGTAGAGTTAATTGTTGAAGGCCCCTTGAGGGATTGGCTGACATATTGGTTTTTCAACCAAGGTCCACATCATCTGCAGCTATTAATTAGGCAAGGTGTATGTACAAAATGAACATAGTTGGGACATTACATATATGTGGGACATTACATATATGTGGGACATGGGTAGTAACAAAACAAACTGGATGGAGTCATGTTATATTATTACCAGGTATTAAGTCCCATTGATAATTTTGGAGGTGGAGTAGGGCCACCCGCAAACGCTGAACCCAAGGGAGACAAGACATTGAACGTCGGATAGCAAAGTGTCACAGAATTCAAGCAGGAGCCCAGCAGAACCCAAAAGGTATCACCGCAATGTACTGGAGAAGGACTGGATCAAAGAACCAGGGAACTTGTAACCTCTGCGAATTCATATGTCAGGGGTGAGTGGTTGGCACCATTGTAGCAAGCAGCCATGTTAGGCTACCCTCTTCATGGACCTTTCACTGCCTGAAGTTTTTTTTCAATTGTTATATTTTTTTTTTTAAATTTTTTGTAATGAAACATTCGGCTTTCCTATTTACCAAAAGTCTATTTTTAAAGACACAAGACTTACTCCTGGACAAGCGAAGCCTCCCCTACGCCATGATCTCTATGATCATTTGTAGTGACTGTGAAGAGGGGACCCCAAGTGTGCCACTATGTACGTGGCAAGTAGTTTTGGGACAGCTAGGTACCATGTATGTCGATGGATTAAAGCAAAAGAGAAGGTGCTGAGGATTAAAACGTGTTGCCTATAGCTGCAAATATTCCTGAACTAGTTTTTTATATTATCACAGGAAGCTCTGTCTCCTAATAGGAAATTATAAACATCCACTGCAGTACAGAACCGCTTCCTGTTCTTTTAATTGCACATAGGAAATGCTTTTCAGCAAGAAAAGGGAAATTAACTATTTAAAAAACATTAAAATTATGCCCTAATTGATAGAACGATTTTGACGTGCTGTTTCAGGAAATTGTCCATTACTAAATTGTTACTTTGTTAAGGTTCACGTTCGTGTTTTTCGTCCAGTTTAGCCTTAAATTGTCAAGAGAATTCCGTCAGTGACTTTACTTGAACTAAATTGACTACCGGAGAAGGCCAGATTCTGGGCAACGGGCCAATCAAAGCTACTAATGTCATTTTTTTTCATATCATCTCATGAAAAGCAAATATTATAAGCAACACACCCCATGATCAATTACAGAACCCGATAGTTGAAAATAAATATTATTTATTTTTTATATGACGTAATGATAACAACACAGATACGACAGAAGTAATGCGTTGCTTAAAAAATGTTTAACTTCATAATTATGAAGGTGTTGACTTAAACAGTGTCAGAACCGATTACTTGCGAAGAAAAAAGAAAAAAATCTTATCTACCATATACTGTGTTTAAGTTTGCAGGAAGGCCAAATGTCTATACGGGGAAAGTACATAGAGTCTCAGAATGGACAGGGATTCCTCTCACCGGCTGGTTCCATCTTGAAGCAAAAACTGAAGGCCGCTCTGATGTTCGGTGAATGGGTTTTTAAAGGGTAGTCCCGTTAAACGAGGCTGCAGATAACGTTATGGAAGTGGGGTAGGATAAGGGTTATATAGGATCCTGGTGTGGATCAGTAACATGGGATCCTATGGAATCCTGACACAGAATAACATAGGTTAGAGAGAATTCTTGCATTAGAGGTTTTTACCATATATACCATGTGCAGCCTAATATTGACTGTTATATATACCTTTTATATATATCTATCTATATACATAAATATAAAATATATATTTCTAATTTATATTTATAATTTATATTATATATTATATTTAAAATATACTGTTTTATATATACACACACATATAAACCTACCAGGTGGCAGGGCCTTCCTTATTGCAGGACAGAAAAGAAATGACATCAGGGGCTATTGAGGGAGAACAGCTGTGGCCTGGGGTAATTTTTTTAAGTATTCCTTCTGGAGCGCCACAAGGTAATATTGAGTGCAGTGCCAGGGGAACACCAGTTTGGGCTGTCGGCGGCTGGTATAACCGGGCTGGGGGTCCCCGGGGAGGCTTTCTCAGGGCCCAATAATTATTAAAGAAGCCCCTGCCAGGTGCATCTTGACCCCCATAGACAAGGAGCATCATTAATGCTACAACCTAGTCAACAGTCCTTCACAATATGCAAATAATCAACTCACCCCTACTTTTGTTTTAAATTGTAAAAAAAATTCATAATACTCAACCTTTAGGAACCATTGCTTTACTAGGTATCAGAACAATATTTAAACATGTTTACTTGGTGGGTATTTCCATCAAATATATGTAAAAAATGTGGTTTATCAGTTCACTGCATACTGGCTATTTTTTTTTTTCTTCCAATCAAAGTAATTGAGAAAAATCCCTGGATTGTCCATCCGCCACTCGTGAGTGATAGTCATTTAGAACTCTCGGAATAAAAACATTTATTCAGCTCTTTTTGAACTATGTATACATTCAAGAAAGGGCTGTTTGCTTAGGCTGCTCAGCGGTTCGGCACGGCTACTGAAAAGGTTGTTTGTGATTTCCATCATAAAATATGCTTAGAACCAACAATCTAACCTCAGAGCTGGAGTTTACCAACGCAGAAATGTTGTTGTTGTTGTTTTTACATGAAATCGTGAGTATCATGGTGACGGAAGAAAGATGTCATAAACCTAACATCACAGAGGTTAAGGATGCTAAATATTTTATTGATTTCACTTTAAAATCAAACAAGCAAAATACCACATGCTACTACTTAACCTAGACTTTCCTTTTTAAAGAAAAAAAAGTTGACTTTTTCTTTGAAGGGATCCCATAAAATCATGTTAGACGCCTGGAGGGCAACATGCTTAGACCAAGATGTCATTAGGAACAATTAACATTCATAATTCGGGAGAACGTGTGTCTTAAGATGCCTTGTGGATAATCCATTTATCTCCAGAGAGTATGTGAACGATATTGTTGAAGTCTTTCACGGTTGACAATGGACTTGGTCATGGTCATGGTCAAGAATATTATTGGCTCTTCTATGTCATTTACTCAACTGCAATGGATTTATAACAACATGATCCCCTTCCAACCTCCTGGACCTATCATGTCTAAAATTAAGAGTCCGTATTGAAAAGCAGAATAATGTAATTAGACATCTCAACCTTATCTCAACCTCGTTCAGTCGTTTTTTCCAAAAAACTTTACTCGTTAATTTATTTCTGGCTCAATATCTTGTCACATTCGTGATTAATGTTTTTTTAAGCCTGTTGAATGTCTATCTTGTATCCAACATGAATAGGAGTTTGACCCCTGCCTTGTGTATATAGGCTGCACTCTACCTTTTTGTGTCCGCCACTGACTTAAGGAAATGGGAAGGGACAGGATATGAGAAACATCAGGAAGTTTTTCTTGACAGCACCCAATTCATAATATCTTCATAGGAGGCTTAAGATATATTTAGCCGTGTCTATTTTATTAGATTCTGGCCATTTTAGTAAAGGATACCGCAGAAGGGAGCCACTATTTTGATAACTGTAATTGTTCAAATCAGTAAAGTAAAAAGTAAGGAGATTGTGAAGCCAATACCATGTTCACTTTGAAATAAGAACTACCGGCTTTGCATACATTTGTCAGTAGAATATGGTGAGAAACTTCCACTTGGTGAGAAACTATTCTCCTGATCCAGTCTGGTCCAAGCTAATGACCTCCATGTTTTAATGCCATTTATATTATACTGCATTTTATTTACAGGGCGCCAGCAGACTTTGTAGTGCTATTACAAAAGGGGAGAGTTAACAATAACTTAATAAAATTGACAATAAGATTAACACATTATAAGACGTGCTAGTCAGGGTGGGACTGGAGATGACAGGGTGGCCTCGACACTTGACGGATGATGTAGGGACGACCAATGGCTGGATATCTGCGGTGTCGTTCTACATTTTTATACTCAAGTAGTGTGTGTCCAGTCATATCCAGCCTCTGGTCGCACGCTGCAGCACCCGAACTGCCAATGGAACAGAGGATCAGATGAGTGTTTGGCGCCATCGGCCAGCAGCCCACCCGGCATTTGCCCAGTGCGCCGGATGGCCAGTCTGGGCCTGATGCTGTTACAAAGAGGGCCCTGCTCCTGCGAGCCTACAGTCTGTTAGGAGGGGTAATGTGATAGAAGGTTGGGAAAGGCTGATTGGACTGTAACACTCTCGAAAAGTCAGTGGAGCAGAGATCTAAACACGTGCCGAATACTGATTAATCACCTTAAAAATGCATTTTTTTCAAAAAACTGTAGATCATTTCATTTTTGCATTTGCCTAAAAGCCAAGCAAGAATAACTTCTGCGTCCTTTTTTTGCGTGGATTATACACACCCAAGTCCATCTATGTCCCAACAAAATCTTTTTTCATATTTAACTTTTTTAAGTAAGTGGAACCATGTTCCCAATAAGAAACTTCAGATGTAAAGGCAACCCCCTGTTCTCATTAGAATACCTTGGTATTAACTGCTTGTTTATTTTTCTTTTCCCAGTATATGTTAGTTTTTCCCATTTACAGCAAATGATTTTAGACTAACTACTATTATTGTTACCCATGGTAACGAGCAGAAAAGATAATCGTCAGGACAGAAAACAGATGCTTGCCGCTTGTAAGTACGATCATACACAGAAGTTGTGGTTTGAGTATCTGGAGGAAGTTAATACAATGTATGGATTAAGAATGAGATAAAGAGTAGATGTTTCTACAAAAAAACAAAAGATGTCACTAAGGAGGATGATTAACCAGCTGAGCAATTAGTTACTCATGAAGTTGGTTCTAGAGTATGGCTTGTATTTTTACATAATTTACAGAATATGTGTAATTTTGATTAGAAATTCTGGAAACATCTGTGCTCCCATGGTGATTACTTATAAGAATATCCTATCTGTTATAAATCAGGGGGCCAAGGTGGTGGTAGTTGCGTGGTTTGGCATCATCGGGTGGAGTGTGAAGGTGACCACCACCTCTTGGAGAGACAGTTCATTAGGGGTGCATGGACTTGCGATCAATATATGCAACTTCCTGTACCGATATCAGGGGAAGATCTGATTTTTTTTTCAAGACATCAGTTTTTTTTTACTTTTTTTAATTAATTTTTTTGGGAAGCTCCCTGTCGATGGATTAGGACTCTAGGAATGCCATCAAAAGTATTTTGGGAGGAGCTTTTATTAATAGGCTGACTTTTTTGGCTGTGAAGGGCATAAACAGTGAATCTTTGCGACAAAAGTCAAGTAACATCAGTTTTGTTGACAATACCTGGGAAAGCTCCTGGTTGCTAAATAAATAAAAGGGTGTTTATGATGAGCTCCTATGTAAGCTGCAAGAGGAACTTGGAATTGTACCAAACTTACAAATCAAATGTGCTGAAAGACAAAAAATAAAGTGTCCTGCGCTGTATAATTGATAGGGCTTCAATTAATTAAATTGCCCCCCCCCCATTTATTTAATTATTAAATGAAGCCCTATGTCTTTTAATGCTCCAGACCAGGAGTCTCTGTGTTTAGCCATGCTTGCTCCCCTACCGCATGTGACTATTGCTAATATCGATGTAATAATGGTAAAAAACAATACATTCTAAATGATAAAACATTGCTCTACTAGACGTGTAGAATATAGTTTCACGTTATGCTTGTTCTCCAATAAATGGAATATATTTCTTTTCTGGACATTCATTATCTTAATAGAAAATTTTATAAAACATGTTGGTTTAATATTGAGTGATTTGTACAAAGCTATTCAAATTTGAGTTTTTAACTGGAACGAACTGCCCTGACACTTCATTAGACATCTAATACATGGGTCTCCTAAGGCCTGAACACAAGATGGAGCAAAGTGATAGCCGTCACTCCACAGGATATGGCGGACAACATAAATAATTCAAAATACATGATTTCATCAGAAAGGTATTTCGAGGGGAGAAGAGGACACACGAATATAAATTATTCTGGATCTTTGGGAATTTCTGCTAAACACATTGATGGAAATGTAAAATGTGGAAGAATAGAGATAAAAGAGGATCATGATTACTCTTGGAACCATAAAACACATAAATGGCCAAAAAAAGATCATAATACAGGCTAGTAATAATAGGTTTTCTTTTTTATTGACATTCTGTACGTCTAACAGCAAAGTGTCCGAGAAATGCTTCACGGATTAGATGTACCGGACATTTATGTTCCTAAACAATGAACAGTAAAAAGATCTCAAAGCAACATTTTTAGATATTATATAGGACGTTGTTCCTGCCTGCCTTTGAATGATTACACATTATGCAGGACCAGCTAATCCCTTGTTGCAGAAGAAATTCTTTTGAATTTTAAATTTAATTTTTTTTTTTAAAATTTAACTGTATATCTCCTGAAAAAACTTGATTATAAATATAAAGGTCACACCTATATTATATATTTTATCCCCTTAATGACAAAGCCCGTACATGTACGGGCTCAAAATGCATTGTTTTCAATGGGTTTAGGGACCGCCCACTGTCGTTAAGGGGTTATAGGAGCTTAGAATGTTTGCTGGCTATCACAGTGTTCCCTCAAATTTACGATAATATATAAATCAACAGTAAATGTGTTCCTACATGAAATTGTACAAATAAATAACATTGTTCTTCCTCTAAATACCTTACTTAGTTACATAAATAGTCATGAATATGTGGCAGCCATATAAAAAAGTTGTGGTGAAGCCCAAGACTGCACTCCCTGAAACAAAAATGCCTCTCTTTGCTCATTTCAAATTATTATTAGCTTTTATTTATATAGCGGCAACGATTTATGCAGCGCTTTGGATTTAGAGGAACAAAAGACGTGGAGGATCCTGTTTAGACGACCTTACAAAATAGGAAAAACGTTATTGTAAGAATAAAAACAATTAAAATCCATGTATTACCATGGAAAGGTAGTTTCTGAAAGGCCTAAATATGTAAATCTAAATATCTAGTCAGGGGACATGGGCGTATGACAAAAATTATCATATAAGGGTGTTAAATATTGGAACAAAGGGGTTAACTGCGTAAAACCTGTTAAATGAATTGGGCCTTCTCCATAACTAAGCTGGATGGAAGAGTCTGATTTTCCCTGAAATCTGGACCAAATCCTAGCAGAGCCTGTTATCCTTTGCCAGCTAGATTTGAGCTGAAACCAATGCCTTTTGGCACATTTTAGACCTTTACTTAAAGGAAAAGTAGTTAAAATGCTCTTTCAGATCTATAAAATGAATCGCTTATTTCTAAAGGTTCAGATCTTGTTGAAACATAAAAATGATATAACTTTTTCATCAGCACAGGGGAAGCAATATTTATTTGAACTTTTCATATCCTGTTGTGCCACCTGCTTAGAAAGGTCTCTTAAAAACAAATGCAGAGGGAAATTGCTTCCCCCCGGCCCACTGAATAAATAAATAAATCATGAAATAAGAAATATCTTTAAATGGAAAAGAATGATTACATTTGTTTTTGCTGTACCTCTAACATCGCCTTCTGCGTTTTAAGTTCAAAACAGAGGAATGTACAGAGTTTTGGGCTATATATTACCTTTATGGTTTACGTATACCCCCCACTGTGCTACATAAACAAGAGATGTGTTCAGTAGCCCCAGAGTTTGCATGAGAGTTGAAGGTGCCAACTCCTAGAAGAATGACTATGTTGTCCTTGTGTTATGCATTGTTTAATCATTTTGGTGGTCAGACGAATTAAGGGTTAACTTGACTGACCAGACTCAACTCGGGGTAGCATGCTCACACTGGGAAAGCAACTTACATATTCTCTAAAATGCAAGTCTTTTGCAAGGGTATGTGAGTGCCTGTGAGTTTACATTTTGAGAGTTTCAGGTGAGGGCATTCAAGTTGAATTTTAAAAAAAACTTGAAAAATTGAATAAAACGACTGCCTTTGGCATTACATTTAAATAAAAGCATGAATAAATTAGAAGACACACCAACAATTGACCCCCCTCTTTCTCTACCCTGTGCATAGAGGGGTGGGGGGTAATTAAGTGAACCAAGTAGAGTCCTCAAGTATATCTCTCCCACTCTGAGCAGGGGATGAGAGGGTTTAAATTTATAAAATTAGCCTATGGCAGGCAGAGACTCCAAGCCATGCTTCCCCTTTCAACACCCATCCTGCTGTCAATGGAATGTGGAGGTATGATAAACTAACCTTTAAAAAAAACTTTGAAGAGGGGTAACGCTTCAGGTAAGGGGGGGTGAGTTCCACTCAAGCACCCTTTGGGTGCCACATATATGGATAGCATCCCTGTCCATCCAACTGGCACTCAAATTGTTTAGTCTATGGGATAAAGATCATCACTTATTATTATTATTTTATTATTATTATTATTATCTTTTATTTATATAGCGCCAACAGTTTACGCAGCGCTTAATACAATACATAAATTCAAGGGATATGACAAGACAAGAATTGACAGACTAAGACAAACCGATACATTTGGTGGAGAGAGCCCTGCTCGCAAGCTTACAATCTAGAGGGAAAATGGGGTGATAAACATAAGGCATAGAGAAAGGGTGAGAGGTATTGTGGGGGTATCAATGACAAGGATGTTCTAGCAGCTAAGATGGTATGCTTCTCTGAAGAAATGGGTTTTTAGATGTTTCTTGAATGTCGGGAGGGAGGTTGAATTCTGAAGGTTCCTTGGGAGCAGATTCCAGAGATATGGGGCAGCTCGAGTGAAATCTTGTAGACGGGAAAAGGAAGAGGTGATGAGTGAGGAGGAGAGCCTTAGCCCATGGGAGGAACGTAGGGATCGAGTAGGAGAGTATTTGCTAATGAGGTCAGAAATGTACGGAGGAGCAGTATTGTGGATGGCCTTATATGTCAGTACCAGGATCTTAAATTTAATTCTAAAGGTAATTGGGAGCCAGTGGAGGGATTCACAGAGGGGGGAAGCAGAAGAGGAGCGACGTGCAAGGAAGATGAGCCTAGCAGCGGCATTAAGGATAGACTGTAGTGGAGAGAGTCGAGACAGTGGAATGCCAACCAGAAGAGTGTTGCAGTAGTCAAGACGGGAAATGATAAGTGAATGAACCAGAGTTTTTGTGGATTCTTGGGTGAGGAATGGGCGGATACGAGAGATGTTTTTTAGGTGCAGGCGGCAGGATCTGGCGAGGGACTGAATGTGAGGGATGAAGGAGAGGTTTGAGTCAAGGATGACCCCAAGGCATCGGGCCTGGTTAGTAGGAGAGATAGTTGTGTTGTTAATGGTGATAGAGAATTCAGATAGTGGAGTGGAGATGGAGGGAGGGAAGATAATGAGTTCCGTTTTAGAAAGATTAAGTTTCAGGTAGTGTTGTGACATCCATGAAGAAATAGCAGACAAGCAGCTGGTGATCCGGGACATGAGAGATGGAGAGAGATCAGGAGAAGACAGGTAGATTTGGGTATCATCTGCATATAGATGATACTGGAGGCCAAATGAGTTGATTAGTTTGCCAAGAGAGGAAGTATAAAGAGAGAACAGCAGAGGACCAAGGACTGAACCTTGGGGGACACCAACCGAAAGAGGAAGGGGCGATGATGTCTCGCCAGAGAAGCTGACAGAGAAGGAACGGTTAGACAGATATGAGGAGATCCAGGAGAGAGCTGTATCTCGAATGCCCATAGAAGCAAGTAGGTCAAGAAGAAGGTGGTGATCAACAGTATCGAAAGCAGCAGAGAGATCCAGTAGAATTAGAATAGAGTAGTGACCTTTAGCTTTGGCAGAGAGCAAGTCATTGGAGACTTTTGTTAGAGCTGTTTCAGTAGAGTGAAGGGGTTTGAAACCAGACTGTAGAGGGTCAAGGAGGGAATTAGAGGAGAGGAAGTTAGTGAGGCGATTGTACACAATCCGTTCAAGCAGCTTAGAGGTAAAAGGAAGCAGAGAGATAGGGCGGTAGTTAGTCAAACAGATGGGGTCTGAGGAAGGATTCTTTAGAATTGGTGTGATTAACGCATGCTTGAAGGCAGATGGTACCGATCCAGATGATAGAGAAAGATTAAATAGGTGGGTAAGTGATGGACCAAGGGATGGACATAGAGACTTTGTGAGGTGTGAAGGGATGGGGTCAAGGGGACAGGTTGTTGGGTGAGAGGAAGAAAGAAGAGTGGCTATCTCTTCTTCGGTTGTAGGGGAAAAGGCAGTTAGTATAGTAGGAGTAGAGAGGGTGGTGGTGAGTGGTGTAGGAGGGAGTTGTAAGGAAGAGAGGTCTTTTCTAATAGTCTCGATCTTCTCTTTGAAGTAGGTAGCAAGATCTTGGGCAGTGAGAGAGGTTTGTGGTGTGGGTGTGGAGGGACAGAGAAGGGAGTTGAAAGTAGAAAAAAGGCGTCGTGGGTTGGAAGAAAGAGAGGATATGAGAGTGGAGAAGTAGAGCTGTTTGGCGAGAGAGAGGGCAGAGTTGTAGGTGTGAAGCATGAATTTATAATGAGTAAAGTCTTCGCTGGATTTTGATTTTCTGAAGTAGCGCTCAGCTGTGCGGCAGCACTTCTGAAGATACCGTGTGGTTTTGGTATGCCATGGTTGGCGTTTAAATTGTCGGGGGTAGCTTGTAGTAATTGGAGCTATGGTGTTGAGGGATGAAGCAAGTGTGTTGTTGTAAAAAGAGGCTGCTGTGTCTGGGCAGGAAAGGGTTAACATGGAAGGTAAGAGAGGTTCGAGTGAGGCTGACAGTTGGGTAATGGTATTTTCTGGTAATGGCCTACAAGTATGAGGTGAGCGCTGTAAGTTTGTCTTGTTAGGGGTTAGCACTGGAGAAAAAGATAGGAGGTGGTGGTCAGACAGAGGGAAGGGGTAGATGGAGAAGTCTGAAAGGGAGCATGATCTGGAGAAAACCAGATCAAGTGAGTGTCCCTCGGTGTGCGTAGGGGATATAACTTATCGTTTTAGGGTTGGTCCACCAATAATCTATAAAGCACTTGTTCTTGATTTTTGACCCAAAAGAAAAGGATTCATCCAAAAAATGAAACAGCCCAACAAAAAAGGAAAAAAAATAATGAAAAAAATCCACCTGTGCCTGATGGCAGCAGATTGTAAAGAGGCTGCTGACTGTCTTTAGTGAATTTGTCCATCTCTTAAAGCCATAAACACTCTTCAGACATTACTTTGAATAGCAAATATTTTTTTAAAAAATAGTATCATCATGGCAAAGTGTGTATTTAAACTACAATACGTATATTTATAGCTCAGTGTGCGGAAATTAAAAAAAATATATATTTTCTTAACCAATCACATAAATCTTTATCAATAGGTCATGAAATTACCTAAAAATTCTTACTACTGGTTTGCCCTTTTCCCATGCCCCCCACATTATTCATTACAAACTATGGGAAATATGCAACAAGACTTCTGGGGGGGGGCTAATGCCTAAATAAATATAGTCACATCCTTTTAAACGTCATTGAGTTGTGAATAATTCAAATATCATGAATTTTCTGCATTGTACATTGGATCTGAATATTATAAGCAGTTTTCTAAATTTAATTCTTGAATTAAGAATGACCTGAACTCAGCTGGAAAAAAAAACCAAATGAGTGGGTGTGAAATATATGGGTTTAGTTAATCTAAGAGTATTCAAAATAACTATTAAGCTTGAAGAATGTTGAAGGAAAAAAAACTGTCAATATTTACAGGAATGTGCCACGATTCACCAAGTAAATATGCATTCTAAGTTTTTGGTGTAAAAGTGCCCTCTTCAGTAAATATATTTAAGGTTCTCTTTATAGGTGCCTGCTGCACTCAGAAACACATACAGGAAAGGCTGTATATAAGAATCTAATATGAGTCCATTAAGGGACAGAATAGAGACCCGATAAACTTTAAAATAATTGCTACAAATTGCACTTTTAATACTTTTTTGGTTTTTTTAGCATATTTAGAGATGGTTGTGTACTATACAGAGGAGCAAAGTAATATATTCTGTACATCATCCATTATTATTACATGTGAATGTGTAGGTTACTTAAGATTCTTATGATTTTCTTAAGAAAGCTGTTTTTCCTCTTTTTGGTTTTTATTAACAAAAATACATTTGTTTTTAGACCTTTGCATTTGTATCATTTTTAGAATGTGAACAGACCCTTAGTATTTCTCAATTTCTCATTTCTTTCACAATGTTTGTTAGTAAATGTCGCTATATTGTGTAATTTTGAGTATCATATCAAAGATCTCTTAAGATAACAGGAGCAAACGTCTCACAATAAGTTAACAAGTTTCTGATTTTCCCGAAGTGATTTGCCATTTGAGTCAGAAACCCCAAAGGTAGTAAACATTAAATGCAGCGTATACTGTACATAAATAATAATAATAAAAATCTTCTTTGACATTTAAATATCTCCCATACTACTCTTCCTAAAACAAAGTGACAACTGGCTTTTGTATTGTTAAACCTCAAGGTATCATTTGCGATATATATATATACTGATGGAAATGCTTCTGACATATTCATGATCAATGGGGTCTGGATAGCCACAGAACAATTAATGAGGGCTCAAGAGCCAGAAGGAGAAGTATCAAAGGGTAGAGAGAAAAACGTTGTGATACAAGCTAAGGAGATCATGATCAAAAATACTGCAGAAGAGCAAGCCGCAGATGAGGGGTAACAAATAAAAAATGATTTGGGGGGCAGAAATGGCACATGTAGGCTGTTTCAGGGCCAGAGTAGGCACAGACAGGCTGCTTCAAAGGCAGAGGTTGCACAGGCAGGTTGCTTAAGGGCAGAGGTTGCACAGGCAGGCTGCTTTAGGGGCAGAAGTGGCGCAGGCAGACTGTTTCAGGGGCAGCGGTGGCACAGGCAGGCTGTTTTGGGGGCAGAGGCCTACCACGTCAATGTCTGGCTTGGTATATAATAATTGGGGTTATGCTGCACTACCGTCAATGTCTGGCTCAGTATATAGCAATGAGAGTTATGCTGTACCATATCTGTTCAGTAAATGTTATTTATTTAAACTTATTTAATTTATTTATGAGTTAATATTTTTTTTTTCCAGATTTCTATTTTTTCCAGTTGACATACAGATAAAGATTTGTGAAATAAATATTCTGGCCAACTTTAATTTTTGGTGGGGGTGGGGATGCCACATACAGGATCCGCCCCGGGTGCCAAATACTCCAGGTAGTCCCCTGATTGCCCTACATCTTCATCCACTAGAAGGCACAAAACCAAAAATTTGGCTTTCACCAGGAAAAAAAAAAAGGATAGTCCTCTCATCGTTTGGCAGATTTTTCTCACAATTCAGATAAAAGGCATTCCAGCAGGATGTCATTAAATCTAAGGAGGCCCAGCCTAAGAACTTTCAAAGGATTAAGTAAGGCAATCTTTGGAAAATACTAATTTAAACTCAAAAAACATGGAATTTTGATTTTAATGAGGTTATATGAATGTATGCCATAAATTACAAAGCAATTTTTTATGACAAACATGCAACAAAATTCAATTTAATACACAACATTGCTTAATGGGTTTATTTAATCATAAAGTGAAGTTAGAAATGCCACACTTGGCAGGATGTTGCAAAGCTTTCTAGTCTTAGAATTTTTATGCAATGTTTACAAAGAAGGCTACGGCGCCTTACGTACAATGAACCATGCCATCTTCATGGTCACTAACTTAGCAGCATGGGAATCGTGTCACGCATCTCAGGACGGGATCTGGAGCACCTGAATCTCACCGCAAACGAGTATAAATTGGACAACACTGTATTACACAAATTTCCATAACAGAGTAATATCTTTTTATTGTTTTTTTTTTTAAAGAATCAAAACCAGCATGCCCTAATATGTAATAAACATTTCATGCGAAGAAGTCAGGGAATGGTTTCAAGAAAGTATTGTGAAAACAACAAAGGCAAATTGAAGAACAATAGCAGTTAGAAATAAGTATTCATTTTACAAAGTTCAGTTCGGGAATGGAAATTATGATGTCAAAGGAAAATACGAATACAAAACATTAAATTCTCTGATAAGAAGAAAATGGCTAATTGGGGTTCTTAGTCCACCTACTCTAGATACACAAAATATAGATTATCCACTGCTAACATGACTACCCATTTGGCACACTGGGCAAGTGCCCCACATGCCTCTCCATTGGCTGCATCAGGCAACCTCTGATCTTAGAGTGCCGGGGCCGCCTCGTCATCACCAATCCAGGACTGCTGTAAATGATTTGCTCCTGCCACTGAAAAGTTATCTCATGTGCCCAAAACAATATCTAGAAAAGGCTAATTCTTAATATATTATTTGTTGCATTCCTATCATGCAACCAGTAACCTTAGAACAGGGGAGTCCAACCTGCGGCCCTCCAGCTGCTGCAGGACTACATCTCCCATAATGCTCTTTCAGCTAAGGGGCTGGCTGAGAAGTTTGGGAGATGTAGTCCTGCAGCAGCTGGAGGCCTCAGGTTGGACACCCCTGCCTTAGAAGGTCCTACAATCTCCTCAATATATTCAATCGATATTTAAGTACAACGTGCGTGCACAATAATTGATACGCGTACTCCAAGTAGAGGCCTGCTACTTTCTCGGTCGCGGGAGCGGCATTGAGGCACGTCACACTCCCGCTCACCATCTATCACTTTCAATTTTTCATGCAACATCAGTTAACCCCCCACTGACATCTGCGGACCGTCTGCCAATGTAAGCTGGAGCATGAATGTCCCTAGGCAAGTTGATATGACTTCTAGGAGGTAGACACACCAGTACTCACCAGACTCTGTGCAGCTTGGTACGTGACTGGCACAGAGAAACTGTTTGCGGACAAATTGGCACTGACAAACTGGTGCCAAAGCTGGCATTGTGGGTTATGTTGCTTGATGGGGGGGTGAGGGCAATTATTAAGGTGCATTGGAAACTTTGCAGTTCCTGGAATTCATAGCAGGATTCGTTTTAGACGTACTCATATTAACATGTGTGTCTAATATTGCAAATTAAAACAAGCAATATGTAAGAAAGTTAAGCCAACTAATGCTTTTTAGGCAGCCCTCCCAATTACTTAACATTAAGTTTACAAGATAATGCTTACCCGTTAAGATACTTCAACGTGTAATATTATTATTATATTTTATTTATATAGCGCCATCAATTTATGGAGCACTTAATACAATACATATATTCAAGGGGTCTGACAAGACGAGAATTGACAGACTAAGACAAACCGATACATTTGGTGGAGAGGCTCGGCTAGCAAGCTTACAATCTTGAGGGAATGGGGTGACAAACATAAGGCACAGAGAAAGGGTGAGAGGTAGTGTGGTGGTTGTATCAGGGTGAATGCTGAAGCTTAGGTGGAAGTAGATTCCAGAGATATGGGGCAGCCTGAGTGAAATCTTGTAGATGGGAAAAGGAAGAGGTAATAAGTGAGGAGGAGAGCCTTAGCCCATGAGAAGAACATAAGGGTCGTGTAGGAGAGTATTTGCTTATGAGGGCAAGAATGTACAGAGGAGCAGTGTTATGGGGGACCGGCAGTGTTATGGGGGGGAGTGTTATGGAGGGTCTTATTTGTTAGTACCAGGATTTTAAATGTAATTCTAAAGGTAATAGGGAGCCAGTGGAGGGTTTCACAGAGGGGGGAAGCAGAAGAGTAGCGGCGTGCAAGGAAGATAAGCCTAGCAGCGGCATTTAGGACAGACTGCAGAGGAGAGAGTCGAGACGATGGAATGCCAACCAGAAGAGTGTTGCAGTAGTCAAGATGGGAAATGATAAGTGAATGAAGCAGAGTTTTTGTGGATTCTTGGGTGAGGAATGGGCTGATGCGAGGAATGTTTTTTAGGTGCAAGCGCCAGGATCTGGCAAGGGACTGAATGTGAGGGATCGGGCCTGGTTAGTAGGAGAAATAGTAGTGTTGTTAATGGTGGAGAATTCAGGTAGCGGAGTGGAGATGGAAGTTCAGTTTTAGAAAGATTAAGTTTCAGGTAGCGTTGTGACATCCATGAAGAAATAGCAGACAAGCAATTGGTAATACGGGACAGGAGAGATGGAGAAGACAGGTAGATTTGGATATCATCTGCATATAGATGATCCTGGAGGCCAAATGAGTTGATTAGTTTGTCGAGAGATGAAGTATAAAGAGAGAACAGCAGAGGGCCAAGGACTGAATTGTAGCAAAGGATGAACTGGTCTGGCCATTCAAGAAATAGTTTGACCCCACTTGCTTATAAATTTAGGTCTTCTGATACAAAATAATAGATTTTTAAGCATCATGTATTTAAAAAATCAAAAGCTATAAGTACGTGTACTGATTTTAAGGTCCTTGATGGGCGGCAAATATCGGGTATCATAACTCTGCTTATGTGGCATGGGAAATATGAAAAGGATATTTTTCCATTGTTGTGTTGCCATTGGGTTTCTCACTAACTCATTTCTTTCCACGTGTAATATAAAGAGGCTGCAGGAGATCCTGTATGTGTAAATATTTCCATAATTATTCACTTTAATTTGATACAGGACATTTTTGGAAAAGGAAACTTTCATGTGTTTGACCGAGATCAAAAATGTTTCCAAATATATGGGGTAAATTTAATAGCAATCGCGTATGTGTTGTAAATCCTTTTGCGTAAGCTACCTTAAGGGTCTCTATTTAACTTCATATAGTAAAAGAGATTAGTCATATTACAGACACATTGCTAAAACCCACAGGGCACACACATTCTCAGATGTAGGCAATAGCTAATAATAAATTAATAATATTAACAAAAAAACAAAAAAAATGAATGAACTATATGTGGGCAACGGGCGTAGCAGATTATCAATCAAGCCAGACCCCATACTCTAAAATTATACATTAAAACACAGACTTTTAACACCAACACAATTTATGCCTACAAGCATGGAAACATATATACATCCAAACAGCAAAATCTGCACCAAACATCTTTAAATGGCCATCTAGACACACAACCTGTTGCCATCATGTTCAGAGACATACAGTACTGTGCAAATGTTTTAGGCAGGTGTGAAAAAGTTCTGTAAATTAAAATGCTTTCAAAAATAGGCATGTTAATAGGTCAATGGATGGAAGAAAAAGGGTCAAAATTAGTTTAGCATTAAAGGGGTAAAGGTTAAGGATAGTAGTGGACTGGTCAAATGATCTTAATTCAATGAAAGCGTCAGAGAGTCTCAGACACTGTGAGAAATGCCAGGCTGAGGCTCACCAAGTCTCACACAGAAGAATCTCACTCTGTAAAATGCTCAGATGCAGCACAGCAGTGACACATAGAACAGTCACGGTGAAATGAACGGATCCCCTGGCTGCTCTGCTCCTATATAGGCTCTCTTCATTACTAGTCTGCTTTTTTTTCTTTGAAAGATGCAGCGCAGGCATTGGAAAATCCCTCAGCAATTATGTGACAGGAGTGAGCTGACTGGACGAACGAAGATCCGCTCACTCAATGCCCCTCCTCTTAGTGCAGGCAAAATGGCAAGAATCTCCTCTTCTTAGTGTAGTTACAATGGCGGCCTCAGCAACGGAACAAATCAAAACTACATTGTGTCTTTGTTGCAGTGCTCAGTCTTGCCATGATGTATGACTTTTGACATTAAACCGTCTTCAGCAACTTCACTTGAAAACATGTTAGAGAGTTTGGGTGTTCCTCACCCAGTTTTGTTTCTCCCACATAGCTGTTTCTGTTTCAAGTTAGTTATTGTGTTTCAACCTACATTGATGACCATTAGCACCTGTTTGGTAAAATTGTTTAATCATTCACATAACTATATGCCTATAAAATCCCAGACTGTGCAAGTGTACCTAGAAGAATTAATAATGTTTTGAAGGCAAACGGTGGTCATGAAATAGTGATTTAATTTAGATTTTTCTTCTGTTCATTCACTTTGCATTTTGAACTGGCTAATTGCGGCATACAAGAAACCTGCGTTCTAATTCAGTGAAACCTGGATAACTGAAATAAGCAGTCCATTCTATTTTAATTTGACTTCATCTGCTTCATTAAATCAGACTCGTTAGGTCTTGTTTTGCTGTCGTGTATTTTGTCTAAATTACGACATTCATCAAAAAGGTGTTTTTATTTTGTATTGTTTTATTGTGTATTGTTAGAAATTCTTACTGTTACACGCTTTACTAAGTCATTTTATAGCTGACTTATATCTTCACTCGTTTTTTTTTTGTTTTTTTTTTTTAGCTTTTCTTCAAAAGCAGCATTTTATAATTCCAATTTAGTGGAAAACCACCTTGTAATGAAGTGGCTCATTCCAAATAAATAAGGATTATGAAAACCCACATTTAGGGTTTGAATAAAGGTGTTAATGTGTAGTTTGTGTATTTGGAATCCGTGCTTGTTTTGTTTTTAATCTCTTAAGCGCTGAAGATGGAGCCTTGGTTTATTATGCTTGGAATGTCTCCCAGTGATGTCATCGCAGGTATTCTTACATCAACTCCTAATGCTGATTGTTGCAATTATGTCATTTGGAAAACCCGTGGCTACCGAAGCTAAGTCGTACCATCTGCTGTCGCAATGTATATAAAAATGTTTTAAGACTTTCATTCAAGTCTCGTGTTGATTTCATCTATAAAACAGCATGGTTCAAGGTGGCAGCTTCTATAGTAGCACGGTAAAGAAATATTACTTTTTTAAGTTTATTGCTCATTAATATATTTTATGCTTGTGACAAGTTTAAAATTGGGACCTGGGGAATAAAACACAAACTGTAATGTTATTTCAATGCAACTCTAAAATCTATTAAAAAAGGCACTGGGATAGAAATATCAAAATTAGCTCATAATAGGTATGTCTGGCTCATGCCTACAGATTTTTTGCTACACACACTCATATGACAAACAAAATAAATACTGATTTTGGGGCAAAAGGAATAATTCTGAAACCGCACAACCTATTTGATGCCTAGCTTCATTTTCAAGTACTTATCTTAAGGAGAAGCTGTAGCTCCCAACCTCCTCTCTGGTTTCATCCACTAACGATCAATGGGATCAATTTCGGCACATGGGGGACTTGTTAGACCTCCTTCTAGACCGTCCACTGAGCCATCGCTGGAGCCGACTGGCGGTAATTTTATCACCTACCAGGAGATGCGTTTGCTGGAAACCCACCCTCTGCACAGCAAATAGCTTGGGGGAGGCAGGGTTGCTGAAAAAAAGTGCGTATGGGGAGATTCTGCATTTGCACCGGAGACCACACATAAATCTATAAAAAAAAATAATAATAATATTAAATATAATTATAAAAACGAAGGGACATCTCAGCTATCATATACATTAAAATAAATGAGGTTAGTGGAGTGTCCCTGTAAAGGAAATGTAATAAAATTGAGAGTTTATTCAAGCTGAATTAAAAAAAAAACTAATTTGAAATGCTGAACTTTTTAATATTAATGAGGTTTTTATACATTACATTCTCTAATTTCCACCACGGTCGCGCTGTCTGCTCGTTACAGGAGAAACTCTTTATGGTTGGCCCTTCATAATCCATATTTATGTCCCCAATCCCCCACAACTCACTGTTTATTGAATTAAAACTATTTTATTTCTCTGGTTAATACACTTTCTAAGTGGTTAATGTGGCTCTTTGCTTACCAGGTGAGCAAACAGACTATGGCCGACCGCTTTGAATTGTCTAATATTTTTATTTTACAGATTCTGTACTATGATGGAGTAGCCAGCCTTTATTCTTGAGATCCTTATCCTGGATACATTACAAGTGGAAACACAGGTAGTCTGTGCTATTTCTGAGTAATACATAATCCAGATGTTCTCGAATTGTCAGACGCAACTGCTTGAATATACAGTGGAATAGGCATGCAAGGAAAAGAAAAATGATGGAAACAGGAAAATAAGAACTCAAATTGTGTTTAATGCAACATTTCGCCTGCATTGTGATGTGACGAATATTTAAATATATATATAATGTCATAATGCAATCTATGGCTAAATTGCCTTCGTATAATTTACTTACCTGTATTATGACATCAGGTAATGCATGTGTAATCTGTTATATCCTTACCAGAAAAGTTAATGTAATAATATACTCACGAAAATGTCACCAATGACTTAGTTATGAAAATAAATAAGGATTATTAACTATCCTGTTCAGAGACTATTCAGGGGTCAGTAATTTTACTTGCTTTCTTACTTTAATTTAAGCGGGGCGGGCTCTAGGTTTATAGGGGCTATAAGCGAAAAGATCTATGAGGGTCTCATCTTAATTACAATTGCTAATAATGGATAATTATACATAAACAAAGGAGCATAATACCAACGATCACAAGTTTGTTAATGAACAATGTAATGATATAGATTTAAGAAGAATTTGAGGGGCATTGACGGGGTCCCCTGAGACCGATGGGGTTTCTCCTCTCCATGCACCGACATGTTATTCTGTACACAAAGCTATCGTGCTAATGGTGCAGGGGGTGCCATGATATGCGCGCTTAAGCCAAGCTCCTAGAAGAAAAAGGATTGGAAGCATTCTTCCCGCAGCGCTGATACCCAGCCAGACGCCCCAACTATTACAATGTATCTAAGTGAAATGCTGCCCGGTAGGATGATAGGGTTCACTAAAACAATAGAAAAAGCATTTCAGTCTTATTTCCACCCTTTAAATAGCTGCTCAGAAGGTTAAACAATCAAATATAGGCAACACATTATAGTGCTTTTAGCTTGGATGTGTGTCTATATAGTATGGTTATATACATTAGTGTACTTATACTTTGTGTCACTTAACTCTACTTGCTTCTGTTCCTTAAAAAAGCTTCATAAAGCTCTTCAATCCCCCACTACTGAATGACACACCAGTTTTAGGGACCTTTTTTCATGACAATACACTTAAATATTAGTGTTGTTTCATAAAAGATCATATGCAGTTGAGTCTGCATTTTGTCCTGGGAAATTTTTGGAAAGTTTGCTAAGCTATAACATTCAGGGGAAAACAAAATTTGGTTAAATGGTCAGATGAGATTCAATATTGACAAATGTAAAATTATGCATTTTTGGAAAAAAACGGTGTGGTTGCTTTATAGATATTTAATAAGAAGGATTTGGGAATAATTGTAGACAATAAACAGCGTTCAATGTCAGTCAGCTGCTGCAAGAGCCGGTAAGATATTATATAGTATGTATTAAAAATGGGTATTGACTCAGGGGAGGAAAATTAAATGTTGCCTCAGTATAAGTCAATGACCCCACCTTTAATATGCAGTGAAAGTGTTGGTACCTGTCCTTAAAAAGGATATTATGGAGGTTGAAACAGTGCAAAGGCAGCTACAAAGTTAAAAAGAGGAGGTTAGTTAAGGCTCGGGAATAGGATATCATTATACAAATACACAGGGGGACAATACCAGCTACTCTCTGACGGCCTGTCCATCAACAGGACTATGCAAAGAACGAGACATCATCCATGGAAAAGGGTTCTTTACAGTAAGAGCAATGAAGATGTGGGATTCACTATCTACAGAGGTTGTGCTATCAGATCCAATAGAATAGAATATTCCAAAGAAGAATACAGTGATATAAAGGTTATTATGGGCATAATTACTTATAACTTTTAGAAATGAGAAATCAGATGATGCCATTTGGCGTCAGGAAGGCATTTCTCTTGTTTTTGAGGCACCATTGGAAATAAATAGTTTCATTCTTCTGGATCAACAGTGGGGTGGAACTTGATGGACATGTTTTTTTCAAACAAAATTACAAAGTAACAATATATTTTTACATAGAGGCCACAAACCACCTACTAAACGTTACATGTCAGCATGTTTTAAAGCGATTAATCATTGCCATGAAACATATCAAAGCTGAAATGTAATCAGTTTGAACAAGCATCAAAAAGTTTTTTTGTATGATACAAATTGGCGATGGTAACACGCACAGACAAGCCGGGATTTTTGGAAATGGAATTAATCCAAACAAGAACACAGTTTTTGTTATTTTTATTTGGGCATGGGCATTTCAAATGTCATTATTTTAACTCTTTCCATCTTTTGTGAAGCTATAGCATTAATTGTAGGACTTGCTCATAAAAAACTTTTTTGTATATATATATATATATAGACTTTTTTTGGTGACAGTGGGGGATTATTTTTATATACATTTTTACATTTTTTAACATTATTAAACAAATGCCCTAAAAACATAAAAAAAATGTCTGGAGGCACGCAATTTGGATCAAAACTCAAACTTCAGAGGAGCTCCAAATTTTAAAATCAAGGCAAGCAAAACTACCAGATAAATGGCCAGGTTGACATCTTTGCCTTTGATTATGTCCCTGTAGATATAGGGGTACCATGCGAGCCGGGGTGAATTGAAGAGGGATATAGGAAGAGGTACTTGAGAAAGGAACAGGATTGGAGACCATTCAGATTGGGGGAGAGATTAGATGGATCTGGTGGCCAAACAGGATTCGTTTGGCTAAAAATAGAATTTATTTTACTTAGAAAATGAAGAATGGAGCAGCTTCCCAGCAGAAGTGGTGGAGGCTAATACCGTGAGGGTATTTAAACATGCATGGGATAGGTATATGGCTTCTGGGTCTAGTTGGGTCTGCTCTGACATCAGGTTCTATATTTCTGTGAATCGATGCTCTACTACTGTAAGAATCCTCTGTCTCTGGACCAGTTTAATACTTTCTGGCTCCAGTGGACAGAAGAAGGCAAAAATTAATAGTTTAATAATTAATGATTAATAATCAGCCAGACCAGGAGACAGAAAAATAAGATTAATACGTTCCGATGCACGATTTACTGGCACATATGGCATCTTCGAAAGACATGCAGCACAAACAGCTACATACATACACTTTATATATATATTTTATTGAGTTTTTATATAAGCACAAACACACCCATTTGCTGTTTCTTCTTTTTAGATAGCAAATACAATGTTAATTACGTTCCATCCATTATATGCTACTTATGGAAATGAAAAGCTAATTAATCATGTTTTTCCAATAACAACATTTAACTCAATTCTAACATAAAACAGAAGCTCTGTGTATGGGTTCCGTCCCTTAGAGAGCGAAAATAATTGAGTATTCCACAATTAAGACTATGGTTGAATTAGATATTCCTATTACCTACAAATCAGGGCTGCGTCTCAAAATAAAAAATTCCATATGTCGGAGACCAAACGGATCATTTTTCCAACGAAACAAAGTTCGGATTATGTCCTTTACTAATTTGGAAAATACGACATGCAAACTTCAGAGTCGATACAGTATCTGTATATAAAGAGTCTGCTTTCGTGTACATTAATATTACTTAAGAAACAGGGAAATCTTCCATCATCTGCTACGAGTATACAAACAAAACATGTCTTTTAAAGTACATTTTAATGAGGAATGACATATCGTATAGGAAGGTGGGAAGTGGGACCCCCTTTACTTTACTAGGGTAAAACTCTACTCGGAAAACAGAGAGGAGCTGTCTATGGCCGGTGCATTGGATCATTCAGTCTTGGTCTAGCATTGATTATTCAAAGGTCTAACCAATTATTTAAGGCAAAGTTTCTTACTTAATGCTGACGCTGAAGGACGGAGCTCCATGCCGCTGATCTTATAAGGGTTTTACCAGCAAAGTTACAAAAAAATAACCATAAAGTACTCATAACCATAGGCATGAGCTAATTATGCTATATGTAAGCCCATCAAAACCTCCTCTTCCCCATAGGACATTATAGGAACAAAGCCAAGCAGGTTTTACCTGAGGGTGGGGATGGCAGCAAGGAATCCTTACACTCTATGTGCCTGTCCTTAGAGTTTAACGTTAATAAATGTAAAATAATGCACTTGGGACGTAAAAATCCAAAAGAGAACACTAGGGGGTATTGTGCTCTCAGCGACGCTAGAAGAGAGGGGCTTGGGAGTAATCACTGCTGAGGATTTAAGCAGGTAATGCAACAAAATGTCAGAAATAGCAAGCAGGGGAGATTCAGAAGACTCAAATGGAGAAGAGATATGTTTAAATAAAGGGGTTTTAAAAAGTATAGGAGGAGAAATGTTAGGGGGTCACAGCCTGCAACCAGAGGGTCAGAGGCATATATGTAATGTAAGGAAGTTATTTTACTAAGAGCGTGGTATATAGGTGGAAAATTCTCCCAGCGGTGGTAGAGGTTAATACTATGAGAGAAATTAAACATATATGGGATAGGCATACACTCACCCTTAATGCTGTCAAGTCTTATGTCTCTATACTAATGAAAATGCATTCCTTAATATTATTTATTTTATCATATATATATATATATATATATGCTCTGATAGGCAGTAGTGGTCAAGCCAGCGGCTGAATTTTATATACACTTTGACTAGATATTGTGACTATTGGAATGTATATTTCTATAAGCCATCCCAAAAACCTAAAGCACAGAGATGGAATGCTTTGAAAATCATCGTTTTATCTAACTTTAAAGAAAATACTTCTTTTTTTTAAATCGCTATAAAGCTTCCCTTTTACCTAATAAGATCATTACATAGTCTAAAGGCAAATTGGCTGAAGATAACATTTTTTTGTATTATTTTAATTAGTCAACTCTTACAGCTATACCTACAGAAAGAAAAAATAATACTGAAATAAAATAATATAATAATGTATTGACAATATAGAATCATGCTTTACGATATTTCGTTCACCCATTAGCGTATGACATCACACTTGGTTTGTGCGCATGCACAATTGCCAAGAGAAACAGAGAAACAGAAGGCCTGGTGAGGCTAGTGGTTGCCGAAACATGGTAGTTGGGACTGTCCAGACAAATTCAGTACTGGATTATGACATCATACCCCAGCTCAGTATGTCCTTCGAGCCCACACAGATCAAAGGGATCTTATTATACAGAGATCTGCTCTGGCTGAGGCAGAGATCCCGAACTACTAGATTACCTACTACTAGATTACATAGCGAAAGCCACTTTGTCAGCAGAAATGAGGAAAAGCCAAGAAGTAGTGTGTTGGGGGGTTGGCTGCAAGGGAGGGGGAGGTTAAGGGAGTAGGGTCATGACAAATATAATTGATTTTGGCACAATATACTAACACTAAATATACATGAGATCTAAATTAGTACCTGTCATTGTAAGTTGCTTTTTACGGAAACCTTGATCCATTTGCTTCATTCCAGAAACTTGATCCGCGTGTAGCGTGGGTTCACCTATTACTCGTGTACTGACAGCTGGTGTGTATTTGGAGTTCACCTACCACTTACGTGCAAATAACGTGTATTATGTTTGACTTGTGTAACGATATGTGGAGACATACAAAATAATATGTCTTTTATACAATCTCAGGGCATTTTTCTACATGATAAATATTCCGCTATATTTTGTCTCAAGGCCAGCCGTTTTATATTAATCTCCAAAGATTCCAGTAATTTACACATCTGAAAAACAAAAACAAGCCATTGATATTCGGAAACATACAATTTCACACTACATTAGATTTTTGGAAATAATTAATTGTAATAAGGCACCGCTAAGTATGCCATAATATTGTATCAATATAATATTATAATATAATGTAAGCCCAAGGTTTTAGAGTGTGTTTCTCAACAAATTATAAATAATTTTTAGCTTGCATGGTAGTTTATTTTAAGATATTCATATATATATATAAAAATATATAAATATTTATATTCTTTATATATAAATATATATTTCTTTATTTATATACACTCACTGGCCACTGGAACAGGTCAGCAAAGAACATTAAACTGAGGCTACAAATCACACAGAATCACCAAGAATGGACAATGGAAGACTGGAAGACCGTTGGCTGGTCTGATGAGTGTCGATTCCAGCTGCGACATTCAGAAAGCAGGGTCAAACTTTGGCGTAAACAACATGAAAACATGGATCCATCCTGCCTTGTATCAACGGTTCAGGCTGGTGATGGTGTAATGGTGCATCATCTCCAACTGGTTTCTTGAACATGACAATGAGTTCACTGTACTCCAATGGCCTCCACAGTCGCCAGATCTCAATCCAATAGAGCACCTTTGGGACGTGGTGGAATGGGAGATTCGCATCATGGATAGCAAGACCACAACTCTGCAGCAACTGCGTGATGTCATCGCGTCCCTAGGGACCAAAATCTCTGAGAAATGTTTCCAGCACCTTGTAGAAAGTCTGCCACGAAGAATGAAGGCAGATCTGAAGGCAAAAGGGGGTCCAACCAGGTACTGGCAAGGTGTACCTAATAAAGTGGCCAGTGAGTGTATATATATATATATATATATATATATATATATCAACAAGTAACATCCTTTGTTGTGTGCAAGTCTACTTGCTTTCTTTACGATTACAGGGACAGTAATATGTCAGAAAAAACACTGTTGATGTCCTGTCACTGTATTATTGCAAGAGAAGCGAGTACATTTGGTTTAAAAGACATACTTTTTGAACCTTGCACTAGATACCCACTATCGCTTACATTATCAGCCCAAACAGGAAGTTGTAGCGCACTTCCTGGATTCTACCCGCATTGAATGCTGTTTTCACATTATCTTAAGTCTAGGCACCTGATTAAAACACGAAGAGGCAGCAAAATGGCAGTTCTCACAGAGGACACAACATAAAAAATTAAAATTGTTTTCAGAAAAAGAGAAAACCTGATAGATATGTTGTATATGGGATAAAGAACGAGGACATTATATTCGTAACATTTCCTTGCAAGGTATTTTTGTCTGACTTAAGTATAAAGGGCAGCTCCCTCCAAAGTATTATTCCTAGCACCAGATTAAAAATACATTTTCAAGAACATTGTGCTGGGTCAGAAAGTGCACATTACGTGACTCGCTGGTAGTGCAAGCTGCCCCAATGCCCTTGCATGGGGTAAGATGAGGGAAAAGCATATGGAGCTGCACTGTAGATGGGAGAGGGGGATGGGGAGAGGGAAAGAGAAGGAGAGGTGAGAGAGAGTGAGTATGGATATGCATGTATAAGTGTATGGTGTTAGAGTGATTGAATGTGAAATGTTAGTGTGTGTGTGTGTGTGCCAATGGTGTTACTTAGCCTTGGCTCCCTGACTCCTTATCATACTGCCTATGAAAAACAATGGAATGGCTCTTTTTTCCATGGAACTCCCTCTTTAAACTTTTTTTTTATTCCCAAATCTTGGCCTATACAAAAAGTATGAGCCTAAACTTGTGACCTGGTACCATTCTTTTAAAAGAAATCCCCCCCCCCCGCAGTAAATATACAGAAAACCGAAAATCCTCTGCTCTGGGATTTCTACGCGTGACGTACGATAAACATCCACATTGCATACATTCCAAAGTCAACTGTAACTAAATTTAATTTATTTTGGATAGTAAATATTTTATTCTTTGGCATAAGTCTTTGAGATTAAGTAGTTTACACCATAAAGACGGGAATTAGACGTGTAAAATATAGGCAAAACAAATATGTGAATGAATGCAAATATATAATAATTTACTGAATAAAAATAAATCATTCACCTTTGTTCTCTTTTAGAATAATCTGCAGGACATCAAAACACTATACTTAATAATACAGAACTGAAATCCTACCTTCTGAGTTCAAAAGGTCCAATTTTGACTCTTGCATCCTGCCCTTGTGTTTATTAACGAGAAAATTAGTAAAAGTAAAATATAAATTTAAAGCTCTCTCCATCAGATATCACCACATTGCTTTCAGTAGTTGCATTGACATATTGTTTTTGTAATATTTACAGCAAAAAGATAATTTCTTTAATATCATCATTTTAATAGCAACCATAGACTCAGAGGAGGGCTTGCACCTTCTGGCCCTGGGGGCAGGTAAATTTGAGTGCTCCCCCAATAACTACCATAAGCATCACATTTGCACACTCACTCTAACACACACATTTACACATATACTGTACACAGGGCCGGCCTTTTAGGTGTGTGACCTGCGCGGCCGCACAGGGCGCCATGGTAGCAGGGGCGCCTGCCCGGGACTTAAATTAAAACATCAGGGTTTTTTTGTTTGTTTTTTGTAGTCCGCACAGGGCCCACAACACCACACACTAACACATTTGCACATACCTACTCACACTAAAACATCCAATCACACCTTACACTTCATCAAACTTCCACATCATTACGCCTTTACACCATCATAGCTCCAAACCCGTATTGTCAGGAGCCTCTTTGTTTACAGATGTTCGCCACTCTATTACTGCAGGGCCACAAAACTTTGTGCTACATGAACCCGCTGCGTTCCCACCTCCAAAAGTGGGTTTGCCCCGTTTGAAGAAATTTGGACCATTCCGCCCTTGCTTAGGTGCTAAAAGCTTTTTTGCCCTTAAAAGTAATTCACTCACTTTAAGGTGAGCCTCTTAAAGCCAGCCTCACAGAAGTGGAGTGTATATCTCAATTAAGATATATCCACACTTGACATCTGTGAGCCTGGGTTTAAGAGGCTCACCTAAAAGCGAGTTAATTACTTTTAAGGGCAAATACCAAGGGCACTTTAACGCGCCTGTTACTTTTTATATTCCTTCCGAGTGATATATGACCGAAAAATTGCTTGTAGAATCTCACTGTGATTCATGCAAAAAAATGATATAAGTTGAAATATTTGTATTTCTTGCGCACCCTCACTACTTTAACACTTAATTTACAATTGAGTGTTTTTTGTAGCACATATATATTTATATATACATATAAAAAAATATATGTGCTACATATACATATATATATATATATATATTAGCTTATCTCATTTATCAAACTGTTTACTGGCCGCTCATACATTTCTTTGTAAGTATGCTCTGGGCAGAAGACCCTTAAGTGTCAACCTAATCATGAACCGTTGGGCAGGTCCGGCCTTTGGGGTGTGCGACCGCACAGGGCGCCACACTCCAGGGGGCGCCGCCGCCGCCCTCTCTGCACCTAAATTAAAACATTGTTTTTTTTGTTGTTGTTTTTTTTAACTTTATTTAACATCCTCCATGTTAAATAAAGTTTTTTTTTTTACTTTATTTAACATGGAGGATGTTAAATAAAGTTAAAACAAACACAAAAAAACCCCAATGTTTTCATTTATGTCCCAGGCAGGGGCGCCGAGCGGTTGCTCGTGAAGTTCTCAGCAGCCGCTCGGCGCCCCTTACTCTCCGTGACTCCGTCGCGGTGCCGGCATCTCATGTTGAGCGCCGGACTATTCCGGCGCTCAACATGAAATGCCGGCAGGACTCCTCAAGGTAAGTTAGGATAAGGAGAAGTAGGGAGAGGGGAGGGGGTAGTTTGAAGGGGCAGGGGGGATAGTTTGAAGGGGCAGGGGGGGGAGTTTGAAGGGGCAGAGGGGGGGTAGTTTGAAGGGGCAGAGGGGGGGTAGTTTGAAGGGCCAGAGGGGGGGTAGTTTGAAGGGCCAGGGGGGGTAGTTTGAAGGGCCAGAGGGGGGGTAGTTTAAAGGGGCAGAGGGGGGGTAGTTTGAAGGGCCAGAGGGGGGGTAGTTTGAAGGGCCAGAGGGGGGGTAGTTTGAAGGGCCAGAGGGGGGGTAGTTTGAAGGGGCAGAGGGGGGGGGGTAGTTTGAAGGGGCAGAGGGGGGGCGCCAGAGGAGTATTTCGCACAGGGCGCCAGAACACCTAAGGCCAGCTCTGCCTTTGGTTAAGATGCACTAAGGGGACAAGTACAGCCTCTGTTGTAGTTGCCCCATAGTTATAACCTTGTTTTTCATACATGATGCAGTGGAAATGCTGATCACTGCACAAAAAAACCTGCCATCATGAGGGTTAAACGCCTGGATCACACACTTTCTCATGTGCAACTACTTTCCATGTGTATCTGCTTTATTGTGAAGTTTGCGTTCAGTTGTTTCCAATTTGTTTTCAACACCGCCGAGTGCATTTCTTTAAATAGTAAGATCAATGTAAATTATACGTGAACCGAGTGCATGCGCGAGCCCTAATGGCTAAAACAGAGGCGGTTTTCTAAACCTGTAGAATGTTTTCCGTGAGGCTTTATGCAGCGATATGGTTTCTTTTCATTAGTACTCGAGCTCACGGACGCGCTGCCAGGCAATTAACCAGAACATTATTTCATTTTTGCAAATGTTAGCCAGGTTTAACTGAATCGGTCCTTAACATGGCATAAGGGAGATATCCAGGGGATGGGAGCCAGTGGAATCGTGGTCAATCGGCTTAAGGTAGTCACAATAATTAAAATCATATTTTCCAATATGATCCAATCAGAAGAATTACACAAATCATTGTGACAAGCATTGTTCTTAAAAAATGTATTATGCAAATACTGTATATACATATATATATATATATATATATATATATATATATAGTTAAATGCATATTTTATTCCTATTTATTTTTCAGTGGTTTTGTATTTTTATTCAGTGAGCAGAATGATGCAATCATGGAATTACGCATTAACGCAGGCCACAGGCAACTTCTTTAAAGGCAGTAAAACAGCTGAGGTAATTACAAAACATTACATACAACACAGCAACCAATTTACACTTGCTTTTGCTGTCCAGTTGCAAAATAAATCATTAAATTAAAATATTGTAACCACAGAAATTCAAACAAAATTATCCAACAGCTCCCCCTGTGGCAAGAAAAGGAAACTGCACCTTACGGTGAAAAAAATAAAAGTCCGATCAATTACGCGCTTAGGTTAATAAACGTTAAATGGTAAAAGAACAAGAAGTCATAACAAGTACAATTGGATCTTTACGATAAAAAAAGGTAACTAATAACTTAAGACATTCGATGTGAAAGCGATGCCGACCTCCAGTTATTCAATGGCCGGAGGTTTTGGTTTCAGAAGCTTTTGTAAATTCTGATACGTTGTGTCAGTTACAGTCATCGATAAGAATGTATATATTTTTCTAGATATTATCTCGGGATCAGATATCGTAATGACACAAAGTTCTCATGTACCTATAACAGGTTTACACAACTGGCGTTTCAAAGTTTGAACTTTAGCAACATAGTATTTGACGGCATATAAGAACCACTCGGCCCATCTAGTTTGCCCCCTTTCCTGCTCTAAACACTGAAATCTTAATCAGTCGTTGGTCTCGTCTTAGATTCAGGAGCCATACGCCTATCCCATGCCCCTCACTGTATTAGCCTCTACCACTTCTGCTGTTAGGCTGTTCCACTTATCTGCCACCCTCTCAGTAAAATTTCCTTACATTCCATTGAAGACTCTCACCCTCTGGCTTTTAGACTGTGCCTTCTTGTGCTAACATGTCTTCTCTTTCGAAGGCACCTCTATGTACTCAAGCGTGGTGTAGACCATCGAAAAGAGCTGAAAAAGAAGGTGTTACAAAAAAAGGGGTTGAGATACAACATAACTCCAATTCACCAATTTCACCAATATTCCATGCACGCCTACGGCATTGAGGTCACGGAAAGACTGATGATCTTCAGCTCTTATTACCTGATGGGAACTAGGGTCATTATCCTTGTATGACCCTTGTTGAAGTTAGCCGAGTGGAGAAATGTTGCATACTTCGGGGCGGAAAAATTAACTGTTCTTTTTTTATACTGACACCCCTGAAAAATTATTTATAAATTAACCACATTGACAGTTTAACGACCATCTCTGTAGGTCTGAGAGATACGGATTTTAAAGAACCTGTGGACGCCAACAGGACTGGTAACACATTTTCATGGCTCTTAGCTCTAAACTCTAATAAAGCGCCTTAAGACTGCAAAAAAAGTAGATTTTTAAAATTGTTTAATAAATAAAAAAACAGAAATAGAATTTAACAAGCAGTTAAAGTGCGTGTGACGTTTCTCCAGGTGTTCCTTAAACATCTTCCCAGTGGGTTCATTACACGTAGACCCAGCTGGAGAGGGCAGGTGGCTACAGAAGGTCCAGTGCCTACAGCCATATTCAATTTATATCCAGACTTGTCTGTTTTCTTTCACCATCAATTAAAAAACGCTACAAAATAATGAGTTCAAACAAGGAAAGGCACTGCTCAACTCTTGAATAATTCTACTAGGTTGAACTTTTAGGATATGCCTGATTGAACACAGGTGGGTCATTTTAATTTATCCACTTGAGTTTAAACAGGCATATCAATAAAATCTAGTCCGATAGGGTCCATTGATGGCTTCACTTCCTGAACATCTGTGCTGAGGCTTAGGTCCCTCCACTGAGTCTAAGCATTCGAGGGTCATGGAAAGACCATTTTGTTACCATACGAATCTATACACGGTATCTCAAGTTTGTACGGTTGGCTTCATATTCCAAACATGTCTATCTTTTTATACATGTTTCCATAACAATGTCACAATAGGAAAACAAAAATAGTGAGATATTCAAATAAAATAAAAAAAAAATCATATTTTTTGTAAAAAAAAATGTAAAAAGTCAATTTTTGTTAAAATTTATTTTAAACAAAACTTGATGGATGGATACGATCACTAAGTACAAAGCCAACGTTTTCATGAAAGAAAAGTTAATTCTTACATTCTTCTTATATCCGATTTTTTTTACATGATAATGAAACACCCTTATTTATGTGTTTTCTGGTTTATAAAATGGGTAAATAGAATGGTGTTAAAATTGACAAAAATGTTAAAACATGGAAGATACGATGGTACAGAAGGGTAAGAGGGCCCTACTCTTTTGAGTTTACAATTTATTAGGATTCCAGTTCCAAAAAACATTTTTTAAAAGCCCCCCCCCAAAAAATATTTTTATGACCAAGTCCTAAAATTAGCACTTTATCTTCAAAGAATTATCGCATGGAAAGAGTTAAAATACTGGCGTGTTAAATGCCCATGGGGTGTCTACTTTTTAAAAATGTATGATTTGATGGAGTAAATTGAATTGGCCAGGTTCAACAATGTCCCAATTAACACACGGGGAAGGATGACCACATGTCTAATTTCCAAATGTGGCCTTTTGGACTCCAAACAAACCTAGAAACCCATGCATGTGGGGTACCACTGTACTCGGGAGATGTTGCTGAATACATATTGGGGTGTTGTGTGACAGTGACATATACCAGGACCTGTTAATTAATACCTGAAGTAAAATGTGTGTGAAAAAAAATGCAAAAAAATGACTACCACAAAGTCAGTGGTAGAATTAGTGCATAGAAAGAGTAAAAATACTAGCATTTGAAATACCCTGGGGTGTCTAGTCTTCTAAAACATATGGTTTGTGGAGGTAAATTGCATTGGCCACCCAAAATAGCACATGGGGGAAGAATTACCAGATTTGGAAAAAATGGTTTTGAAATAGCAAAACACTACTGGTACTTATTGCCCCCATAACGTGCAGAAAAAGGCAAAAAAACATAAAAACATTGGGTATTTCTAAACTCAGGACAAACAGTACAATCTATTTAGCAGGTTTTTTAATTAGCTTTTATAGATGAGTAAAAGCTTTTTCAAGTAAAAGTCCTTTTCCCCTCAATTTCTCACCACATTTTATACTTTTCTTTATAGTAAATGATATGAAAGAATCAAAACAATGATATCTAAAGAAAGCCCTTCTTCTCCTGAAAAAAAACAATATATAACGTGCGTGGGTTCAGTAAACGAGAAAGCATAAAATTACAGATAAACACGAGCAGCGCAGAAATGTTAAAACGGCCATCGTCACGAAGGGTACAAAAAATAAAATCAGCCATTGTCACGAAGGGGTTAATGACGACCGTCCGGCCGACGGCTGCATTTGCACGGTATGCCAGATGGTTGGTCCAGGCCTGATCCAGGTGGCTACCTAAGACATCAAGCTGGTTGGGGGCATCATCTCCATGAATGTAGGATAGACTTGCATACTTAGCGTAGGGCACTAGAGAACCTGGATCCAGTCTGTACAAACCGATCCATACAAGGCTAAATACCCCAGAACAACAGCGCCAATGATACTAGGCCAGTCTTTAGTGGATTTGGACCATAGGTGTTGTAGTGAAACAGAAAGCCTCCTGCTGGTTCTCCCTGTTGTATGTCTTTCATTATGAACTTTGTGAGATTTATAACTTTTTAGTACTTTATTTTTTTTTTCATCTGTCGCAGAAGACATGGAAGAATCTACAGTTTTCCACTCCAGGTACATTCTGTAATTGGAAACCCATACCAGAGTTAACTCCTTCTTTCTAAACCAACATCCCGTCAGTAATTTTTTTTTTCAGAACTCTCTGTTCTCTTCCTAGCAGTAAATTGGGTTAAGAAAAAAAAAGGGGGGGGGGGAAAAGAAAATCATTTCACATGATGAAGTGACAGAAGCATACCGCGTATCGCTAGGGTTGCCAGAGACCAACATGAAACGCTTTAAATGTTTCAAGCTGTGTAACCATACTTTTTGTTCAAACAGGCCTTACGGCTCATTACGAAGAGTCAAAGCTCTAGTTAAAAGACAAAAGTTACAGTTTTTATAAAATCATTATAGAAAGTATGGGAGGGGAAATAAAAAAAAAAAGGTGAAGTGTATTGCGCAAAGACATTGAGAGTTCAACCACCCTTTCGCTACCAGAGCTGTTTAAAGTGGATGTCCCTATATTACTTTACCGAGAGAGTGCTAGATAAGTGGAGCAGCCTCCCAGCAGAAGTAGTAGCAGTTAATACGGTAAGGTAATTCAAGCATGTATATGAATTGAATGGCACTACATAAAAGATGATGCTAATAATAATAATAATTATTATTATTGAGGTTAACTTTAAAACTAAATGTCTCCAACACTATTACACAGATTGCCAAACACACAGCCTTAGTTACAAGTAGTTTTCATAAATTAATTTAATTATGCTAACATTTTTGCCAGTTTCTCCACTTTTTTGCTGTAGATCTCAACCATATATATAGTCACTATTACACTGTATGTGTGTTCAATATATAAATTGACTTAGAAAGAGGAAAAAAACCCAGAATAATAGAAAAGTGCACGTTGTCAAGGAATATTTCCCAGCTGTGTCATTAGGAAGGTTTCTGATCCAACAAAAACCTGTTTCCTTCCTTCTGTGCTACACACGTTTTTTCCCCTGTGCTTGGCTCACCTTCCCACCCTCATTATTAAGTCTTTTGAAGTTTTCCACCTTTCTCTCCGCTGGTAAGTGCTGCGCCCCTACCTTAAATAAAAAGGGGGAATTTTTTTTTTCGACGTTAGAAAAACAGTCAAGAGGGTAGGGACCCGAAAAAAAAAAAAGTATTTAACCTCATGTTGTACAAAATATTAAAATAATATTCTGCCTGCATTAGTTGTTGTGGGACGTACAAAGACCCGGGTCGGCCAATCCAAACACATGATCTCATTGGCTGCCAAGGTCGCAAGCTGCAGGGGCCACACTTTGTAGGTCAAGCCTAGCAATTGCAACTGATTTTAATTGGAGGAATTAGTGTCAACGCGTATAAGGACTCCAAAGTTTTGGTATTGATAGATCACGCAGCTCCAATAGGATTGTAGATTTTTACGCATCCCTAAGAAGTGTTTATTGAAAAGCAGTTGCCCCAGTGCCCCTCTTCAAAGCCGTCTTGTGGAGGCACTGTTCTGATTAGTTGCCCTAGTTAAGGCTTCGCGATTACTTTAAATATATTATACCCTGGGCCGGACCTTAAGTGACGGGGCAGCCCTGGCACTTTAAGGCCAGCAGCCTTCTGATGATGTAAGCGCGGCCGGCGTCAGGATACGGATGGCCGCACGCTATGTGTTTTTATGCTCATGTTGCATGTGGCCTGGCACATCCAGCCAAATAGCAGATCAAGTGAGTGTGTGGCGTTGTCGGGCCGGCGGCCCACCGGCCACCCGCCATTTTCCCATTGACCCAGATGACCAGTCCAGGCCTGATCATACCTACCACTGTATGAAAGTTCTGTCCTACTTGAATCTCTTATTCATTTTTTTTGGTCTTTGTTACACATCTCTGTGTATAGAAACATAGAATTTGGGGGCAGATCAGACCCATTCGGCCATCTAACCTACTTATCCTGCTGTAAAGACTCAAACCTTAATCAGTCGTTGGTCCTGCTTTAGATTCAGGAGCCGTACGCCCATCCCATGCGTGTTTTAATTCCCTCGCTGTATTATATATATTATTACAGATTTTATTAAAGACAGGAGGTGAATATTATGCAATATCTCCTTTTACTACACCCGATAGCAGCAAAAGACATAAACAATATAATAAAGGAAGAGTTAAATTAATTGACAGTTATAAGAGCAGAAAGGATATAAACATATCCCCTTATAATAAATGACATTGCATTTTTATGCAGTAAAATTGATTTATCCTCCTTCATTGTTTGCTGGCTTTAATTTTCATTGTACTATTTTGTTTTCTGCGCAGTTATGTAATTCACTCTGTTTTGTTGGTGATACAGTACTTCGGGTAGGAGCGGTTGCCGTTGGTTGCAGCGCATGACACTTGCTTGCGGCCTTCCTTTTTTCCGGAGCATCAGCCATTGCTCCGAGTACCATTTGATGATGCGGGAAGCTGCAGCTTCTCAGGCTGAGGTTTACACAGCTGATTGTGAACTGGGGCAGCATTTCACAGCTCTGTCAGCGGTGTATCTGATTTTCTGTCAGGATTTGTCTTCTTGCAGGTTTTTTAATATTGTTTTACTGTTTTATAAGTTTACAACTTTAATTCATTATAGGTTATTTACTGATATTCAATTGAATTCTTTATTGGAATATAATTTATTCTAATTTGTTCTATTAGTTGGAATATTTTATCCATTGGGTATTTACCTCATAGTACATGGGTGTCCAACCTGCGGCCCTCCAGCTGCTGCAAGACTACATCTCACATCCCCCTCAGCCAGCCCCTTAGCTGAAAGAGCATTATGGGAGATGTAGTCCTGCAGCAGCTGGAGGGCCGCAGGTTGGACGCCCCTGTCATAGTACTATAGATTCCTCTCCTAGATCCAACTATGAATTCATGGACGCTCATCCTATTTCCTCAGAGTTCATTTTTTTATTTACCTTCCGTCGTAAGCCTTTAAAGAGGCATCGATACCTAAATCATTCGCCAAGACCTTACAGTCAGCCATGTCAGTCATAAAAGAGCCAGTTTCTATGACTTTAGGCAATTTTGATGTTCCCATTAAGCATTATTTATTTATTTATTTTTACTTCCTATACCCCAGTTCCTACAAGCTCTGGGAATAATGTTACGGACGGGGTTAAGTCGGGCAAGGGCTCACAAAAGAGGCATCATTGTGACGATCCTGCAGCCCCTATAGAAGGAAGCATCATGCTAAAAAAAAATGAGATCCTCTCAGGACCAGGGAATTATTGAATCGCTCAAGCCATTGGGCAATATATCTAGCGCTGTGTGTTCTCCCTGAACAACTCATTTATACTTTCATCAGTCCATAAAACATTTTCCCAGTAGCATTGGGGAGTGTAAAGGGGCTCTTTGGAAAACTTCAGACGGACAGCGATATTCAATTGGAGAGCAGAGGCTTCCTCCATGGTGTTCTGCCATGGACTCCATGCCTCTTCAATGTTTTGCATATGGTGGACTCATAAACAGAGATACTGTTTGCTGCTATCGGGAGCAGTAAATGAAGATAACGCATAATAACCGCCTTCTGTCTTTAATTAAGTTCATTACTTTGCATAACTACACTAGCAACATCACCAAATGATTGTGCGTTCTCAGTCTCGTTTGCTCATATACTGTTTGAAGTAGATAGGACCAGAACGAACCACTAACCAAAGCCGGCACACAAAATATCAAACAAAATGTCACACAAAATAAACACCAGACATACATTAAAATAAGAGTAGACGAAACGCATTGATGGGAATGTTTCTCTTGATAAGACATGGGCTGGCCCCTATTTACGGAACATTTTGCTTGTTATTTTTATGTACGGACGACGGCCAATGTCAAGAATTATAGATGCATTGAAGCATTTTACTAAATTAGCGTCTTGGGAATCATTTGCCAAAAAGCTGACATACCTTTTTAAGAGGGAACATAAGGCCAGAAAATATTAAAAGGTACTCTTGGGTGAAAATTTAATTTAACAAATTAAAGGGATTAAAGGGTTGCCTTTGTTACTGAACTCCAGGCAATTAGAGAGGCATTGCGCAATAGGATTTGTTGCGCTTCATCGGACTTGACAGGCAGCATGAAAGCTGTATGGAAATTGTCGTTAATTCTAGAAAAATAGTCTGTCAACATTTTGAATTTATTAATCAACCAAAATCTATCAAAAAGTCTAGTTAATGAAAGCAATGAAAATTAAAGTTGCAAATATGAAACGGAATCTTCTGTTGGGCAAGGAAGTGGTTATGTATGACATCATAGGGGTCCATATAATAGTTTAAGGCATGAATATTGGGGACTCCATCACACTATATGGTCCTATATTGGTACGCAATTGGTCGTCATTATTCTAACAGCAACCCGGGAATCTGAATGTGTATGCCTTTTATGCCTTTTCTGTATATTTTCCCCCAATCATAATGTACTTGCTGCATTATGAATGGACCTTGTCCCACTCAGCGTTCTGGTTCCTTTGGTAAAATGCGTTTGAGACGGCTGAAAACTTGTGTTATGGATTGGCGGTACGAAGCTGATGGGACGTAGGCTTGTAAATTTGTGGTGATGACAGGTTGAAGGGTCCTATGGTGGACTTTAGCCCATGTTGTGTGTGTAATAAATAGCATGGTAAAGACATGGTAAGAAAAAACACTGTAAAATAAGCTAAAATCCTTTGTTTTTGGCACATCACTTTAATGATGGGACAAAACACTCGGATAAAACAACAGTTATTTTTAAACTTTTGAAAATGCTTCTTGACACATATGAGATGCACTGCTTTATACGGCATGATTGTGTGCCTTTTCATTCATAGATCTGTTTTCAAATTAATTTGGACTTCTGGAAATTTTATACAATGGCACAATCATAGTTTTGAATGTTTTTCTCCCTTTTTATGCCCAGGAATCATCTCTAGAAATTACCCGGATGGCCTCTGAAAAAGAAGCTCCGACGTTAACGTCTGCTATACCGTTCCAAAGCTTTCTGCACTCAATTTTGTCTCCTTTATCTTAAGTCAGAATTATAACCCTTTACAATCTTTGACGCTACTTTATAGTTTTTAGTTTCAAATTGTCCTGTATCTTTTTAACACCTCGACATAATGATGGAATCTGTCCAACTTCGCATCCTCCATATTTATTCTTATTGTACGGATCGCACATCTAGCCTTCTTTAACGCTACAGATTTCAAGATCCTGAACCACATCCATGACATAAAGCCCAGTTAAGCTTTCTGGTCAAAGCTACAGCACACATGCTAATTCAGCAGATGTAGACCAGTAATAACATGTGTCTAGTAGAACCCTATTTCCTTAACCGAGCAAACAAGTTAATGGCCAAGTATGACCTCATAAAGCCAGATTTTAACCGTTCAACCCTCTGGCACTCAAGTAATTTTAAATATTTTGTCTTAGTCTAATTTTCCCACAAGATGACTATCACTATGAAAATAATTTCAAATTTATTTTTACTGATTCAGCACATGTGACATTTAGAGCTGGGCAAAACAATAGCCCCATAATTTTTTTGCAGTTCTAAAATTATACAGATTAATGACAGCTAAGGCGCAGCTCGGAAAGATCTTGTCTTCCTGTTTGCCCATTACAATTTATTTGAGCTGCACACTGTTCGTTAATTCGATTTTGGAGGATTATCTCATACCCTTGGTCATTTCACCGGAGGCTTTTCCAGTTTTATTAGGTATCTCCTGGACATGGCAAAGGTTCACTTGTATCTATGGCATTCAAGTCTTCCTGCCTCAATGACGAATTCTGAAAGCGGCCATTATTCCATATTATAATTCAAGTATTAAATGATTCTTTCCGGTAAGGTTTTCATGATGCCTATAATGCCATATTTACTGCAAGGAACAGACCGTCATCTGATGGTTTAATGCACCCACAGAAACACGCACACACACCTAAATACAGATTTCATCAAACTCCTAGAAGCAGCCATTTATTTCACACCTTACTCAGCTTAACAGACCTCTAAAAGTGTTTCTATCTTCTTATGAGGCCAATGTTTACACCGCCACGATTCATTCTTACACACATGCAAATATCCTCACATTAAAACTATGAATGTCCTTTGCTACATGTTATTCCTTTGTTGATAATTCTCCCCCCACCCCAGTAAAAGGTACAAATGCACAGTCCCTTTATTATACAAAAGGTTACGTTGACTGTGTCTTGACATTCATTGTAGTTGACATTGCTACTGTAATGAATGATGTCGACCAGCGTTCTTGTGCATGGTACAGTGTTTGAGAAACAAGCTTCCAGGATCATAAACCCCTACCTTTTGTGGAAGCTGCCTAGATTTTAGACATCAGTAAAAAAAAATATTAAAAACATCGGTATCAATAAATCAATAATGGCTTCACCGTCCTACTTAACCCATATCGCAAGCTAGCATTGTCACGAAAGCTGAGTTATTGTGCTTTTTTTTGGTTCTTTTGGTGGCGTCATCATTTAAAGGGGTGAATTGGCTTTTCACACAGTCAAAGAAACATTATGCAGAGGCACAGGGAAGATAGTGCCTAAATATATCCAATTTAAAAATACACAAAACCGTCAGTTAACAAAAAAACAAGTGGCAAATCAAAAACGTTATCAGTGTGAACATATCCAAATAACAGATGTGCATTCTTTCACGTTATTATTTTTGCATACAGAAATATCTATTTGTTTTATTTCTCGAACAGAGCTACAGGGCCGGCATGGTGGCCCCCGCAGTGAGATCACCATTGGAACGGAACCACATCACTTGTGAAACAATTTATCTAAGCAGTAACAATAAGATAAATTTGCAGTTCGACCGAGTATAAAACGATTAAAGATCGCATATCAACTATAATGGCGTAAAATCCCCAAAATAGACATTAAGTAAAATTTCTTATTATGTCTGTTCTATATTAAAAAGAATATCTGAAAAATCTATGTATATATAAAATATCTCTTAATGGTCAAATAAAAATTGTGCAGAAAGTCCCAAGAGTCATATTTTGGTTTAGAAAAAAAAAAACGGAGCCAGTCACTCAGTATCTACAAAAAGTGAAAATATCCATCATTATTTTTATCACATATGGGAACCCTTTGGTTTGAAGTACAAGTTCCTATTGGCTCTTGGACCAAAAGGATTAACTCCATCCACTCCCTCTCCCCTATTTCTGTGCCTGCACTTTTCCTGCCCCCGTAAGAAAAGGAGATGTTTGCCGAGTGTCGCGTGAGCGCACGTATTGAATACAATATAAAATTGGAACTACTACTCTACTAATGGTCAGAGGAAAATGTGGTCTATATCCTACAGAAGTATTTCTGTCCTTCACCAGTATGCCTGGGCTTAGCATTAGGAAGGCTGGTTGCGCAGGCATCTGGATGACAACCATATTGGCCTCCCAGTCTACTAGTTTAGGATTAGGTGAGCAGAGTTAGCAGCAGATCAAACTAATCTCAAAGTGGAATTTCCTCCTCTTGTAATGGGTCCTCAAGGATTACCCCCACAACACATTTGTCAGCATGCTTTGGTTTGTGTCATGCTTCACTCACCTTGCTGTTATTGTTCGGCTTGTGCAGTGGCCGCAGTGAGTGGGTAACAGGTGCTTTGGCAAGGTATTTACCTGCAACAACCGTTTCCCAAAGGTTGGGTCTCAGTGTGCAGACGGACTAATGGAAAAGCCAACTGTTGGAGTGGATAACTAGGTTAGCGACAAAGGGCTGGAGGTTAAGACAAAGTCATTAGCCTTGGGTCATTACAGAATAAAACGTAACATTTAGTTAGGTTAAGGTAGCCAAAGTTGGTAGCGGGGTAAGACAAGTACAACAGGGAAGACAAAGAGAGTTGCACAAACACTATGCACGCAAAAGAAAAGCAGTATAAGGACATGCGCACATACCAGCATCCACATGCCCGGAGAAGACAGGAAAGCTGATTTGGTGAGGAACAGGACAAAATATGTTGCTACCTCCACCGACGTTTTAAGAACTGTTATCGGTAAATTAAATAATTATTCCACATTCATGGTTTGCTATAGATACAGTTACACAATTCTTAAGACAGAATATTCCTAATATATTATATACTTTAATAGTTAATCACCTTGGCCCCACTAATAGATTTCCTTCTCTCTCTCTTTCTGGCAGCTACAAGCGATTTAATCAATTCCAAACATTTTGATTCGCGCCGGCCTTCAGCTCCAGATGGATTATCCAGAACTCTGGTCAAGTTTGTTGTCCTCAAGGCCTAGAGTTCGACACTTCTCCACCAGGAGACTAAGGCTTTTCTTTGGATTTCATTGAACCTCTGTTGTTATAATCCAAGAAACAATCAACACACACAAAAATGAGTTATTGCATGCCTATTAGAATTCTTCAGCGCAGTTACAGTGTGCTCTAGAAAATCCCGCGTAAAAAAAGAAATAAGAGATCGCATTCATTCTTAATGAGACGGAGAAAGATATTTGTGACATGTTGGAATGTCTCGAAATGTAAATCCTGAATATTTTCAACATTCTACCAAAGGCTGTGTGATCTGACTGGCATAAAAATAAATAAAAAGGGTGGTCTGTTTAAAGCTCATGTCCAAATCCAATCACATTACATTTTCATAGTATCAACATTTGAAAATACTGCGGCTGTTGCGTTAACAAAACTGCATGGGAATACCTCCAGAGCAGATGGCTATTAGCCTTTGAGGGGAGCATTTGGGACAACGAGACAGTTTATGTCTGTGACGAGGCAAATTAGAAATAATAATTATTTCACTGAAAATGTTTGAAGTTTAATAATAAAATACTAAAAGCTAAACAAAAAAAAGGAAAAAATATATAAATTAAATATATTTTTTCCCCTGGAATCCATTGTGATAGACAAGTATCTAAAAAGTGCTTCTAACATTACAAAACACTCCCAAGTGGTAATAATATGAACACACTTTAGAAACCCACTGTGCTGTTCACATATCCAAAAATAAATATATATATACAAAAAATTTGGGATATTTCTAGCTGCTTTCACATACTTGCAAAAGGGTTTTCTAACCATCAATTAGCCTTTTAAACTTAAACTTGGAGCAACAGGAGTGATGGGAGTGATAAAGGACCATTGGAACACAGGAGTGGCGGGACTGATAAAGGGCCATTGGAACACAGGAGTGATGGGAGTGAGAAAGGGCCATTGGAACACAGGAGAGATGAGAGTGATAAAGGGCCATTGGAACACAGGAGTGATGGGAGTGATAAAGGGCCATTGGAACACAGGAGTGATGGGAGTGATAAAGGGCCATTGGAACACAGGAGTGATGGGAGTGAGAAAGGGCCATTGGAACACAGGAGTGATGGGAGTGAGAAAGGGCCATTGGAACACAGGAGTGATGGGAGTGATAAAGGGCAATTGGAACACAGGAGTGATGGGAGTGATAAAGGGCAATTGGAACACAGGAGTGATGAGAGTGATAAAGGGCCATTGGAACACAGGAGTGATGGGAGTGATAAAGGGCCGTTGGAACACAGGAGTGATAGGAGTGATAAAGGGCCATTGGAACACAGAAGTGATGGGAGTGATAAAGGGTCTCTGTACGCCTATGAAGAGATTCAATTAAAAATCAGCCATTTCCAGCTACAATATTTACAACATTAACCCTATCTGCACTGGATTTTTGATCCATTTCAATGTGCTCTTCTCTCAAAAACAAGGACATTTTTAAACTGTTGAACGATAGTGTATATAAAAATAGAGTATCATATACTACAGCGTTGTGAAGTATATAAGGAAGCATTTTGGCCTCAGCATACAAGTGTGGGGTATTACAGTAGTTGGGGACTAACAGAGTTTGGGGGGGTTACCAGAAGCACCTACATTTGCCCCTTAAATGGCTGTGCAAAAAAGCAGACAATTTTATTGTTTGCCACTTTATTTAGACATTATTTGGACCTGGTTGTTGGGGAAGAGGTTGCATGAAAAGTAGTACAAAGACCCTTGTAAAATAGCCTGGCTGTTTGCTTTTTGAAAAATATACATTTTTGCAATCAGTGAGCACTATTAAGCCTAGTCTCATCATTCCTCCCCTTTCCGTTACCTCTGCAATACTGCTGATGTAGATAGGTAGTTTTAGTTAATTCAGTTAGTCATGCTAAAGGCTGTGATGGCAATAGTTCTCCTTTGATAGAGAATGGTTTTTTTTGCAGGATAATAGAGGCATCGTAAACCTTAAAAAAGGCATCTGGACCCACTGACTGTTCTCTACTCTGTACAATTCACATCCATGCCCTGCCTTTCATCAGTCGACACCTGCTTTGTCCGCGTTACCCCCATTCTACACCTGTTCCCTTCAACGTCCCCCACACCAATGCCCATATGTCCACCAAATGATAAGTGACATAATATAAATAAATACATTGAGAGAGAAAGGGAGAATGAGCGATTTTCCTTTCTTTTTATGTTTTTCATTCTAAGGGAAATCTGCGTTTGAAATTATACTCCAACTAACTTTATTGTATATAACATGCATGAACTGTGCTCAACATAAAACACATAGAGGTTTTACTGGCCAGGTGCAGTCTGTTTGGAGTAAAGTGAAGATCACAGAATACGTTACTGTACACCATAGACTATATAAAAATAAACACAAAATATTAATAAAATCCCCAAAAGCATTCCTATAGGAAACATGTCATGGATTTCTAAAGAAAATCATTTAGGATTCATGACCTTTAGGTTTAATTAAACTGCAATTTTTCTTGCCATTAGCTTGAGCATTTTAACTAATTGCTCATCGCTCGGGTATGGAGATCTATAAATACATCATAGCATATCCATAATCATATTTTAATTTGCTTAAATGTGGATCAATTTTAAATTAGTATTTCCCAACATTTATTTGGAGATTATAACTTTCATTTATACCCTCAGTAACTTTGGCAACTCCAGTAGAAGGAGTAACCGTGCATAGGCAAAAAAAGGTCAACCGCCCAATGTCCGGGGATCAGGATGGCCAAAGTCTCCCACCTGTGCCAACTGGGAAAGAAAAGTATATTTGTCACAATGTTGCAAGTTGAGCTTCCCAAGAGTGGAGTTGCCTTGAGCCCTGAATGCAACTAGGAATGGCCTTGGTGATGGGCTGCTTGCAAACAATATCTGATTCGGAGAAGGCACATGTCCAGAGGACCCCAAAATTTCTATAGACTTTTGGCATCCATGAAGGCTAATGTAATTCATCCAGGGCTCCTCAGAGGTCCTATGTCCAAGGGTTTGGAACTACAAGTCAAGTAATGGTTGACTAAAATGTCCTTAGGCTCTGAGTGGCACGTAATAGCCTGCAAAGCTTCTGTAATCTTCAAGTGTGATTTCTATCCATTTCACAACATGCATGTCCCTGCTGTAATTTCACAAAGAAAAAGGAGTTTAAAAAACGTTTTGACAAAAATATTATGCGTTCTAGCATAGTGGTTTTGACATTTATCAAAAGTCCCTGGAATGGACAGCCAATTAGCCATTACCCTTATCCCTAGTGGCTTTAATCCCTAGTCGGTATCTATTGTATAATCAATGAGATGGAAAATTGTGGCTTTGTATTCTGACATATTTGTACACTTACAACTCACAGGGAACTGCATAACTGTGTCCCTAATTATTCTACGGAGTGGACCTTGCTGGATGCAACACCAGCATCTCCTCCTCTTAGCATAAAAAGTATGCAACACTATTGCATTCAGTGACATAAAATATACAGGTTAAATGTATAACAAAACCTCACTGCCACTTAGTTATCCCTCCACTTAAGGGCAAAATAAAAGGCTTCCAAACAACATATATCCAGGCTGCTTTGTGTCTTCACGGCCTGCATGAGCCTCCTGTTCAAGTGAAGGTGTGTGTTTTTAAGCCCCAGGATTGTATGTAGATTTCCCTACCTAAAGTGTAACTTGTTTATAAGGTTGTTATTTAAATATAACTATACAAAAACTGCGGAAATTGGCCAGTGTTTTCAGGAGTAAAAATGTCCCCAGGCCCCTTGGCACTCAAAAGGTTAAGGGACCTAATTAAATTGGCTGGTTTCAAAGATCTCCCAAATAGGATATGGGGGCAGCATTTTCAACATGTCAAAATTCCAATTTGAAAAATGCGCACATCTCAAATGTGTCCTATTATCCTCCAAACAACCCAACAAAGCCAAATGTGGTATTGCTGTTGCTGAACACGTATGTGTGGGGTGTTGTTTGACAGTGTCGTATACCAGGAGCGGTAAATTCATACCTGAAGTTTGTGTGTGGGGAAAAAAAATGACTACCATAAAGTTTGGCAAAGGCTGGTGGTAGAATGAATGCATGGAAAGAGTTAAAATACTAGCATTTGAAATACCCTCGGGTGTCTAGTTTTCAAAAATATTTGGTTTGATCTATTTAGCAGGTTTTTTCATTAGATCAGTAAAAAAAAATTTCTAATAAAAAAAAAAATCACCATATTTTATAATTTTTACATAATAATAATTTTATAGCAAATTAGATGATATGATAAAAAATGGTATCTAAAGAAAGCCCTGCACGTCCAGAAAAAAACAATATATAAGGTGTATGGGTGCACTAAATGAGAAAGAAGGCTATTACAGCTAAAAAGCAACTTTGTACTACTAGTAAGAAACAGTTGTCATTAAAGGGTTAATTCAATGTAAACTTGTCAATTGTGTCCCATATAACAGTCTGAAAATATGTGTTATGATTTGAAAAATAACCGCATTTAAAATTATTGGCAGTAAAAAAAATTATCTTCCTGCTCACCTTGTATAAAATAAAAAAAAATAATAATTTCTTTGCTATTGTGTGGTGGATGTTTGTCATTTTCTATGATTTATTTTCTCAAAACAGTTTCCAATTTCAGTGCACATATTTCCCCAGAGCCAGTTCTCTTATTAAGTCAAAATAAAATATATAACTGTAGCTGTCAAAGATTTTAATAATTTTGGGCACTTGACAAATTCCTTTGTCGTTGCATAACACTGACCTCAGGTAGTAAAATTTCAGCTGATTTTGTTTAATGTTGGCAAACGCCGAACCGCTTTCCAATGAGTTGTACTCGCCTGTACTACGCAGGATTTGATAAATGACTTTAATCAATGTGTATTACTACAATTTCTACTCACATACAGTATTAATTGGTTAACTAACAATTTCAATATGTTAGACTGTTTAAACTTATTAAATAAAAATGCTTAAAAAAAACACGATTTTTAAAAGTGATTTTCACAGAAAATGTTGTCTATGGTACAATGTAACTTTTGTTATTTTGTAATTCTGCTCTGGATTCTCAATCTTCAAGAATATTCAACTGTAAATGAAGGAATAGATTTTTTTTCTTCTTAATAAATTATATTCCAAGACAATGTAGGATCACCCAATGCATGACCCCTGGAATGGTAACCTGGAGGTCCTACGGTTTTTGCTTTTTTTGCCTTCTTGTCCTTTGCAAGACATATGATCTGTTTTGGTTATTTGCTATGATTTTTGTAGTACTTGCTTTTCTGGTATGTTTATAGATCTTATTTTGGGCAAACGTGGGGGAAACACCCTGGCGGAACTAGTGGAAACTTATAAGGGCCCTGGAGCAGGAAAGCTGTTAGCCCCCCCCCACAATAAATGCAATTATAAAACAAGCAGAACAAATAAAAACAATGAATACAAAATGTATTTTTTATTTAAATCATCAGCTTAAACATAAAACATTGTAGATTCTATTTGTCAAGCGAAAAACTGAAGAGAATTTCAAGGAACATGCAAGAAAATTGTAAAACTGAGGCCAAGATAGCAGAGTTGGAATAACAGTTGAATTGGAGATTTTCCCAACTTCGTTATTATGGCCTCAGTTTTGAAATTCTCCTACAATTCTCTTATTGGTTCTCTGCTTTGTGAATAGTCCCTGTATTGCCCCCTAGCTTCTGTGTTGTACCCCCCAGCCAGGCCATCTGGAAAAATGTCTGATGTGCTGCTGGTCATCAGCATTCTATACTGCTCAGCAGCAGATCGGGAGCGGCAGCATCAGATCGGGAGCGGCAGCATCAGATTGGAAGCGGCAGCATCAGATCGGGAGCGGCAGCATGCAGCTGGGGATGCCCAGACCTATGCTATGCGAGCATTAGAGCATAGTGTGTGGCCTGACATATCCGTTGGCTGCATTTATGTCTTTAGGAGGCCACTGGCCTTAAAGTGTCAGGGTTGCCCAGTGATCGACAATCTGGCCCTTTCCCCAGACCGTGTATCGCTCCCTTAGCCCTTATAATGTACATCCCATCCCCTGTATTAAGCAAACAGCTCATAAAATATCCTCACAGCCCATGTATTATTGTCCCCCATGCCCTGTATTGCTGCCCTAGACCCTATGATACCCCCTTACCGATTGCTTGCCTTTTTTTCCAGGAGGGGCAGCATTCAGTGGTGGTCCTCGCACGACGTTGCCTTTGAAGCCTGTTTGAGTCAGCCGACACATTTGTGCTGCGCTTCTGTCCATATGCGGATCCAGAGCCTGATCTTGTGAGGTCACTTACACTAACACACACACCCAGACACTCACACTAACACAGACAACCAGACACTTGCACAGGCTGCACCCCCTATTGTACCACCCCTGCCTATATTAAAAGTTAAGTACATGTGCTGTAACATGTACAGTTTTTGGAATCCGTTTTGTTGTGCGGACGAGAATGCCTTGTTGATGTCAGAGGTCAGAGGAGAATGGGCAGACTGGTTTGAGATGATGATGATAATAATTTTACCATATTTTTGAGGGCTTTTGATTTTTCTTTATGATTCTACTCAGGTCTTTACAGAGTTAGGCCTAGGGTTGTTGCACCACTGCCCTAGAGCGCTGCCTCTATATACTGCCCCTAAAACATTTCCCCAGCCCTGACTACATTTGGGACGGCTACACCGTTTTCCCAATATAAAATACAACTATTTTTCCCCAAAATAGTTTTAAAAAAGTCATACAGGGCTATAAATCATAGAACATAACATTAATATTTTAGAGCTTCTTGATCCAATGAGAAATCTGATTGCCTTTTAGAGTGAAGAAGGATTTTTTCCCCCTCCTAACCAGCAAAATTATAAAAATAGCTTAATTGGGGTGTTTTTGTTTGCCTTCTTTTGGATCAAAAGCAGGAAGGACGGGTAGAACTTGATGGACGTACGTCTTTTTTCCAACCTAAAATGTATACTACGTGCCCACTACGTGCTTAAGTCTTTGCAAAGCCTTCCTGACACACCCTACTTTTAGCTTTTTGGTCCAAAAATGAAGGCCCCCTAATCAGCTGTGTGAGCCCTTTTTCCTCATTAATTTAGAACAGGTGAGCAAAACAAGGGCTCGGTAGTAATCCTCAAACCGGATTACTATTCATGCAGCTGCCAAAAATATATGGAGTGGAACAAGAAGCCCGACATTATTGTTCTATTCTATTGCAGGTATATTAGAATTTTTTATATTTATATTGATTTTTTTTTTTTGCATAGAAAATGTTCATAGAAAATAGTATATAATATATATTATATATATATATATATTTTAATAAAAACTAAAATTATACAAATTTCATACCACGCTGATTAAAATGTATGAATTTTGTTCCAGTCTTATAAAAACATGTTTTTGGTGCATTACACCCAAAATAATAACACTGACGTCATAGAAATGGGGGTTATGCTAGCCGTACAATTCGTCTCAAAGAAATGGTTATTTTATTCGCGTTTACTGGCCGAACCAAAGATCGATCAGGGGGTTCATCTGTTATCAGATCTCAGCTCCCGTGATGTTTATAGAGTCATCATCTGCTCAAAAGCCTGGATGAGAATCATGAGAGTTGCTGGAGATCAGCCTGCTGAATACGCATAATATTTTTATTTTACCATAGCCTTGTACGAGGCACATAAATAGTTAAAACATTATTAAAGGGTGTAAAATGCCGAGCTCCATGCTGTGATATAACAATCAGTCTGCTGTCTGATGCAGAATAATGAATAGCGGATGCGGCAATTATACCAACAGGTGCTATTAGAGCAATGGGGGGGGGTAGATAGTGAGCAAAAGCCCCGGCGCATACACAGGGTGGGCAGCAGTAGGTTTACAGTACTTATTGGATCATGGTATTTTATTTTTATTTATTTATTATATCTTTTACTTTATATGAATTGAGACCGATGGCAGGTCCCAGGCTAAAATGACCCAATCGCCACTGAGTACCTAATTTTACCCCCTCTGTGTTTTGTGCGGCATCAAAATCATTTTCCCCTTATTATGGATTTTTCATTTTTTACCAGGTTTTCTATGAGGGAACAATGGAAAGGGAAATCGTATATATTATTATATGTTATTTAAACATTTGAATTATTGGGGGGTCTGGGGAGCGCATAGGCAATAAGAGCGTAATCAGCACGCAAGCCTAGGAACAGGTGGGACGCCGCCATCCAGAAGCGGAAGTAGCGCACACGCGCTGTCCCCGCCCACTCCAGGAAGTCACCTGCCTGCCATGGCGGCTCCCGGTGTCCTTTCCAGGTGCATAGTGTCCCCGGCTGGGAAACACACGGCTTCGGTGATCTTCCTGCACGGATCAGGTGGATTCCGTCTTCCCTTTTGTGTGGTTGGTCCGGCAGGATGTGCGCAGTCGTTAGACAGCAGACGAGGGATAAGAACGTTCCACTGGGAACTACAACTCCCAGCATGCTCTGCCATCCGATAGTTTCGTTTGGCAGAGTATGAGTGTTACTGTATATACTGTGCGTGTGTTATATATAATATTTATAAAGCAATATTTACAGCATGTAATATATACAGTAATGTATGTAATATACCAATTATGGGTATATACATATATAATGTACACACAGTATCGGTAGAATGTTAATTGACTTTCTACTGGGGTATTTTGGTGTGGGGTGACCAGATTTTCCCTATTTGCGTTGCACGTGATTACTGAATAAAATCCAAGCTCGTTTTATAGATTGTGGGTTGTGAAGGCACACGCCAGCCGTCATATACACTTTAATGCATATGACGTGTAAGCAGCTTTAAGATAACGGGTGACGGGGTTCATTAGAATTCACAAAGTACTTTAATATACATTGATCGTTGGTGGGGCACTAAACTGCCCCTTTAAAAAGAATCAGACCGCAATAAAGAGACCCCCGATGTCCCATGCAACCTCTTCCACAAACAATAAGTATTAAAGTACTTTAATATACATTCTTCAACCTGTAAAAAAATAGCCTGTTACCTGCAAGAGAAGCTGCAGTTTCAGAGCCGTAATGCAACACCCCCTCTGTGGTCCTGCTTTTGCTTGAAGCAACCAATAGGTGATAGGGAAGTGCCCCCATTAAAGTCAATGGTAGTGCTTTCTATACACATTCTCACTCTCTCCCTCTCCCTCGCCTCCTTTTCTCCCCCTCTCTCTCTCTCCCCCCCTCTCTCTCCTCCTTTTCTCCCCCTCTCTCTCTCCTCCTTTTCTCCGTCTCTCTCTCTCCTCATTTTCTCCCCACCTCTCTCTCCTCCTCTTCTTCCTCCTCCTTTTCTCTCTCTCTTCTCCCTTCCTCCTCCTTTTCTCTCTCTCTCTCTCTCTCTTCTCCCTTCCTCCTCCTTTTCTCTCTCTCGTCTCCCTTCCTCCTCCTTTTCTCTCTCTCTTCTCCCTCCCTCCTCCTTTTCTCTCTCTCTTCTCCCTCCATCCTCCTTTTCTCTCTCTCTTCTCCCTCCATCCTCCTTTTCTCTCTCTCTTCTCCCTCCCTCCTCCTTCTCTCTCTCTCTTCTCCCTCCCTCCTCCTTTTCTCTCTCTCTCTTCTCCCTCCCTCCTCCTTTTCTCTCTCTTCTCCCTCCCTCCTCCTTTTCTCTCTTTCTTCTCCCTTCCTCCTCCTTTTCTCTCTCTTCTCCCTCCCTCCTCCTTTTCTCTCTCTCCCTCCCCCTCCTCCTTTTCTCTCCCTCCCTCCCCCTCCTCCTTTTCTCTCTCTCCCTCCCTCTCCCTCCCCCTCCTCCTTTTCTCTCCCTCCCTCCCCCTCCTCCTTTTCTCTCCCTCCCTCCCCCCTCCTCCTCCTTTTCTCTCCCTCCCTCCCCCCTCCTCCTCCTTTTCTCTCCCTCCCTCCCCCTCCTCCTCCTTTTCTCTCTATCTCCCTCCCCCTCCTCCTTTTCTCTCTCACCCTCCTCCTTTTCTCTCTCTCACTCCCTCCCCCCTCCTCCTTTTCTCTCTCTCCCTCCCCCTCCTCCTTTTCTCTCTCTCCCTCCCCCTCCTCCTTTTCTCTCTCTCCCTCCCCCTCCTCCTTTTCTCTCTCTCCCTCCCCCTCCTCCTTTTCTCTCTCTCCCTCCCCCTCCTCCTTTTCTCTCTCTCCCTCCCCCCTCCTCCTTTTCTCTCTCTCCCTCCCCCTCCTCCTTTTCTCTCTCTCTCCCTCCCCCTCCTTCTCTCTCCCTCCCCCTCCTCCTTTTCTCTCTCTCCCCCTCCTCCTTTTTTCTCTCCCCCTCCTCCTTTTCTCTCTCCCCCTCCCCCCTCATTTTCTCTCTCTCCCTCCCCCTCCTCATTTTCTCTCTCTCCCTCCCCCTCCTCATTTTCTCTCTCTCCCTCCCCCTCCTCATTTTCTCTCTCTCCCTCCCCCTCCTCATTTTCTCTCTTTCTCTCCCTCCCCCACCTCCTTTTCTCTCTCTCCCTCCCCCCTCCCTCCCCCTCCTCATTTTCTCTCTCCCTCCCTCCTCCTTTTCTCTCTCTCTCTCCCTCCTCCTTTTCTCCCTCCCTCCCCCTCCTCCTCCTTTTCTCTCTCTCCCTCCCTCCCCCTCCTCCTCCTCCTTTTCTCTCTATCCCTCCCTCCCCCTCCTCCTCCTTTTCTCTCTCTCTCAAGTATATAGTATATGAGATGGCTGGAATGCCCCTTTAAATACAGTTAACTCACAGTTAACAAGCAAAGCGCCGTTAACGTCCATTAGCCCATTTGCTTCATTTTATGAGGCCATGTGAGTCTTTTTAAGTTCCCTAATTTGCGTTCTTATTAACCGTGAAACATTCTGGTCTGGGCATCGGGTTGCATCTGTTGCGTCTTGTCAATTTCTGACCCGTGATTAATTTAGCGTTAGTCATGCTTGCGATAGTTCATGAACAGGCGGATACCTAGAATGATAGAAATTGTCTGATACACAATATGCAAAGCTCTCGGGAATTAAGGATATAGTGCCTGGTTAGCGGGGAACTTGGTCACCATAAGAGGCAGAACAAATATAACATTCTTTTGACTACCTCCTCCCCCTAGTAGCCACTCCAGTCAGTTCTTTGGGACATTTCATGCTATTTGTTACCAGTGCGTATACACAAATAATTATGGCTTTATGATATGTAAAGTTTTTATAAGTTTGGTGAAGTATTAAGGGGAAGTGGAGTCTGTGCCCTGCTCAACTCTTATTGGCGGCACCTTACAGCATATAGAACATTTAACTTTAGACTTTCAATTATTTATTAATGATACAAGAGATCCCCGACACAGTAATGTTAGAACAAGAGAGACTAGCCAAGTAGACTGGCTCGGTCTTAATCACTCAGCTGGACACTCTGACTTATGAAAGTCTATGGCGGAATGGCTTTTATCACATAAGCAGGACTTCATTTGAATTGCCATAAAGAGGGGGTGTAGGGGGTGGTGTGCTGCAGTGTGTTTTCGGAAGTTATTCAATTGGTGGGGGGTGGATGTGTGACATCATACAAATAGCCATGATCTCACAATTTCTTTTTACATCTGAGATGAATGATGAAGACGTTTCAGAGATTTGTCACTAAACCCTGGCAAGGATTACCCCAAATGCTTTAAATTCTGGTGTAATCTCTGTTTATACATAAAAAAAAACCCTCTAGAAAGTTGTTTTCTGTTTCTTTCTTTCCCAGGACAGCAGAGCCGCTTTCACCCGTAAACTAATCCCCAAAACGAGAACACCCTCCTCCGCTCCGAAATAATTTGTTTACAGTTTTACTAAATGCGAGGAGAAGATTATATTGTATGTTTAATTTCACGGTCCCAGCCAAAGGCCCAAATAACCGCAACGATATTTTTCGTAATCAATTTTACGCTCCGTTCTCTGATTTCTAGTTGGCGCTTTATTTGTATAATTTGACTGTCAGTTTTCATCAGGCCTCGCGTCGCTGGGTGGCTTCGAGATCCTATCTCTGCTCTCGGAATTTCAAAAGTTCTTTAGTATACAACATTGTTACGCTTATTTGTTTACTAAAAAAATAATATACATTACCATTTGGGGGTCACAACTTTTGTCTATTAAAATAACATGAAATGGATCAGAAATCCAGCGCAGACAGGGTTAATGCTTGTAAATGACAATAAATTAATTATTTCAAATCATTGTGTACGTTACATAACTCCACGATACTAATACAATGGACGGTTACATTTGATATAACCTTAATCCTAGAGACATTCCCGTTTTTATTAGATTTTCACCTCCCTCTGATTAAAAAAAAGGAAGAGAGGGAAGATGCGAGGGAGTAACGAAGGAAGAAGGGTGTTCTTATTTTATAACATTAATCTCATTCATCCTTTATAATTTATCAAAAACTTATATAGATATCATTTTGCATTTACTTTTTCCATATTATTAAAGTATTTTTGCTAATGTGAGCGTCCATGGGTTATCCACCGATCCGAGTATCTTTACATTTTTATTTTTTTTTGTTTACCATTACAAATGTAAAATCCCTCATCCATTTTACATTGAAACTGTATTTGTGTATATATCTCTTCCCATTTTAACTTCCCTGCCCCCCCATTTCCCATCACTCCTGTGTTCCAATGGCCCTGTATCACTCCCATCACTCCTGTTTTCCAATGGCCCTTTATCACTCCCATCACTCCTGTGTTCCAATGGCCCTGTATCACTCCCATCACTCCTGTGTTCCAATGGCCCTGTATCACTCCCATCATTCCTGTGTTCCAATGGCCCTTTATCACTCCCATCACTCTTGTGTTCCAATGGCCCTTTTATCACTCCCATCACTCCTGTGTTCCAATGGCACGTTGTTTTCGCTGATCCACATTTAAAGTTTAAAAGGCTAATTGATGGTTAGAAAAATCTTTTGCAATTATGTTAGCACAGCAAGGAGATTTCTAAGTGATTCCAAAGTTAACAGTAGCGTGTGTGTGTAATAGATATATATATATATATATATATATATATATATATATATATATATATCTATAAATGTGTAGCCAAAGTCCAAGCCAACCCCACTTTGGAAAACAGCACCACACACGTACCTGATCTGCCCCTCCAGCAGCAAACTGAGTGGCCGGTGGCCTTAAAGTGCTAGGGGGCCCTCGTTGTCCGTGTGACCCTGTGTGTTAGCTTGCCTTACCGATTTGTGTTAAACTCTATTGAGGAATAGTTGACATGGTGTGCCTTTCATTTACCTATATTGTACAACGTGTTTGAATCTCTTTCTGTACCTATCAAAGCGAAACAGAAATTCAGCAGTCAGTGACTGATAACGTGCCTTTATCACATCAAAACACCACGCTTCTGTGATTATTATTTTAACAATTTATATTTTTTTACTAGCACATTTAGTTGTAAAACAAGTATAAAATATGGTGAAACAATTTAGAAAAAAAGACTGGCTTTTACTTGAAAAAGTTCACTCATCTATAAAAGCTAATGAAAAAAACGTTTAAGTAGATTCTGCTTTGTTTACAGGGCGCGCCGCCATCTTGCGAGTGACAAAATCACTCGCAGTGGCGATTGTGACCGCTCTACGGAGCGGTCACAGCACGGCCTGGGGTGGGTGTTCGGTGCCGCTGAATGCCTCACTATCGAGGCATTTCAGCAACACCATTGAAGTTTAGGAGGCGATCGTTGATCACCTCCTAAACTCTTTTAAAACGGGTGTGTATGGCGGATGTTGGCGCCCTGGTGAGGGGCCAGACATGGCCCCTGATGCTGATCTCGATGTTGCTGAATAAGAGCGACGCCGTTTGGGTGCAGAAAGCGAACGTAGATCGTTTTCTGCACCAGCTTGAAGTCATGACGTCCTGGCACGTCAATTGTTGTTAACCATTTGTTTTCACGTGACATGCCCGGACCGTCCGTTGTCACCAAGGGGTTAAGGTGCACCGTCCTGTGCTTCACAGTGGCAAACAAATAAAACACAAAAACAAATGCTATCGGAGACTGTACGAAGTGTTCCCTCACTACCCAACTGGCCAGCTAATCCAGTTCCCGGTCATAAACAGAGTAGTCACAGCAATATATATATATACTAAGGCATCAGTTTATAGCAGACACGGAGCTACTATTAGTTTATTAGTTTATTCTAATTTGTTTATTTTCTGGCAATTAAGTTAAGTTTTAGTATTTTTGATCATGTAACACCCATTATCTGCTTAACTAAAAATGCACGTCTTTATTTTACACCCAGTCTATATTTAATAGTCTTTGTGTTTTTTTCAGGTGATTCAGGGCAAGGAATAAAATCATGGATCAGAGAAATCTTAAAGCAAGATCTAGCGTTCAAACACATAAAGGTGATCTTCCCGACCGCTCCAGCACAGTAAGTTTCATTTTAGTAAAAGTTTTTTTTTTTTTATTCTTTCGTAACCTTAAGTCACATCTGAATTTCAATACGGCAAAAAAAAATAATAATAATGGCAATCACCGCACCCAAAAACACGTCTCTGAAGGACACATGGGCAGAATGGGGCAATTTCAGACCTGTCCTCAAGTCACATCCATATAATAACTATTCATTCTAGTGTGTTTAACCCCTTCATGACAAAGCCTGTACCTGTAGAGAGATGGCAGGCATCAAAGTGGGCTGGCAAGGGGGATAGGGGGCAATTGCACTCTGATTTAGACTACTGCTTAAATTCCTTGGGTGTTAATTTTAGTTTGACATACAGCCACCAGGGAGATTTAATGATTTAAGGCTCCTTGTATGTGATTTTCACAAACCTCACGTGACTTTCATATGGGCAGGTTTTTGGGTTTTTTTTAACCTATATAAAAGTAAAAAAAAAAAACTTTTTCGCAACCTGTGTGAATTCAAGCCAAACTAATAGAATTGCTGTCTTTATCTCTGTTATAATATGATGACATCAGCTATACATGGTTAAAAAAAATACTTTTCTCAGATATGCACAATGAAAGGGTTAATTTTCTGAATCGGTCCGATACTTGACGGGCTTGACCCACGTCTGCGAATGTCTTCTCATTGCTGTACGTTGTATTACTGTCAATCCTTGGATCGGACGAGCGTGATTCATTTATTTGCTTCTTCCCATAAATGAGAAAATGCAAACCAATCTATTGGCCTTTCCAAGGCAGGCAGGCAAGCAGGAGTTTCTGATGTTAGCGAGTGTTTGGAAACGGAATCTGGTGCTTCCAGCTGCCGCCATCCGCACAGTAAATCCCGGCAGTGGTTGGAGCGAGTTTGGGATGCGGGCCACGGGCTTCCCTCCTGACTTTTATTGCTGGTAAAACTCAGAGGGCCGTAAAAGTGTGAATTCCAGGCCAAAACATGCCAGGAACTTGCAAATATTTTCGTAGCCAAATTCCAATTCCAATTACCAGCTAGAGAGATATTAATCACTCGATTTACTTTTAGCTGTTTTATCACTCGTATAAATATAAGACATAGAATGTGACGGCAGATCATCGGTTATCTGATGCAAAGACTCAAACCTTAATCAGCCGTTGGTCTGCATGTTGCCCCCTCTCTGTATTAGCCTCTACCACTTCTGATGGGTGGCTGCTCCATTTATTTACTTCCCTCTCTGTAAAGTAAAGCGTTACATTACATCTAAGCTTCTCACCCTCTAGAGCATTAGAAACCCTTAAGGCTATCCCCAGTACAGGCTTTTTCTCAAGGTATGGATCAAGGGCCAGTAATGTCTGGTTTTTCAGGGCTCACTTGTCATTCATCTACATGGCATTTACCTTCATTTAGGGCGATTGCCCATGTGCACAAACTGCATGTTTTTATACATTTCAAAGTAATTTCTCTTGCAGAGACATCACGTAAGCCACAACGTTAACATCACAACACATAGTAAATAGTAGACTATTGGGCACCGCCAAGTCTTGGTGAAAAAAAACCTTCGTATTCTACAAATATTTGCCCGTTCCCGTCTTCTTTCCTGGCGAATATTTGTTCTTTTTTTTTTTTTTTTTATTTTGCTGGTTAATACAGGGTTAACGCTGTAACAGTATGCAGCAGCTTTGGTGCCAGGACTTTAATCGTCCGTCAGAGCGACTCTATTGGTCGCCGACAGGGGCCTCCTCTGGCGTCAACCAATGAAGGGCCCTTTGGCGCCAGGATTTAAATTTTAAAGGTCCGTCAGAGCGACTCTATTGGTTGACGGCAGGGGCTCCTCTGGCATTAACCAATGAAGGGCAGCTGAAGGGTTTCCGTGGCCGATTGTGTGCAGAAGCCTTTTTATTGAATATAGACGCTCCGATTTCTAACACTTTATCTTTACATAAAGAAACACATCACGAACTATCGCTTTAATGAGACTGTTTTTACTATTTCACGTATTCACTCCACATTCTCTACCAATAAACTGTGATCCAGGCCTGTAAGCCCCCGTTTTGTGGTTTCTAGAAGAATTTTTGGGTGTGCAGTTACTGGCTTGTAAGGAGATCCTTTTTTTTTTTTTTTTTCCCTTCTCCTTTTGATCCGTATCACCAATTGGATCTCTCGCAAACCAAAAGAGTCTTCTTTCAGCAAAATATAGTACATTACTGTTTTTCTGGGAATGCTAAATGTTGTTGACGGACTAAAAATAGCATTATTAATGCACCTTGTTAAGCGTACTTGATATTCCTAGACGTTTAGAATTTAAATGGACACAGAAGTGAGTTTTCTGAGCTGCAGGAATCCTAAACCACTTGTCCTCACTGAACGGTCAAGGTAACATTATAAGTCAGTCGATTCCTTTACAAGAAAATAAACTGGGTTAAGTATTTTTAATCCATTCCGTAAATCATCGATACCATCTAGTGGCTAATCCAAAAACTGTTAACCATTTAAGTGACGCCTAAATTATGGGTTTTTTTCTACTCCCAAGATTTTCCTTCTATGAAAGAATATTGATTATTTATATATATATATATATATATATATATACATACATACATACATACATACATACATACATACACACACACACACGCACGCGCACGCGCGCACACACACACACAAACAATACCTGTCTCTGTATTAGAATTGTAACTATACTTTTTGCAGAGACGCATACAACCGAACCTCCTAATACTCAGCCCAGTCCTAAAGAAACGATCAGTCCTCCCCATCATCGACATCTCGAGGCTACTGACTTCTCTATATCACCCAAACTACAATTAAATCACCTCCACCCAAGCAGTCCCTCTCTTTCTGTCTCACTGGCCAGAAAATGCTTGCTCTATATAACTAAGTGGAGCGGAATGTAGGCCAGCTCAGCCTGAGATATCAGAAATCCAGCAGATACGGGGTTAATGTTGAATATGACTATTGTTGCTGGAAACAGCTGATTTTTTATGGAATCTCTTCATAGGCCTACAGAGGCCCTTTATCACTCCCATCACTCCTGTGTTCCAATGGCCCTTTATCACTCCCATCACTCCTGTGTTCCAATGGCCCTTTATCACTCCCATCACTCCTGTGTTCCAATGGCCCTTTATCACTCCCATCACTCCTGTGTTCCAATGGCCCTTTATCACTCCCATCACTCCTGTGTTCCAATGGCCCTGTATCACTCCCATCACTCCTGTGTTCCAATGGCCCTTTATCACTCCCATCACTCCTGTGTTCCAATGGCCCTGTATCACTCCCATCACTCCTGTGTTCCAATGGCCCTTTATCACTCCCATCACTCCTGTGTTCCTATGGCATGTTGTGTTCGCTGATCCAAGTTTAAAAGGCTAATTGATTGTTAGAAACCCTTTCGTAATTATGTTAGCACCGCATGATGTTTTCACGGAAAACATGGATCTTTTGGAACTTAAGCTTGTGTGTCCCCACGGAGACCCTTGATAACAATGTTTTTTTTTTTTTTTTATGTGAATAAAATATTTTTTATTATTGATTAAAGACCAGTGAATATTGGTGGATATTTCGTTGCTGTTTGAATGCACCGGGGAAGAGAACATTTAAAGCAAGAGTGCTGTGAATATGGATATATATAATATTTATATTTATTTACACTTTGGGTTCTGTATTTTTTCTTTTTTTCAAATCACAGGCTACTCAAGCCGTTTATAGTCGTTGAATAATGTTTCTTTTTTTCTTTGCGCGAGGTCTTCTCTATGCATAAAACATTGCGAGAAATAATACCTGTGTTTTGAGTGAAAAAACCACACATGGAAAATCACGTCTGAGCCCCCTGTACCTGATAAGCTCCGTGCGGTTCCACGTTGACATGAAACAGATGCTCGTGACTAATGCCTGCCACAGTTTGGTACCAACACACAAATAGAGAAAAGTTTGTGAAGATACGGCTGCGTTTACTGCATGAAACTTAAACAATCAGAGGCTTATGAAGCTAGATTTATATTTCTGGACATTTTCTTCTGATTCCTTGCACATTATGTGATTATGTTTTACAAATACACTTATTGTTGCGAAAGGTTTGATTCAACTCCTAGCATGCTTAGCAAGCCAATGGCCGGGACACTACATAGCCTTCTTTTTATTTCTTTTAGCTGAATATGGACAATACCCCCCCAATCTACAGTACATTTTTAATGCGGATTGATATGGCAGCGGAATTCTGGTGGTCTGCAGCAGCTTAGCGATCAGTGAAAGTAACAGTGTTGCTTACATCCCATCAGTAACTGCACAATGTTAGAATAATAACGTTAGAACCCTGCCCAATGTTAGAATAATAACGTCAATGCTTAGGATGAAGAAAAAGTCCTAAAAAAGCCCAAAACTATTTGATTTTGTGATGGTTCCTTTAAAATATTGGAACGTCACCAGGCAGTGTTAAGAGGCACAGATGTCATTTATTAATGCGTTCTTCCTCTTACCGGCATTTCATGTGAAACTTCCTCTTACTCGAGCTCAAATGTAGGCAAATTAAAAGCTTTCTGTAAGGTTCTAAACGGGTCAAAGCTTTTTGCCTGGATAGAGGATTCTAAGCTGATCGGGTTCATCCAGAGATTGATAAGCACATGAAATTGTTCCTTCTCTTCCAAGAGGCTGGTTAAGGATTTAAGAACCCTTTGTTTGTAACCCAAGACAAATGAACAACTTGGCACGCGATCCAGGCCGTGTCACCGGAAAGATTTCCAGATATCTAATGCATTTGTTTTAATAGATGTTTCCTAAAACATTCCGGTTTCTTCCCCGATCAGAAACCTTATTCCCTTTTCAGCCAGCGCGTCTGATCTTTCCACGTGTGTTCGTAGCTTGATTGCTAATCTTGTATCAAAGGTATGTATTCAGTAAGACAGTAATCCCAAATCAAAGTACCTTCACAAGTCTGTAGGCGGACATGCCTGTTTGTTCTTTGTCCCGATGCCTTTTTGAGTGATCCTCCGTGACTAGCGTATCGGTCGCTGAAATGCAAAATATTCCTTCATACATCGCAAAGGAATAGAAAAAAATAAATAATTAAATGTAAGTAGAGAGGAAACCTAAAAACTTCACTTTTATCAGCAGGTAGGAGCCATTTGACATACGTAGTCTGCTGAACTTCATTGGTCTTGTCCTAGATTCAGGAGCCATATGCCTATCCCGTGTATGTTCAAATTCCCTCGCTGTATTGGCCACTAGCACTTTTGCTGGGTGGCTGTTCCATTCATCTACCACCGTGTCATTGAAGACATTGTCTCTGGCATTACATGTAAGCCTCTAACCCAACATCTCTTTTTTTTATTTTTTTTTAATATACTTCTGTTGTACCTCGTTCAATCGCTTTACGTATATGAAGGTTTTCTTCTCCTTTCCTTGTAGTGATATATGTGAAGATCTTTGAGTGCCATTGGAGTGCAGGCTCATCTGCTCCCAATTCATTCTCCTATGTCAACGTGGTGGTCAGCAAGTGAACCCTGTCTCGCACCATCTATGCATTTGGCTAACATCCTATTATTATTTTGGTTTTAATTGAATTTTTTGTTACCCAACTCTTCTTTGTCGAAGAATTCGGCCCCATCACCAGAATGATATGGCGCATTGGCACCACCAACGTCTTTGATCGTCATGGTTGATGCTGTAGAAGCCTCACCTGTACGGTACACAGACAGACACAGCGGTCTATTTTATTTATGACTCCTGGATCTCTCCACCTCTTGCCTCCCCTGCGGAAGCCCATGGTTGACACATAAAGGCACTTCCATCTTCTGGGTTCACAAATGTTGAGGTTTTCAATATTTTGACAGTAACAAATGTAGGGGGATAGCCAGCGAGAAAGGTAGACCCAAGAGCCTTGATTAATGGTTGGCCACGTTGGAATAGCTGTGTTCAAATGCTGCTTCCAGAAAGCATTGTGCTCTAGTGGTCTTTACATTGGTTCATTTATTACTTCCAAATAATTACTTAATGTCATTCTATGACATTCTCAATACTATATGAATACGACATAGCGTTTACATCAACTGGAAGGCATAGATTTCTACACGCTCTTACCCAAGCAGCATTAATTCTGGAAAATGTGGTTTTCAACCTATTAGGACCAGTCAAAATCCTGACTAAAACCATAATACATAAAAAATGAAGCAAAAAGAACTGGCAGCATCATGCCTCGGAATACATAAAGTACACACAACATGTACAATTGTGACATAAAAAAAGAAAAAATAGATTTTTCCCTGGATCAGCATTATGTGTGCTAAAGTATTAGATATGTATTCATTAAAAATGCTTCCGGACTTTTTTCTTTCTACACATAATCTGCCACAATCATTTTAGTTGGCGGGGGATTCCACATCTTAACTGTCCTGACTGTATAAACAATATTTTGCTCTTGATTAATAATAATAAGAAATATCTTGTTCTTTCGCTGAATGTTAATGTGTCAAATGCAAAGTTGTATGAGCAAAAACACCCCCAGACACGTTTTGGTTTTCCTTGAATAAACCTGTATACACTAATCATATCCCCACGGAGGTCTCTTCTCCAGTGTAAGTAAGCACATAGTGGCGATCTTCAATTTCTGCAGTTGGTTTTCTTATCTGTCTCCAAACCCTTTCCAGTTCCACGATGGCTTGGAGCCTAAAACTTTACTGCATATTACCAAAGGTATATAAAGAGGCAATACTACATTCTCATCTTGTACACACTGGGGGTGCTGTATGTGAAGCCAGGGTATTGTCACATTTAAGATTATTGTTGTGTTTTGTTTCCCAGACCGTATTCACCGATGCTGGGAGAAATGTCCAACGTCTGGTTTGACCGATATAAAATCTCAATGGAATGCTGTGAAAATCTTGATTCCATTGACTCGATGTGCCATGTCCTCACGAACTTAATCCAGGAAGAAGTAAAATCTGGAATAAGCAAGAACAGAATCATTTTAGGTAAGTTGTCAGCGTATTAATACTTCTCCCTTAGCAGGGAAGACTTGGCCAACTACAGACCAGTAAGCAACCTAGCAGTTGGGAAATCGTGCTAAGTATCTGGATGTAAATGTTTTGCAAGATCAGAAACAGCATGACATTACTGCATGGAGATCTTGTTTTAGTTTATTTTAGATCAGTGAGGACCAGTATATATAGAATAACTGGATTTCAGTGACGCATTTGACAATGTCCTTCATAGGCGACTTATAAATGAATTGCACTGTTTGGCCTTGGATGTTCAAATAGTTTATTTGATAAGGCAATGGTTGAGGTTGTAGATAATTGTGTATATTCAGAGGACGGACTTCTTACTAGTGATGTACCTCAGGGAGGACAACCGGGACCAATACTTCTTAATATTTTTATACGAGATATTGCAAACGATCTTAATGGCTGCAACAGGGTAGACATTCTTGGTGGAACAACTCAAAGTGACTTAAGTCAATTTGAAGAATAATCGAGAGTGTGGCATCTGCAGTTTAATGTTGATCAATAAATGATCTTGATAAAATAATGACAACAGAAGAGAAGTTTTTTGGATTAATTATTTCTGAGGACCTAAAAGTAAACAGACAATGCAAAAAAGCAATGAAAAAAGTGGGGTGCTGGGTTGTATAGCGAGAGGCATTAGTAGAAGGAAGAGGGAGATGGTTCTGCCACTTTACAGATGTCTGGTCGGACCTCACCAGAGTATTGCGTACAGTTCTGGAGAGCCGATTTCTGGAATTATATTGGAGGGCATTCAGAGGAGAGCGACTGAAATGGTGAATGGTTTCCATGCTTAAAAAGTATCAGGAAGGACTAAGGGATCTCAACATGAAGAGAGCAGGAAAATGTGATAGAAACATTTAAGTACTTAAGGGCATTTAACCAAGTATAGGAGGTCATAAACTAGAGGGCCAGAGGCTTAGATCTAATGGAACATCTTATGACCAGTAGTGGTAGAGGGTAATGTAGTGAGGGAACTGAAACATGCCTGGAATAGACATAAAGCAATCCTGAGACGAGACTAATGACGGATTAAGAAATGAGTCTTTAAATCAGGAAAAATGAGCAGACTAGATGGCTACATGGCTCTTATCTGTCTTTAAATCCCATGTTTCTAGGTGAGAATATCACGTGTAGGTAGATGTGTTCAGCCGAACACATCTCCTGCAAGGCATGTAGTTGGGGAGGTGAAAAGGGACCAATACAAATGAGTAAAAAGTGCGAGTGATGGCTGGAGTGACCCTCAATGTTTTGTGAAGATTAGAATATAAATATAATCAAGTGTCTTGGTTTAAAATCCTTGTTTGGTCGATTTTTGCCATATATTTTTAAGCTGTACCCCATAGTTGAAGGAAGCCTTATCCAGTCTGATTGGAATGAGCTCATTCTGACTACCAGCGAGATTATGTCATCGATGGAGGTGGGGGTGGGGAGACAACTTTGTCCAGTGCCAAGATATTACCTTTCCTCCCGTTAAGACATTACGAAACACCAAACAATAACTCTCAAGGATGTTGTCATTATTTAGATTTTTTTTGGGTTAGAAATGCAAGGGAAGATACATATTATTCTTTTGAGCACACTCGAAGAAAAGGCCAGCAATCCTTTTTAAGCATGTGTTTTACGCATCACATCAAGCTAGACGCTGAAATACTGTCTCGGTGAATCATGGCATTTTGTTGTAAGCTATAACTATTCACCCTCTCCGAACAATTTACTACAATTTTTACCTTGGGACCGTAATGTTATTGAGTGATACACTGCAGGCTTTTCCACGGAAAATTACGTTCAAAGAGGTAGCCGTATGTATCAAGGTTTTTTTTTTTTCCTCTCCTTTTGTAGCGTTAACCACATAAAACGAATGATTACCTAATATTCTACTCTGGTGGTGACTGCATGGTAAAAAAATATCGCTAGTGAGTCATTGCTCTTTTATTTGCCAGATCGTGACTAACGGGATGTAAAAATGTAGCTTGGGTTTTCTAAGAAGCAATAATGAGATTTCGGTGGCTCTATTATTTGGAGGTCGTTCTGCAGAAGAGGTCTATGAAATGCGCGCGGCTGCGGTGAACATGAATCGTAAGCTGGCGACGCTGTGCTGATGGGATCGTTTGCCCTCCCGATGCACTCCGACGCAAGAGCCTGACGAAAACTGAAGTCATAAATGTGAAGGGTTTTTTATTCCTGTAAAGTGAAATGCGTGATGACTCTTGGTCGTTAGTTTGAAGTACATGTGACAAGGTGGATGTTTAAAAAAAAGAGGAGAAAATGTAGCTCTATAACCCAAAGAATAAACTGAAAATTCTATAGATTGAATGAAAGCAACTTACGATTCATGAAATGTTTTGAATGCTACTACAGGGGGAAATGGGTATTAGGAGTGGCGTGCCTTGGCCTATGGCTGCAGGTACAAAACCTGGGGGAGAGGGGACAGAATGCCCATTTGGGTAATAAAGCCCCCCCGGTGTTTTGCTGCACAGTGAGCCAGTTACAAGGGAGATCATGGATCGCCCCAAACAACCTATTTACTCTATGGAGACTGTGCCAATTCAGAACAGCCTCCATAGACTTTCAGACATGGCGTAGCGGGTTATGACGACATATCCTGGCCCTCCTTTTCTTAAAGGTGCGTAGTGTGTTTTATTGTACCTGAGAATCCTACAATAGAGAGGGAGGTAAATACGCCACTGGGTATCAGGAGTATGGTTTATGCATTCCATCATTTTATTATTTTTGGTTTAAACGTAAATTCATAATTATCATTTCTATTTGGTTGCATTAGGTGAGCTGTAACAAGTCTCTCCTCTAGAGATGGTATGTCTCGTTATTGGGCTGGCTGTGGAGTAATTCAAATTACTCTTTAGCAGCCTGAGAACCACCAGTTAGAGACCCTGCTGTATAGAAGCATCGCTTTATAGTGAGTAGGGTCAACATTTTGCCTGGTTTCAGTAACTGATAATTTGACTTGTATATGAGGAAAGGGGGAAAAGCACTTTGTTAATGTACGATGTCTGTAGACACATTTTCAGAGGTCGACTTGGTAGTTGGTCATGCCATGTTTGAGGGGCTGTGTGGAAGCAACTGTTCTTGTTTCATTTTTGCAGGTGGTTTCTCGATGGGGGGAGCCATGGCGATGCATTTAGCTTACAGATACAACAAGGACTTGGCGGGAGTGTTTGCTCTTTCTAGTTTTCTCAATAAAGATTCCGAGGTTTATCAGGTAATGTGACTGAATTGGTTCAAGAGCTGTTCAGCCCATCGCTGCTGTAGTCTTAGAATGTCAGCCATCACGGTCCAGAATTGCCGTTGTGTCATGAATTGAAATAATCATGCACTTACCTAGAAGGTTTTCCAGTGCAACTGTAGTCATTCTAGACAACTGGACCGGAATCTTGTATAAGCCCGCTTGACGTGTACCAAAGGTGCTACATTTTATTTAGGGGTTCCTCAGGGGAGAACAGGGCATGTGCTCAATGTTAACTCCACTCAATGTTTTACAATGCTCTACTTATTTTCAAGCGATTTCCACCGTTCTGCTCCTGTCCTGCCCATGTTCCTTGCAACAAAGTATTTTACATTTGTTACACGTTTTGTAGAATGTGCATTTGGCCCTGAAAAGCAGCATTAGGTGGTCAACTCTCTTTATAATTCTAACCCTAGTCTTTGTAGTCTGTGTTAATTCTTAAAACAATGCTTGTTGTCACATATCTTCTATCTTATGACACGTTGGTTTTCTTATTTCTTCATTTAGAAAATTAAAGAAGCTAAATGTAGACCACCTGAATTATTCCAGTGCCACGGACGCGCCGATACGCTTGTTTTGCATAAATGGGGAGAAGAGACCAACACACTCTTAAAATCTGTTGGCGTGGCAACTGCATTCCATAGTTTTCCAAATCTGTACCATGAGCTTAACCTGCAAGAACTGGAGATGTTAAGGACGTGGATTTTAACAAAGCTGCCTGAAGAAGCCACAGCATCTCAGGACACCAAAACAGCATAAATAAACATCTGTTACCAAAAACAATTGCTTTTTTATTTTGCTTTCTTTGAGACCACTTGCAATGAAAGTCAACTTAGTAACGTCCAGAGCTAGGTGTCTCAGGTGCCGTGATTTTAAATTAAACTTTAACCCAACACACTCCCTTCAAACTCCGCCATTTACTTCCAGTCTGTTTTCATCTCGTAGAATTTTGGTTTTGAAGCAATTGAGTTTTAGGAATCCTGCAGACACCATCAAGGCAGTTCGTTACATGATCGCCTGGGAAGGGGGTATTGACAATGAAAGGCTGAGAACAGAAGGGGCCCTAGAACTGAGCCTTGGGGCACAAGAAAAAGGGGAGAGGAAATGTTACTGTGATTGTGGACATGGTACTTGAAGAATGATGGGAGTGTGAGAGAAATAGTAGCAAAGAATAAAGGGGGTGGACGTTCATGGACGAACACACTAAACCAGTATGGCAGCAGATGATAAAGGATCAATGGAGTATTAATTGAAGGGGTGCTTAAGAGCTTCTCTCTGTCCTTCCTTTGTCAAACTCCTGTTTTGGTGGCACTTAGGATATTGGCACTTAGATGGAAGGTGGGCTGTGGGATTAGATGATAAAGCCCTGTAAATGTAATTCCTACAATAAATCATGGTATCTATAATTTATTCAGCTAAGACAAAAAAAAAGTTCTGTATAGTGCATAATCACAGGCTAAATTAATCATACATTCCTCAAGTTACTGAGTCAGATCCCAATCAATAAGCAAAATTCAACAAATATGCATATTGAAAAACAAAAGAGTGAAATTAATTTAAAAAACACTGCGGTGCCTAGATATGATTCCAAATAGTGACAAAAATTAGCATGCAAAATGGCCAGCATCTTTCCACTAGTCCAGGGGTTTCCAACCTGAGGCCTTCCAGCTGATGCAGGACTACGTCTCCCATAATGCTCTTTCAGCAAAGGGGCTGGCTGAGGAGTATGGGAGATGTAGTCCTGCAGCAGCTGGAAGGCCGTAGGTTGGACGCCCCTGGACTAGTGGAAAGTCCGTTTTGCATGCTAATTTTTGTCACTATTTGGAATCATGGAATCTTCAGGTGGGGACAATCACCTATAGTGTAAAGTAACAGATATAAAGACGAAATTGCTGGATTTTTCATCTGAAGTTTATCTTTAAGACACGTTTAGATCATGGTTGTACAGGGTGCATTCATTAAGCTTTTTCCCCCGCTTAGTAATCATCACCAGAAACAATGAGTAACAGTAGCAGTCACTTGGAAACATAGAATTTGATGGAGGGTAAGAAACATCCGTCCATCCGATGGAAGTGAGAAAATCTAGAGACTAACCAGATGGTTACTACGGCCCTTTAAAAAGAAAATAAAATTCTTTACGGCTGCCAAAAATCACTATGAACCCGCCTGTTCCCTGGCACCTTGGATTCTGTGATTAGATTCTTTATTATTTTGAAGGTTTATACACCCTTGCAAGATATTCCAAAGAAGCATGCGTTGGGTTCAGTAGGTTTGGTTAATGCATGTGCTTGTAAATATGATGCGTAGCATGCATCAAAGTAACAAAGTCGGGTAATGATCTATTATGGAGAAAAATTATAGAGTCATTTCATTGCATTCTGCATGGTGAAATATTTTGGTAATGAAAAGGCAATATGATATAAGTCAGCCTGATGACGAGATCAGGTCTAAAATGTTGGCATCATGTAAGTGTCGTTTGGAGTAAGATGATCTGAGATAATATTGAAAAATGGAATTTGGCCGCAGGTCGGCCCCATTCGGCCCCCATCTAGTCAGCCGTTTCTCCTGCTGTAAAGACTCAAACCTTAATCAGTCGTTGGTCTCGTCTTAGATTCAGGAGGCATATGCCTATACCATGCATGTGTCCCCTTACTGTATCGTCTACCGCTTCTGATGGGAGGCTGTTCCCTTATTATTTATCTTCTTTCCTCCATGCCGTACATATTGAGTTTTCTTGGTCTTATTTTAATCCTGAACACCATTTACCCTTTTAGTCACCCTCCTCCAAACTCTCTCCAATGTATCAATATCCTTGTGTACTCTAGGTGCGGTCTGACCACAGATCTGTAAAGTGAACTATTCTTTCATTCTCATAAAACACTGATTTTATATTAATGTACGTATTTGCGTTGAATGGCTGTACATTCAAACCTCACAAAGAAGACCCCTGAAAATTATACCGTAAAGGTGAAGGGAAAACGAAAGTGCGAGCTACTTAGCATTTACTTTGTTTTCTTATATATTTTTATTCCCTGGGCGCTAAGGGTTAACAGTCCAAGCGCTTGTAGAACCTGACTCCATTTTTCCATTTAAACGCCATCAAAGAGCGCTCTGCTATTATGGATTTCAGTTTTTTGGGGGGTTTTTTTGCTCAACATCAAGCATGGACAAAAATAAACATTGATGTAGCAGATGTTTGAACTTCCTGACAAGAAATACCATCTATTGGATCCCATTTTCAAAAACAAAACGTGAAAATAAGAAAAGAACACAATAAAATAAATCAGTCGGTTGCACGATTCATACTGTATGAACATCAACGGTCATGAGGGGCCGATGACATAATTTCCGAATTTTCTTTTTTTTTTTCTTTTTCCATTTGGAATTCAAGCAAAAAGTGAATGTTTTTAGAACAAGCTGCATTTCCACTGATAATTCTGGGAAAGGAAAGTGGTATTTAGGGGGAGAAATTAGGAGAACATCCAGAACTGACTAATGTACACTTAGATTTGAACCCAGTTCACTCAGAGTAAAAATATTTATTTTTATTCTGTCAATTTCCAGGTAAATGATATATTTAAGCTAAACCTTCAAAAATAAAGATGATATATCCAGCTTAACCCAAAGTTGTCCAGCCCTATATTTGATCACATTTATCGATCTCTATAGAAAGTGATTTTCCAGAATTAAAGACTTTTATAAATAAATGCAATCATAGAACCAGTGATGTATTAAGACGTGGAGCCGCTGGATATGACATCATATGCTGGTGCACTGTGTGTTGGAGGAAGGCAGCCCCTTTTAATGCAGCCTGCAGAGGCTGTGAGAGCCTTCATAGCATAAATATCAAATATCAAACATCATTTGTAAACGGCCCGTTGTGCAGTGGGACACCTGGGGGATGGATCCCCCAAATGGGCAATTTGCCCTCCCGGGCTGCTGTCACCCTGGACCTGATGCCCTAGGCCTAGTAGGCTTCCCACTAAGCATATTCCTGTATGGTAGGGATCAGTTCAGTCACAGACATTGCCCACAGTGTACCATGGCAGAAGAAACCACTACATCCGTTTTCTGACAGTGTCCTTTAGCACCGGCTATACTGAGATCCATGGACAACGAACGTAGCGTCTCCCTGGAGAGGAAGTTCTCCGGCCACTCTGTTCATGGAGGGTGCCATTGATGAAGTCTGATGTCTAACGTGAAATGGTCCACTAAGAATCCATTGTTCATAAGATCAAGTTCGCGCTTCGAGACGGTCACAGGCTGATCCTCATCCTGCTTAAAGACCATTCATTGACAATCTAGAGGAGGACTAATCCCGAGCCCCATCACCTGATGAACTGACACGTGTGAATTATTATTATATTAAACGTGTTATCATTTACATCTTTATGAGCCAACATTTTGCAAAACTGATAGTCCTACATATCCCTGGAACATAGGAATTATAGTGGCATATTCTGCACATCTCAAATGGTTGCTAAACTATATGGCATTCCTATGGATGAATATGAGAAACATATATATATATATAAGTACAGTTGTCAAGTAAGACAATCTGCCATCACTTGACTTTGTTTGTGAGTTAAGGTTTCTCCTGTTACTAAGCCTTCAATTTACTGCATGGTTGTGAAAACCACATCGTCAAAAGGCTTCCAAGAATTGGAGTAACAAGAATGAGGGCTGCAGATTTTTTTCCAATCAGGGACAACGATGAAATGAATGAATGAATGAAGGAATTCCAAGACAATATTTACATTTGATCTCTCCCTAGGCATAAATACTACTGGGACCCCAAATCAGACCTGCCGTCCATGAGATGGTCTGACAGTGAATTGTGTGGTTAAACGAAGACTAATCGTGGAGTAACCGAGAGAGTAATAGAGTTGTAGATGGAATCCAAGCGAAGGAGTAAGGGAACCATCCTACCATCTCCAATAGACAACATTCATCTCATTCTCTTGAGAGTGTGACCTATGTCACTCACATACTTATAAATACCATTTAGTGAATGTCCATTCCTGTCCAATTGGTACATGGAAAGTTCAAAGATTGAGCATAGAAAATAATTGCTACATACCTACAATGAAAATCACCGGCCACGCTGTATATTGTCAGAATTGAAGGGGCCGTCTCATCACCGATAATAAAATTTTGATGTAAACCACTTAATTTACCCTAATTATTTTAATATAGTAATCCGCTTCTCGCTTCTAGAATGTAGCAATGCTTAAATATAACCTGGATTTTTTTATTTAGATAATCATCTATTTATCCACATCCATTAGAGAAACGTGGATGCAGCGTGTTCTCTGCAAAGTTCTCAACAAAGAACAAAGGTTCCCGAAATCTGAATGACCTCAATTTCATTCACTAAATCCAAAAACGAAGAGTCACCGAATTGGTATGCTGTGAGATGAGTCCTTGTATAACCAAGTTCTTCGCTGAAATTGACCCTTAACGAAGTATTCGGTGCAGCTTGTGTTTTATGATAAGTGTTATTAAGTAAAGCCGAAGGATCAGTTTGTATACTTCCCTGGAAACAATAATATTGAAACACAGAACATCGCTTTTAAGCTGTAACATGCGCCGTTCTGACAAACACTAGACAAGTCGTTTTTAAGTCACCCTTGGCCACAAATAAGTTTGGAAAATATGAGTGCTTATTCTCTCGTTCTATGTTTCTTTTCTTGACTGTGATTGAATAAACCATGTAATCAAAGATTAGGTGGTGCGCCAAATCAGTTATCTCACAGCAGATAATGAAAACCGACATGTCATCAATGCTTTCTTTTAATATAACGTATAGTTGTCTAGCCGCTGCCAGGATTCAAAATGGAGGAGCTACTAGCAGGACAATTCAGCAGCTACACCAATCAGGCGACTTTACCAGGTTTGTTTGTCAATGATGGAGGCTTGAAGGAATGAGTTTTAAGCTGGCATATCTCAGACGTAGGGCCAAAGCGAGTGCTGTCCATCTTAGAGCAACTCTGTCGGGGAAGCTGGAGCATCTTCCTTAGCGGAGTGGAGCCAGAGAAACGGTTGCAGCTTCACATTCGCTATACAGTCGCTAGGTATTCTGTGGCTGCGGAGTGTCATTAATATTATAAAGGATCCTGGTTGGAGAATTTAAACAGTATCCTGGTTTATTAGCGAGCCAAAGTCACCGTCAATAGTTAAAGAACCATATCGAGAGTTGTTATAAACGGCAAATTCTCCAAATGGACAAAAGCGGCATTCCTGAAGGTTCTGTTCAGTTCAATGTTGACAAATGCAAAGTTATGCATTTTAGGAAAAAACACACGTGTGAATTATACCTTAAATGGGCTTGTGTTAGAGAAATCATTAAACGAAAAAGACTTGGGAATAACTTGGACAATAAACTTAGCAACTGTGTTCGATTTATCCAGATGCTCAAGATCCATCTGTGAGCACCAAGGTGGTAACATGGAACAGGCTGGTAAAAAAGTGGGGTAAGTTAAAAAAAAAGGGTTATATAATATAAAAATGAGTCTCCTTTGGGTTAAAATGTAGTGCAGTCCCACTTGTTAAGCAATATAGCCATGAATAATTAAATAGGATTCGCCGAACTCTGGGTACTTTGACATAGTGGTGGGCTATGTGGGGGGCTTTAGATCTCAATCACTGAGTCCTCGTAAAATGTACCTGGATTTAATTTATCTGGTAAATTTGTGATATCCATGTATTTATGTTCTCTCAAGATTATTGCTTATTATTATTATTATTTCAAATCTGTGATATCCAATTTTATCACTTTCAAATATAACAGTTATGAGGTCAGTAGAACATTGGGTCAGGCTGTCCTTGTGTGAAGATATAAAACTTTTATTGAAATCGGAAACTGGAAACGTTGGCGCTCTTATTCCTCATGGGATCATTTAGTTATTGACATAAGCGTTCAATCTGGTAATATTCCACCAAGTTTTAATCTGGCCTTGTACATGTGTTCTCGTTGTCCTAAATACTCCCAACAAACCTCTCGTTTATAGAGGTACAAGAAAGTCCAAATAAAAATATCTGGTGGCCAATATGTTATCAAGAACTCTATGTATTGTTAAAAAAAGGGAAATTGAGAAGATTTTAAAAGACAGATGTCTACTGAAATCATTCAATAAATACTTTTTTTCGAATATTACTTTAGTTGAAGGCGTCGTTGACATTCTCCTAAATTGTGGGTTTTGCTCCGTAAGTCTCTGGTCCTTTGGTTTTGAGACAGAGCAGACCGTTTCATTAAATCTCCGAGAAAGAGATAATTGTAGAATGTTCTTAGGTTAAAAAAAAAAGCATTCTAATATTTTCATGAGTTTCCAGTGGGCTCCAGACCTGCCCTCGAAGGAATATGGATCCATTAAACAATAAACACGAGGAAAGGAGTCGATGGACCTTGATAACAAGCTTGCTGGACACTTGCATACGCACCAAGGTTCTAGTTTTGATACGTCAAAGAAGTCCCAGAAGAGGCCATGGGAAATAACGACATAATGGAAACGTTGACCACTTACTTAGTTGGTTTGTGCTTATTTGACATGGATTGTTCTGACTGCCCTGCCTTTCCCTTCTCCGTGTTCTTCACTACGATTCCCGGCTCTTCCCAAAAAGTGTATTAATCTCTGTAATTTCCCGGAAGGATGCGAACGAATGTTAGATCATTTTTACAAACCTATAATCTTTTAACGCGGCTTAAAATCCTGCCGTGACTTAATCACTACTGTTCATTTTGTCAAAAGGATATATTGTTACTAACACCGCCGGCGCAGAAAAACCGTGCTGTTCGTCAAGCGTGATCTGTTTTGCTTCTGGAGCTAATCATTAGTGATTATTCAAGCATTATCTCCCATGAAAAATAAAATAGCGATTTGTATCCCCCAAGACATACACAACAAGGTCCGTTAGGGGGGTACAAGGTGAAACCATTAATACAGATGTTCTAAAAACATGATGGGAACATAGTTAAGCTGCTTAGTGAGTCACTAGAAAGTCTACGCAGTGAAGTCATCTGAATGGACTGCTTATCTTCTTTTCCCCTCCTGTGCCAAAGGACTTTAGTTTATGAGCAACGCTCATTATATTGTGGTTTCACCCTCATAAAAGGATAAGGAATTTCGGCTGACAGTGTGCTGTTCATTACCATTCTGAGATAGAATTTGTCAAAACTAGACTTCCTTATCTGTTCTCTCGGTGGATTTTATACCGGAGAGTGTTAATTAGCTGGTAGATCACAGCGCCGCGAGATGTTAAGCAGGCACGCTCCACCATACATGGCAATTATAACATTGCCAAACGATTACGGATGATAAATGCTTCTTCCCAAAGAGATATAATGAATCTTAAGAATAAAATACATAAGATTCTCATTTTTGCTCTACCAGTTTTTTTTTTTTTTTTTTTGTCCAGGCAGGCTTGCCAAACATCGGGTAAAAGATTAACCTACAAAAAAAATAAGAATTTTTAATACATCATTTTTTGATCAAGTATATATGAAGTTTTAAAAAAAAATCTGAATAAGAAATTGGTTTACCCGTTAGGTACAAAAACCTTTGCAGTAAGGGAAATGTTACGCCCGTTGTTTCTTTTTGACAGGAATAAATAAGGCAGACAAAAGTGCAGTTTATTCACTTAGATTATAGTTTTATTAGTAAATATTAATTCATGTAAACTATTTTTTCATATTTAATAAAAACTATGATTGAGAAAAATGCATTTTTTTCTTTTTATTTGCCAACCTGCCCCACGGCTTGACACTCTGCCTCCCTGATATGCCTTATACCCCCTATATGCCACTCTGCCTCCCTGATATGCCTTTTAACCCCCTATATGCCACTCTGCCTCCCTGATATGCCTTATACCCCTCCATATGCCACTCTGCCCCCCTGATATGCCTCTCTGCCCCTCAAATATGTCCTATACACCCCTATTTGTCACTCTGCCTCCCTGATATGCCTTTTAACCCCCTTATATGCCACTCTGCCTCCCTGATATGCCACTCTGCCCCCAGAAATGCCCTATACACCCCTATTTGTCACTCTGCCTCCCTGATATGCCTTTTAACCCCCTATATGCTCCCCCTGACTTCCCGATGCATCCCCAGACTCCCTGGTGTCAAATGGGGTAGCCATGTGCCACAATATAGGCGTTGGCCTGCCCATTGTGGCACGCTTGCCATAGGTTCACCATCGCTGGTGTAGGCAAATGGCATGGCTGGTAGTAGAGTATTTTCCCGCTTTCCTAATGTAGGCAGCATAAGTTACACATTCGCCTTGGCTTGAAGTAGGTAAGATAAATCAATATTAACCAATCCAATGGAAGCACTAGGTTCTTGTTGTAGATTCTGTTGATTGACAAATGGACCAATCCCTTCAGTGGTAAAATGTATTAAAAAACATGAGATTTTGCACCTGGCCGGCATTATGGCAATGAGAAACTCACTCGATTAAGGAAAAATTCCCAGATTAACGGCAACCTTGATCATGCCTTCGCAAACATCTGTATTTGCCCGCAAAGGGGCATGGGTTGTATAACGTGTAGAGCAGATGTGTGAGATGAAGGTCCAAATTAGACACGTAGATAGAGCCGCAGCTTTCTGATTCCAATTAGAATCAGTGGGGAGCTACAGGCAAGGCCCTTCTGCTGAATCCAATGTTTGTGAAAGGAGTTACAGTGCAACGGGGAAAATACATTAGATCACCAGGAAGAAGAGCGAGCGGATCCACAGTGGAATAAAACAAGGAGAATATTGAGAAAACAACATCAAGCTCTGTTTATGATTTATTTTTTTCTATAAAAAGATGCATTTTTTTAAATCCAAGTCTTTAAACCAACTGTACTTTATTGCAGGATAATATTTTTTTAAGGCGTGAATGGGAACTACGCAGAGCTTTAAATAAAGATCTCTAATTCCATATATATTTAGCCTAGAATGTACTGGAACTGGCAAAATGTGATGCATGTATGCATTTTCAAGAAAAATATTTTGGGGACTAGCACCTAAAAGCAGGCCAAGTGCCAAATAACGTTTGATGTCGTATCATAGAAGACTTTTTCTGACATAATGATATTTCTTGTGTCTACATTTCTTAAAAAGCTGCCCAATATTGTCGTGATGACTGCTCTCATCACGAATATCTCGGTTGCCCAATTAATAAAATAGTCCAGAAACCAAAGTAGTCACACAAAGTAAAATGAATGTACTTTTGGACCTCATACATTTTCTGGATGTGTAAGGGAAGAGGTCTTTGGAAAAAGAAGGATCTTCAAAATATAAACAATTTGGATTTTGATGATGGGTTTGATGAGTTTTGGTGCTCTTTCTCAGCATAAAGAAGACCTTTTTCAATCGTTGAACAATTTACTTTCCTCCCTTACATAGAAGTAAATAAAAAATGGAACCACTAATTGCTAAGTATGTTAACAGAATACATTTTTGGAAATGCTGCTCTGATTTCACTGAAACGGGGCATGACTGTCCCATTAAAAATGTGGCGCACATTTCCCAAAATTAAATAATTAAACATGTGGAGGGAAAAAAAAAATCACAGATATCACTCGCTAAGCTTCAGTCTGGGGTACATTTAATCTGAAACCTCTCTTCTGTGTATAAATGATTATGTCATAGCATTTGTCTTTAATTACTGTCCTCTTTCCAATACCCTGACTCATGTTTCTTGGTTAACCACAAAACTTGTACTACAAGATTTGCAGTCTTGATTCCTTTTTAGATTTAAAAAAAAGAAAGAACAGTGGTCCTTGCTTCTGAAAACTTGATATTGAATAATTGTTTTTATTTTTGACCCAATCATCACCATTGATTGCCGTGATTGATCACCTTTCCAACACTCACGGTTGCACTATTTAGAGCCCATTACCTCTTTGGCGTGTAGTGGGGCTGCCATTCAGTCCAGACCTGATTGGAAGCTATTCCTCTATGTGTAGGGATCAGTATATTGAACCAGCAACTTAGTATAGCTCTTGGTTCCAATGGCTACATATGAATAAATAAATTACAATTTTCCATACATGCTAATATTCAGTGATGTCCCCCGCATTCCAAACCTCCCACAAATAAAATAAAAGTACACAAACGTGTTTAGCGTTTTAGCTCATCTTCAGTGTGCCTACCCTGTGGTATCTGTATATTGTATTTGTCTGCAGTTTATATAAATTTGGTAATACCGTATTTCCCCATGTATAAGATGCTCCCATACATAAGATGCACCTTAATTTTGGAGTCTTCTATCATGCCTATATTTAGGATGAGTGTGATGTTAGCTGTGCTGGAATCTGGGTATGCCTGGGCATGATAGGAACTGTTAGCAATCATGTATATTTAATATAGCAATCACACTCCTACCATGCACAAGCAGCCAACACATGCACATCACTTTCAGCTTCCCTGTGCCCTGCCCCCCCATCCATGCTATCACACATACATATTCATTCATTCCCCCATTCACGCAGTCTCATACACTCTCCCCCACCCTTACCTGAACTGTAGATCTTCCGGTGCCGCTCGCACACTTTGTTTCCCTCTGCGTTCCTCGCACTCTGAGTGAACGTCTCTTGTCCTGCCCAGGGGAGCAGGAACGGAGCAGAGTCATGTGATGTACATTCACGTGACTCCGCTGGATTCCTGTGTCTCCTCGACAAGAGACGCTGCTGAGCAACACAGAGGTAAGCGGGGAAATAAATCTACAACCACTGTATAATACGCACCCTGTTTTTATACCTCACATTTTTCGGAAAAGGTGCGTCTTATACATGGGGAAATACGGTAACTGAGATTTTTTTTTTCTTTTTGCTTGTATTTGATATTTTTGTGCATTTCCACTATTACAAAGTATTACACATATGCATAATGTATAGATTGAGTTCACTAAGTTTGTCGCCTATAACTATTACAAACCAAAGTACAAATGGCCTAGTCTTCCAGTAGTTGACCAGGCATTTAAAGGTATTTAAAGGTATTAAGGCTGCTCTCTTTGGCTTGATTTGACTCCTGTTTCAAAATGTCACATTAAAGCAAGTGCATATTTGAACGCCATAACAGAGAGCTGGAATGTTCCCATTGCTCCGTTTTAGCTCCTCGTAGTTATCTTTGATGACAGATTAACAATGGAATGCCATGTTTACAAATCTCGGCTCAGAAATGAAATAGCAAGTAAATCTTCATATTAAAGGGCCATGGGAATTGCCACGAAAAAAAAAACAACCCAATGTGTTTATCTCATTGACAATGCCTGCTAATGTCATGTGGACTTCTTGTTATGGTAATTAACAACATTTTTTTTTTCTATTTTGGAGACTATTTATTTTTACATTTTTATTTCAAATTCTTGTAATTAAATCAGTGAATACTATATGTGTAAAATGCGTCCAAAACATTGAGAATTCAATATGTATATCTACCATCATCTACGAGGTTGACATGAGAAGACAGAAATGAACCTTAAAAAATAGAGGCCTTGAATTTGTCTAAAAATGATAACAATATATATTAATTCTGTTAATTATTAATCTTGTCATTTTAAAGGACATCTCTGATACTGAAAGATCCTTATTATATAGGCCTTGCCATTTTGAAAAATCCCTCATTACCTGGAGACCTTTAGTTTATATCATGATTTTTCCATTGCCCATAGTAATGAATCATTTCTTAAATATCAATTACTTGGTATGTAACACATTCCTCGCAAATGGCCGTGTATTTCAGAAATTACATAAGTACTGAAGTAGTCCCCTAGCTATCTATGTACAGTCCCACCACCCCACAACCCTGGTCAGGCATGGGGTGGCATTGTGCATAGTGAGACCGGACCACTACTTTGTGGAAAACTATGACAGAGTCTCCAAACAGGGACTGTCCTGTATGAATTGGGACAGTTTTCATTTTGTGATTATGAAGTGCTCTCTGGCCTCCTGTTCAGTCATATATTCTAGTTATATTATTTAAACAATATTTTCGCTTAAATGGTAGCCAATGGTAGCAAAGACCAGAACTATAGTTGGATCCATGTGGGTAAGTAATTTTTTTGCCAGTATACTTGCTTAATCTATTATTTTCTTATTTACTAGGTGTTTTTATCATTATCTCAAAGCGCTTGTTTATCAGAAAGTCTTCATTTTGAAACTGATTGTTGATTTATTCAAATTATGAAACGTGATTCAATTCATAAATATTAAAAGAAAAAATCTTCAAGAATATATTATCCCCTTAACGACAAACCCCGTACATGTACGGACTCAAAATGCATTGTTTTAAATGGGTTTAGGGACCACCAATTGTCCTTAAGGGGTTAAATATGAGTATGTATATATAGAGATATATATATATAATTCTGGAAATCCAGAATTCATTATGGTAACGACTCCATGGGTTAAAATGAGTCAATATAGCCACCTTGAGCAGCTTTATGTCAGAGGTGCTATCAACAACTATCAGCAATTTAACAGTTGCGAGAGGAACCTTGAAGGGGAGGAGTCAAGAAAGTAAAGATGGCTGCCCCCTGACATACACACGTAAATATATATTGCTTTTTTTAATCGGAAAACAACCTTCCATGGGTTTATTTAGCAGGATTTGTTAAAATCAAATCAGTTGCTTAATGTCAGTTGGATATTAGAACTCACCTTATCCCACCTGCATCGTGGGGTTAAGTGAATAAACCTCAATGTCTTGAAGCATCGTTTTCTTTTAAAATAAATTGTGTATAGCTTTTATTGTTTTATTACTTGGTATCTTTAAAACATATAATGTGGCAGTTTTTCCCCCCCGCGGGGAATGATCTTTTAGTGCGTTTTCATTCACAGGTTTTTTTTTTATACTAAAAATAATCTTATGCCATCTAAGAAATATGCGGAGCCCCTTTTTTTCAAAATTTCCAAACAATTATAAACACGGCAATTTTTTTTGGCAACAACTTAACATGTTCCCGTATATGTGCACTATTTCACAGCAAACATGATTGGCCGTGTATTAGAGTTGACATTAATTTATACAGCCTTTAGCGGTTGCCAAGTGTTGTATTCTTCTTAACATTAACCCTTCAATCAACAGGTTAGTAACTCAAAACCATCCAACGCTTTTCACGTTTATTAATTTCATCAAATACTTTTTTTTTTTTTAAATGTCATCAAACGGATTGGGTGTTAATTATTAAAAAATTTGTGTTTTTTTAAACAAAGTTTTTGAGACTCAAAACCTCTTAAAGACAGAGCGATACCTTTTTTATCCATCCTTTTATGTCATTTAAAGTTACATACCGCCTTATTGAGGCTGAAATTTCATGTCTACTGTGTCTTTATTGTTAGAGACTCAAGGGCTTTGTTGTAGGAAGCAGAAACCACCTGTCTAGTTCACTATATCACCGACGACTGATCGTAACGTGTAACATGGCAACCTTTTTAAAGGGCCAATCCAGCCACCACATACACTTTAATGCATATGATAGCTGACTGGCCCCTAAATTTAAGTGGTGCCCTCCATATGCATTTGCCCCTTTCCTATTGATTCCCTGCCACTGATTGGGTGCTTGAAGCAGCCAATCAATGGTGTGAATTGTTAGGCAGACAGCTCTAGCTCTTTCTCTGCACCTTTTACTAAAAGGTGGATATTTTATGGGTTTTTTCAGGTTTAAAGAATGCATTTAATGTACTTTAATATGCATTCTTTGTTTAAAGGTCCGCGTGGAACATTGGAGTGTAGGAGATTAAAGACTGAAGATGGAGCCCTTACCTCGTTAAATGGGCAGTACTAATATTCTAATAAAATTGTCTCTGAACACAAAGTTCTTAAAATGCAAAATACTGACTCAAAACTGCATTAATAGAATGATTAAATAGGACATTTGAGTACAAAAAAAAATCTGTTTGTGTTCATAAGCCGTTATTATTTTTCTACCATATTGTAGTCATTATTAAATATAAAAGCTAAAAAAGATGTTGGCTGCTGACCCCTCATTAAAATGTTGCATTAAGAAATTATGTTTGCCCCAGGCCAGAGGCTGTACTTATCTTTCGACAAAATGTGTTGCCTAAAAATCCCAGTTCTCTATTAAATTCATTTTTACTTGGTTGGCATTTCACGCTGTACTTTAAAAAATATTTTGTACAAGAGATTTTTGCGTGTAAAGAGTACAGCGTACAAGGGATGCCAAAGCTGTCAGTCCGTTAGTTAGAGCAGAAATAGTGGGCGACTGAAGCCCGGAACATTTTTATTCCACTTAAGTTGTTACAGTGATATAACTTGACACAACTTCCACGCTTTCGAACTTGACAAAATAAAGATTTCAAGATGGGTGACTTAATGGAAATAATTACTAAATGTATTCTACTGACAGGATCAAACTGTTGAACTGCAGTAAGAGGCACGGCTTCGGAGAAGGATTAGGACACCTTTAGACATGAGAACAAATTATGGGATTTTACTGATGTCCTTGAGATGTTCTCTGCAATGCGAACACATCACATATTTCAAAATGTATTAAAAAGTGTAGGAAATAGGGGCAAGAAGTATCATGACTCAACAAAATATGCTAGGTATACACTCTGATTTAGGGTGACCACATGCCCCTTATATCACGGGACAGTACCGCAATGGGACTTTAACTCCCGGGGTACAATGCATTGTCCTGGAATGAGAATTCTAAGTAAAGGAGGTCTCTGATTGGCTGAGAGTTCAGAAGCCTCTCCTGATAGGCTGAGTCCCTCCTTTTACACTAAGTTAGGTGTGTGTGTGTGTGTGTGACTATGTGTGTATGTGACTGTGTTTGTCTGATTGTGTGTGAAATGTCTGATAAAAAAGGGGTTAATTCTCTGAATCTGCTCATGTCTGGTAATAGAGAGGTTAATTCTCTGAAACTGCTCATGTCTGGTAATAGAGAGGTTAATTCTCTGAAACTGCTCATGTCTGGTAACAGAGAGGTTAATTCTCTGAAACTGCTCATGTCTGGTAACAGAGAGGTTAATTCTCTGAATCGTCTCATGTCTGGTAATAGAGAGGTTAATTCTCTGAAACTGCTCATGTCTGGTAATAGAGAGGTTAATTCTCTGAAACTGCTCATGTCTGGTAATGATTGTATGTATATTATAATATAAATATATAAAAAATCAACATGGTTCCCAAGGCTTTCTAATAATTAATATAAAATAAATGTTATGTGTATGTGACGGTGTGTATATGTAAATCAGTGTGTATGTGATATATATACAAATATATATACTTATAATATACGCCTGTGTGTGTAGCCTTATCCGCTTCATAGTGTGTCCCTGAATGGCAGAAATAAAATATGGTCACCCTACTCTGATTCCATCGTTTATCTATTACATTCTGATTTGCCTTTTTATTAATATGTAATAAAGAATTACTGTTTTAAGATGGTTTCCAAGATGTTTCCAAGTGTCATGAAATCAAAAAATGCTTTTAAGACAAAAGCAGGCCTGGACTGGTCACCTGACACACACCCAGTCTGCGCTCCAGTTCCAGATCAGGTGCTTCACCACCGTAGCTCATAACCAGACGTCAACCACGCTTACGCCATCAGTCAGACGTTGGTCTTAAAGTACCAGGGCCGCCTCTTCATTGTCTGGCGCTGGACACAAGCCCCTTGGTCCCTCTTTTGTCCCCTGGTGGCATGGTGTTCCCCATATACCATTTCAATAAATAAGGTAAGGTCTTCCAATTTATGATATGAGGTTTAACTGTAAAATCTCAAAGTGATTCTTAATCAATCATTTCTTTTTAGTCCTTGCTCCGCCACAAGAACTTCAAATGTTTTTGAGGAGTTTGTTTTTATTTTAATGGCCACAAATATATTTGGTGTTGGGTTCTGTTCACAGCCCTGGGGAAATGATTGAATGTCAAGCAGAAGTTAAATTATTTTGTAAAAAAGAAAAGAAGCTCCACCCCGCTTACCTGTCATAAACCTTCTGCTTCGGTGGAATACATCACCAGACTGGCGATGACGAGGCAGCCTTGGCACTTTAAGACCACCAGCCTTCCGATGATGTAAGTGCGGCTGGCGGCTCAATATGTCCCGGCCATTCCGTCCCCTCTGCCATCTGCCCGCTGGGAATTTGCCCACTTTGTCACATGACCAGTCCTGAATGTATGGGTCTTCTATTGAAAATTATATTTTTTCGGCGATAAACCGATTGAAACAATGTTTCCGCTTACAAACAAGTCTTAGGACTTTATAAGTAGTCATCTATTACAATGGGGCCTATACTTTAATGCTGATATGGGCCACATACAATGCATTTTGCAAATCAAGTTTTCACTTTTTTTATTTCATTTTATTCCAATAAATGCCCATTATCTGCCTGTAGGTGACATTTTTTATATGATATTTTGGGTGAATTTCCATGCTCAAACACTACAGTGAAGTGCTGTTTATTTAATAGCATTATTCCCAATATTCAATGTTCCCCTTTCACTGAATCATCAATAATAGACAGTCTTATAAAAAACGATATATTAGACCAAGAGAAAATTCAGTCAAAGTCGATACTTTTTATTGGGTCAACATAGATAAATATGATAACTTAGATACATTTTTTTGGGACCTCGGAGGTCTCATGAAAATATCTTCATCTGATAAAGAGACCTCTGCGAATCCAAAACTGTATATAACGTTAGATCATTTTCTGTGCTGGCCCATTAAGTCTGTCACCTTTAATTAAAGACTCGATTAATAGCCAGGAAACTTATGTTCTCCTCGGTCAGTTGCTATAGGGGGGGGATCACAGATTGACATGGACAGGTTTGCATAACAGATCCTAAAAAGATTCTACTCTATGTAAAAGGACTCCGAAAAAGAAATAAGGAAATTCTGAGTAGCAAATAAATGATCCGAGTTACCTGGGTATAATATTCCAGCTGTTGTCTGACTAACACCAATAATTCACTGTCTCGAATAATTCCCCTCGTGATGACGGCTCCAGAAAAGTATTTCTTCTGCAGTTTTTGCTTTCAACCCTAACTTCTAAAATCCATTGGCATTACTGAGATAACCAAATGGAATGTGTCTTTTAAAACAACGTCGAGAAGGTCGGTGTTAACAACGTGTCTATGTATTATATTGTCACCCGTGTTCAATAACAATCGTTAGTGCATAGATTCACCGAACCGTGTTTGTGGTTGAATGACAGACGCATAGTCGAATGTGTCCAGGATAACCAGGACCCACCAGGACCCACCAGGACCCACACCCCATTTTTTCCCAATAAAGACAACAAACACGCATATATTTGTCCACAGCTTTCATTAAGATTTACAATTTACCAAATATTACAATGACCCCCAATATTATAAACATTGGCACCCCACCACCTACAAAGTGCCACCAACCTATCCAAAGATCCATGGTAGAGGCATACCAAGACAGCCCTACACCCCCCAGGTGCTGAGCCACAGGCCAGCTCGAAACCTACCACACCAACTTGAACCAAGTAACCAAGTTAAATTTGTTATTCCAAACCAAAACCCACTATGCCAAGTGACTTTACTAACCTATCCCAACCCCAATGACAAAACGGGGAGAAAATCAAACCAAAATGAAACAACTGCACCCTAATGTAACGGGAAGGCGGGTGGGCCAAAAACAGGTCTGGAAAAAATAGGTTACTGAAACCACATACAAAATACTTCCCCTTATATATCTTACACCCTTAACCCATAACATACCAATTAAATTAAACTCACCCCTTTTACCCCACCATCTAGCTCTGTCAAGGCCCACTCCACTCAGCTGCGCTGGTCCATGGGCTGCATGAATGTATGTTCATTCTTTTTCATCCATGACAAGAAGGTTTTTTTTGTTTGGGGTAAATATTTTCTGCGGGAGAGTATGGTCATGTGACTGACGGTCTGGATCTATGTATGGAGCCCAGGCAAGAAGTGGGGCCTAGTCCCTCGCAGCTCGCTACCTGGAGATCGGCCCTTTTCCATGGTCTATAGCCACTTTCTGGACTTTGGGGCCTAGTGACCCCATTGCGAGCATGGTAATGGGGAATGGGATTGCCACGGGGCAAGTTGGTTGGAGATACACGGGGTGGGAAGGGACAAGAGAAAGCCGTCTTGTACCGGGCTCCATGATTTTTCATGGGGGCCCTGTCTATAAACATCTTGCTTTCTCATTTAGCTTGATACCAATTGTAGAATAGAAAAATATTGAACAAAAAGAATCAAATTCTGAGAAAAAAAGCTAAAAACTAGGAGAAATATCAGACATTCTAAGTCTGTTCTAACCAGTTGTGCTCATTTATATTCCGAGAGCCAACTTCATCTTGACTTGAAAGGACATTTGAGAATACTGTCATTGGGGATCATATTTCTCTTTGTTCTGCTTAAAAGTTTAAAGTAGTTCAGCGCCCCGCAAGTGATGACTTTTTAAGTCCCCTCCAGTACATTAAAGCTTGTATACTGGTAACTTTTATTGGGCAGAAGGTGGTTCATATATGCGATTACAAGCTGGGGTTTTATTTACAGGATATATTCATCAAATCTTTGTGTCATTAATAACCACAGGCCAGCATTACATAAGCCAGATAAATCACCTATAAGGGGATTTTCCAATGGAGGAAAGATTACATCATGCGGTACATAATTTAACAAAAGCTTCCTGGCGATTTCATTTCTGTTTGATCCACAGAGGAGACCAGCTCAGCCCACGACTAGTTTATCTCTTAGTCATTCGGTGAAGTCTTGTTAATTCTGTCCTAATCTTTTAAACCGGGTTTAAAAAGTATGTGTTAGTAATATCAAAATATATTCTTTTTATGTGACAAATCAGGTCGATTCAACCTTGTGTTTAACAGCAGTGCCAGGTAACCTTGCGTTATGTGACCCCACTTCATTTGGGGGACTGCCCTGGGTGCCACTCATCAGGGGGGTGCCAAATTAGCAACAAGGGCATCCTGTCCCCTCTGGATAGTCCAAAATTGTTCACAAAGGGCTGGACGTGCCATTTGTGAACAAATTTGGACTGGCCTGGGGGTACCCCCCCTCATGCGAGGAACCTGGGGCCGACTGCCCCCCCAGTACATCACTGCTCCCGGTGCACTTCTGCAAAATGACGGAGCTTCCGGGCACACCCTCTCCCCAGATTGGAGGAACAGGGGAGAGTATCTCAGCTTTTTTGTGGAAGTGCACTGATTAGCCAGTAATGCAGATAGATTCATGGAGAAAGAGAGTTGCAGAAACCCTTTTTTTCCATGAATGTATGCATAAAGAACCCCTGGGACCGACGTAAGGGCCAGCTCCGGGAAGGTGCATCCGAGTAGGCAATGGAGGTGGCTTCTTATGTCGCTCCTTGTTAAGTGCTGCCCTAGGCCTAGACATACTTAGCCTAGGCTAAGATACAGCCCTGGGTATAGGTACCCACTGGCACTCAACAAAGTTATAGATGTCCTAGTTTGTCCACCAATACAAGTTTGTCTTAATGTCAGTAATACCTTCCAGGTCCATACTGGCAGATACTGCACTGGAACTGCCGTACTTTAGGTTACAGCTGAACAAACAAAGATGTCACTTAGCTCACCCGAGCACAATAATTGATTTTAAGAACATTTATACTTCTTTTAAGCTGTACTTACGCAAAGAAAGTATTTAACTCCCTAGTAAAAACATCAGGGAATGACCTGATATTATTTTTATTAAGTTTACACAAGACAAGATTTTTTTCTCTTTGCAAATTACATTTAATGTTGCTCATGTTTTTTTTTTAGCCTTTTTTATTCTTTCAATATGAGAACAGAATGTTCAGCTTCTCTTAAACATTATCAAGATCTTGATAAAGGTCTAGGATGTGAACTGAAATGCCGACCTCGGCTTGTAGTGTGATAAAATTATACGTTTTTTGAGAACGTTAAGTTCATGCAGATAGATAGAGACAAGGCCAAACTGGTTATCTGGTAATTCGGCACATCTCGGGTGGGCTGGTGGCCTATGGAGTCATGCACCTTCCTGTACTGCAGCTTCGCAGACACGGCCAGGTGACTGTGTGAAAAATTATAGAGTAAGCAATGGGATGGGGTCTTTACCGACCCCCTGGGTCAATGGCATGGTCTTCTCTGGAACTTAGAGCTTTCAGGAAAATGTGTCCAGCTTTGTCACCAATGGTAAACCCATCCACAGCAAGGCGAGGGTTTATAAAGGCTTGGGTGATTTCTATCATGAGGAAAAGATTATGAACGGCTTAGTGCAAGGGTGTCCAACCTGCGTCCCTGGGGGGGCAATTCAAGTGAAGTGGCTCCGCCCTCTCGCACTCACCTTTCACCCCTCACGCTGCTTCCATCACTATGCGGCCATCAGACTGCTGGAAAACGTATCTAAACGGCCGCTGGGTGCTGATGCCACCGGCCGGAGCTACTTTAATCCTTTTTTTTATTTATTTAATATACCGGATCGGCTTGCCATATTAAAAATAAATAAATAAAGTATTAAAGTAGCGCCGGCCGGCAGCATCAGCACGCAGCGGCCGTTTAGATTCGATTTCCAGCAGTCTGAAGGCCGCATAGTGATGGGAGCAGCGTGAGGGGTGAAAGGTGAGTGCGAGGGGGCGGAGCTTTCACCCCTCACGCTGCTCCCATCACTTGGCGGCCATCGCATACGGCCACTGGGTGCTGATGCCGCCGGCCGGCGCTGTTTTAATACTATTTTTTTTTTCATTTAATAGCCGATCCGGCTTGCCATATTACATTTTTTAAAAAAAGTATTAAAGTAGCGCCGGCCGGCGGCATCAGCACCCAGCGGCCGTTTAGATTAGATTTAGGGAGGCCTGGGGGGCAATTGCCCCCCCTGCCCCCCGGCCCAGCCCGCCCCTGTTTGTAACAGATGGACCAGTGGGGAGCAGAAGATCTGCGCCAACGTATTGTAATCTAAGTAGAATTTATATATACTTCCCTTTTTAAATATACAAAATATAATTAATTGTAATACATCAGTTGTGTTGATATCTACACGGAAGTATTAAAGAAAATCACCCAGTTTGCTAGAAAAAAAAAATGTGCTAATTTTTTATTTGGATGGGGAAAATGCTTTTTATCAGGCTCGACCTTTAGTATGAGGTAGAGGTCACATTTTTTATGCCTATCGTAAATTATTGTTGTTGGTCCAAATATAGATGCTACATAAAGAAGTATTTATTTTGAAATATGGGTGATGAATGCGCACAGACCGTTATCACAGACATTATTCATCATTTTAGCTTTATCTCTGCCATATTTCGTTGCGGAGAGTTCTGATTAAGGTGAGATGGGATTAAGTGTCAACATTTTGACTCACCGTGGGAAGTTTTTAAGAGATCACTCCAGAGAAGCACCCAGTACAAAGTAAGATAAATCGAGGGAGTTGTACGGATTTTTTTTTTACGAGGCTTCAACTGCTTAATGTAAAAGCATCAATGCCATCAAAATCAATAGTGTGTTTAACATGTGTGAATAATTTTCAGCACAAGATGTTTAAATCCAAATACATTTGTCTCTCGAGTGAGTTGTGGGTCGTGTAAGGCAAATCTTTTTTTTTCCTTTCCATTTTTTTTTTTCTCTAATTTTTATTTTTTTTATTTCCTTTCTTGTAACAACGGTTGCGTTGGTTCGAAAAAAAAACATTTATTTCAACAGCTGTTTCTAAGGTTCTGGATTTGTACAAAATGTTGTGTGGTTAAGATAAGATGTTTGCTTCCCAAAATGATGATGACTTAAAAAACGGAACACACCGAGAGGATGGGTAGATAAATGGAAACGCCTTACATCAGAAGTGGTAGAGGCCAATACAGTGAGGGAAGGCAGTCTAAGACGAGACCAAGGACTGATTAAGATCTGAGACCTTCATCAGGAAAACTGGTTAGACCAAATGGTTCTTATCTGCCATCAAATTCTACGTTTCTATGTTACACTTTAATTCTATTAAAAAAAAATTGTTCCAGCTAAATTTGTACCCTCAATTTTTTATTTGACCACAACAGGATATCTTATGATCAGAGCTGATTTCTTCTTGTAAATCTGATTTGCCCATAGACATTCAAGCATCTCACTTTCATCTCTTTCCTCTGATCTCAGGACAGCTGGGGGGAGGGGAAGACATGGTAAGTAAAACCACGTGTCTTCTCTTGCCATCAATTACATTGTTTGAGTTTGTAAGTGCTTGGCAAATTAAGCTCCTGCCATCATGCTACCGGACAAGAATGTGAAGAAATACTGCTATTGTATTTGTAATAGAATCCAGCTGTCCCTCAATAGCAAAGGCATCTGGTTCGAGGAACGGTCAAAATACAAATGGAGGACATACGGAATGGGAAGGTTACAACCGGAACAATCTTTACCTGCCCTAAAAGAATTCATTCATGTGATACATGATATAATTACAGATATTGTCTAAGATGATCCTATAGTTTTTTAATTTCAGAAATATTCTCTAGGTAGAGATTACAGACAAAGTCCACAAGAACATTGAGCTTGGAGCCACTTGGCCAACTCCAAGGTGGTGGGTTGGAAATGGACTTTAACTTAGTCTTGATCTATTTTTGCTTTTGGCCATATATATACAACATATCTTGTGTGCTTATGGCTTGTACTGGTTTAAAGGGTTAAAGGGAAGAACAAGCTAATTTTGTTAGCAAGGATATGATTTATATTTTCCTTAATCATCACTCAGCTTATAGTTCCTGAGTATTTTTCTGTATAAAATATTTTTTTTTATGTAAGACACACAAAACATATAACCACACAGAACATTTAATGAGAAGGAATGTTACTAAAGTACCCAATTAACCTAATTTTGTCCATCTTACAAAACAAAGATTTAGATTTTCCAGGTATCTCCCCATTTTATGATTAAAAATACACTATTATGACCACGAGGGTCTCATGAATTTGAGACTGGCTCATCATTGTGTCGTTAAAAGTCTTTGTATTTAAATATATCTTTCAAAAGCGCAAAAAAATAAAAACACAAGATTGTTTTCATCTTCCAGTCTTGTGTTATTTAATAAAGGCCTGGAAAGTTCCGCTCTAACAGTAACAACATGGGAGGTGCAAAAAAGAGCAACATGTGTTTAGTGGTTTACTTTAGTGATTAACTATGTTTAGAATAAAAGAAATGAAATTATGTTAAGGGTCAAATGAGATCAGAGGGAGGATTCGTTCACAAGTGTATACAAAACACAGAGATTTCGCTTATTACAAGAGTGCCACCCCAAGGCCAAACTATTTATGTTGTTTATCTTCATCACAAGCTCAACTTGGAATTGTCGAATGTTCTAGAGCTGTCACAAATGCCCAACTTCACACTAACTAATTTCACAAAAATAGTTACATTGTTAACCCCTTAATGACAAAGCCCGTACATGTACGGGCTCAAAATGCATTGTTTTCAATGGGTTTAGGGACCGCCCATTGTCCTTAAGGGGTTAATAACACAAGTCCACCAAGATCAACTGATCTAACAGTCCAGGAGGCAATTCTCCTCTTCAGGCTTGGATCTGGCCCCAGCTAGAAGATACAATTTACCTGTTTTATCAGAAGAAGCCCAAGGTTTTTTTGTGGGCCATAAACCATAACAGATTTAGGATATCCATCTCTAACATAAGTGATCAATTTAATTATGCAGAAACCAAGGAAAAACAACCAATATTTTATACTGAATGTTAATTGTGACACATGGTCAAATCCCACATTGGCTATCTCTCTGAGCTCATGGTGACCCATTTCTCTGGAACCACTTGAGAGAACAGGAGATCTGTGCCACCTTGGTTACTTATTTACTTACACAATGTAACCATGTTTTTGCTTTAGGGCCGGAGGGCGCTGTGATACATTGACACCCATCAGCATCCCAAGTTACTAAAAAAAAGAGGAACATCAGAGAAGAAAGAGGGACAGTGAGATTTGGGAAGAAACAGCAATTGTCCTTCCTCGAGAAGAAGGTATGCTCTTCTGTGTAGCTTTCCAACAGGCTTTTAATGCCACAAACTTAACGAGATCTAACATATTGTTTACACAGACAACCCAACAGCGTTGTAATCCCTTTCGAATGTGAAAGGATTATACATACTGGTAAACCTCTTCCGACGGTATTTTAATTAATTTTGACTCTGTCAAACTTTCACACATGCTACTTTAATATCATACAAGTTTCCCAGAAAAACAAATATGGTTTGTGTTATAGATTAAATGCAGCATGTCAATGACGTTTGCTTATAGTTACTTAGTCCAATACCTAACACTAGTTTATTTGATTTATTTTAATTCTATTGTGCTTTTTAATACCTACAACATGAAAAAGCAATGATTTTTGTTTCAGAATTTTCTAAAATTCCAAAAAGGTTCATCAAAATTGCACATCGTTTAATATTGCACTTAATAAACCCCACATAAAAAAAAACTTCAAAATGCCTCCATGCTTTATGACACGCAAGCTTCTGTTCATCCTGTAAAGACACCTCAAGCGTCTGGTGTTAATTAAGATGAATTTAATTTATGTTCTCAAGAACAGTCATTGGGATTTGTCAAACTGTCTTCAAGTTTATCAGCTGGTAGACAGCCTTTGGGGATGTTTTTTTTTAACTCATGGTGGCTGGGGGCTCCACCAACTCCTCAAATGGTCCCAATTACTTCTTGAAGAACAAGAAGCTATAGTCTAAAACTAGAGGATCACAGATTTAGATGTAATGTAAGGACGTTTTGCTGTACTGAGAGGGTGGTAGATAAGTGGAATAGCCTCCCATCAGAAGCAGTAGATGCTAATACAATGAGGAAATAGGCATAAAGCTATCCTTAATGTAAGACAAGATCAGAATAAGATCTGATTAAGGTTTTGAGTCTCTACATCGATAAAAATGGGCAGGCTACATGGCCGAATGGTTCTTATACTTGTAGGTCTTTATTTCGTGTAGGATAGGCATGACTTTTGGGAATGGTCCTGCTTTCATGGACAGTGGTGATCTTGGGCTAGTTGGAGGTACAAGAAACCTCACCAAACTAGCCCACTGAGCGGTAGAGTCGAAGAAGGTCTTTGTTGTGACCTATTGAAATGGAGGCCAGGATATGATGTCATATCTTGTCATTGTGCTTCAACAAATTGCAAGGGTTTTTTTTAAGACTCCCCTCTGGCCGCTCAATGATACCTCTAACCAAATTCCATCTCCCAATGTTACATCTAACCAAGTTCCTCTCAATGAAGTTATCCAACCGTGGACGACTAAAATGGTGGGGCTATGCTGTTTTCCCATGGTGAGCGATGTTCAGCTGGGCTCCTTCCCTCTCAAGCTCTAATTCCCCAACAGCTCAAGTCCAAGCCTAATCCATTATTTCAACAGAGTAACCAGAGACCCATGTTAACCAGGAAGACTTTTGGATGGGGCTGCTTTAATATGTCCTTTTGTTCGTATAGCAAATCACACAAAAGGGACTGCCAACAGATCTTAGGAAGGGATGGTCCTATGGTCTCTAGGGTAATAATGTTTCTGATGCCTCCTCTGAACATGCCTTCCCTTTCTAACATATGGCAAAAAGAACCTCATAAAAGGTCCCATTATTAGCTCATTGCCTTAGGCATTGGCCTACTTTTCCTCCCTAAGAACATCATTTTTGCACTGTGGGGGTGAATACTTTTTTTTTTTTGCATGGCTCTGCATGTCAGACTAGCATTAAAAGGGTTACAATGTATGAAATATGAAAACTGTTCTACTGGGTTTCCCCTGGAGAAGAAAGCTGTGCGAACGTTACGGTTTACAAAGCTTTTCCCCGTTTTTTTATTTCTTTTTTTTTACTCTCGCACAGTGTTCTGTTTTTAAGTAGTCCAAAGCTTTGTGGTTTTGTCATTAAAACTCGAGTTGGCGAGAATACGCAAACTCTTTTATCATCTGCAGCTGGACAACTGCAGGTCATTACCGCTCGCTGTATCGGCGAATGCTATTCATATAACGGGATAGGATAGTTTGCTGGATAAACATAGCAGGGAACGGTCTTAAAACATTACTGCTGGAAATGTATTTCCATTGGGGTGACCGGCCAGTGAGGAGGGGGTGAGGAAAGCATCGATGGATGGAAGGGGCGGGGGGGGGGGGGTTCTAGCACATAAGGTTCATATTGGAAATTATGGTAAAAACATTACTGGGGAGCTTTGCGAGGTGAAAGTTTTATGCTGGATTCTTGGACAGGCAAGTTAAGCCTGACATGCATATGGCTGCCTTGACATCATGGGAGTGGTAGTCCATTGCTGCTATCATCCCAAAGGTCGCCTTCATATAGAAGCCCATATAGGTAGAATTTGAAGGCAGATAAGACCCGTTCGGCCCATTTAGTCTGCCCATTTTTCTCTAATGCAAGACTCAGATCTTAATCACTCCCTGATCTTGTCTTAGATTCAGAATAGCTTTATGCCTATCCCATGTGTGTTTAAAGTCCCTTACAGTATTAGCCTCTACCACTTCTGCTTGGAGGCTGTTCTAGTTAGCTACCACCCTCTCAGTAACCTAAAACGTCCTTAGTCTAGTTTAGTGCGGACAGCGGAATAATAAGGCTCCACATGCTCATTATATATATATATTATATTAGTGGGGTTATGTTCTAATCAATCATATTAAAGCAATATAATATCTAATATTTAATATACTGTAAAAATATTATTCCAGAGTAGAGGAGATTTGCTTCCTGCTATATATATATATATATATTAATAATTAGTTCTCAGACATGTTTACAGCGGACAGTGAATAAGGCAAAAGTTAACCCAACAGAGGCAGCGTCATCAAACGGTACCTCTAGTTTTCTTTAAAAAATGGTTAAGGTTTTTATAATTTTTTTCTTTTAACGGGTTATTTATATTTTATGCTTCAACCCAATACATTGAATGATGGGCAGTTTCCCTATGAAATAAAAATAAGCAAAAGTGTAGCTGCCGGCTAACATAGTAACAGCACAAAAAAAAAAAAATCATAAACTGTATTCTGCCAGCTGAACTATCGCTAGATCGACATGTCAGCACACAGGAGCAAATGCCGGATCCCTGCTAACGTACAGGGATCAAATATTGGTATGCAACAGGTGTCCCCAAAGAAAAATAAATACACTAAATAACTAAAGAATAATAATAATAATAATAATAAAAATAAACATTTTTATATAACTAGATTTAATTATGTATTTCAAATTAAAAAAATAGTCAAATGAGCTTGCATGGACCAAAACTCTAGAATGAATCATGATGATGATGATGTTGATGATGATGATGGTAAAAGGAGCTGCAGGTGCCAAGAGACACTTTTAAGGTTTGTGTTTTTTTAGTTTAATTATGCCATTATATCCCAATTTATGTGATATGTCGTCCACTGTCATCTACAATGTACAACCAGATATATTGGATACATTTCTTAAGGGAAGGTTCAACATTTTTAAGAAAATGATTTCATTTTTATCATATGGTTTGGCATTTATGGGGGAATTAACAGGGAAAATATGTTTTCTCTATTTTTTGCCTTTTTTTTATCATCAATATGGGACATGATGCATGGCTTACTTTACACTAGGCATTTATGAATAGCTTAGCCAAGCCTGGGAAAAAAAATATTTCATTTAGATACTTACTTAATTTTGTTAATATTATATAATAATATTTGTATGTATTTCTTTTCAATTATAATTTTAATGGGTTTCCTTTAAGAATTCCCTATAAAACAAGTATACTTTCTTTCAAAGGAAACCATTTTGGGGGTTTTGTTGCGAAACAAAGCATTAGAAAACCCAAAGGAAAATGTGCAGAATGTTTCAAAGATGCTTATTAAAAAAAAAATGAAATAAGAAGTAAAATGCATTAAAGTGGTTAATATAATTAAAAAAATAAAGACAGACATTTGACTCATTGCATATGACTGGGATTATTTTTTTTATCTTTTATCGTGTAGTTTAATTCAGTGCACGGAATGGAGAAACCACATTAAAGTCAGTTGTTTCCGAATTAATGTTTTAGATTAATTATTTTATGTTTACAAATTTTATGATTTTGTTCCCCCCAAGAGCAGAGACAATTAACATGCCAGGATACCGAATGACTTACATTTAATGTAACTTCTTCTCATGTCAATAATTTGCACGCAAACCAAAGCAGGGCCAGAATGGGGGTAACGAGGCGGCCCTGGCACTTTAGGGCCGCCGGCCGCCAGATAACATAAGCGCGGGCAAACCCTGGATATGACAGGCCACTCATTGAGTGTGAACTCAGATCTGTGGCTTTACCATGTCATACATTTAACAGTTAGATGCACCAAATTAAAGCTGCAGTTCCACCGACTGTGCTGGATTTAAAGGCTTTGCAACCAAATAGAGCATTTCTAACCATTCCTATTTTTGATGAAGGTGCATTCACCTTGATGAAACTGTGATCTGCGCATCAATGTTAGCATCAGGGTTAGCATTTCTAGATAATTTATCTAGATACCATCGCTAAGGCTAATTACCAAACGAAACAAACACAACAGCCACCGTATGCATATACATATATTGACAAATACATATATAATACATATTAACCCATATACACTATTACATGATGTATAAAATTGTAAAATATAGGGAATGAGGAAGTGACAGATGCGTTGCTATTAGGTATTGATGGGTATGCATTCTAAAAAACGTTAGTAAATAAAGCCTTGACCTTGATAATTGGAAGAGAGCAAACTGTTCAAGATGCCCAAAAGAACAAAGTGGCTCAACCTCCTTTTACGCACCGTTTTACAGCCGTTTTACACCGTTTTACGCCCTTTTTATAGGGTTAAAAGACAAATCGTTCCTTTCCAAAGAATTTTTGATCTGTGTAAACTTAGTTGGGTCACCGACCACCTCCACCAGAATTTATTGACAGGTTTTAGGTAGCTTCAAAATACAAAAAAAAAAAAAAAACAGTAAGACTCATTCGCGCAAGTATTCTGCTATTTATTGCTTTATAAAGAGGTATTTAATGGCTGGTTTACTACGTAGAGACCCAGCGCTTTAAGCTAAGCTGAAGGAAGAAGCAAAACATCTGTTATGGAAGCCAGATGGATCCGTGTGTGCGCCTCATCCAAATAACAGAAATTAAAAATAAACATTTGTATTTATGTGAGAAATAACCCGCGGATTCTAATATCTTTATTCACCAGGCACTTGTGACCCGTGGGATAACATCAGCTCAGGGAAACATCAATATACAGCACATGGGAGGCTGCGTACTGAGCGCTGGGTGTGTGAAGCAGCAGTTTATTGTATCCTGAATTAAGGACAGAAGTGTATAAATCAGCTTTTTTTATAATTCTTGCTTAACCCTTTGATTTCCATGTGAGTGTAGCAGTTTGCAATGTGTCTGGCACTCAGTATGGATACCTGGGAACTCTCCTGGTTTGACCCGGTGAACTCCAGGAGAAGTGCGGCTTCCCTGGGTCAACACCCAAATCTTCCGGTTTTATACCTTTTTTTCTTCTCTGGTCCGTATAATTTATTGGGTTACAGATATGGCGTTATAGTCGATTTGTCTATTTATTAAAATTAAGTCGATGGCTGATTGCGTAAGTGCTCCAAATACACGATAAGGAAACATCCATTCTAAGGGAAAATAATAAATATAATAATAATGGTTTCAAATAGTATTCTTGATCAACAGAACAGAATCTAGTGAGTGTGTTTTGAATAGAAAGTGGATAAAGCATCTGTTTGGAAAGCCGAGATCCCTTTAAAAAACATACATCCGCCTGCGTTAATGGCAAAACAATGTAAGCATGCACCTTGTTGAAAAGAAGCAGAAAATAGCTTACGGTTTAATATTTGAAATATCACTGTATCGGAATACACTATAACGTAATGTCTGTTTATAATACTATTCCCACCCGATTCTACTCATCAATCTGAATTCTAAAAATGCCATTATGCGTCCATCTGGTATCTAAATCTCCCCTGAAACAACCGAGAAGCTAAATGATACTCCTGCGGTAGCTGAAAATCTCGTTCAGAGGACCATGTTTCGAAATATGGTTTAAATCTCTTTAAAATGTATTTTCATTTGTAGTTAGGTACTATACAGACCAACATGGATTTGCCATTTTAACTTATATGACACAAAAAAAGTACAACGCAGGGTTTCTTGAATCTTATGTGGCTGAGATGCACCAAAGAAGACCATGTGACCAAATGCTTCGTATTTAAGAGAAATGCATGAATACACCGGAAAAACATATTATTGTGCGACCCAGTCAACTGTCCGTAGGAAAAAGACAATAGTTCTCATTTTGTGTAAATTGTATATAAAACAAAGACTTTGAAGACCAAGAAAGCTATGGAGTCATTTAAAGAAGCACATTGCGTTTGATTCTACGTGTTCTGCTCGAAATAAATATAGGCCGCACTTTTTCCCCCCACTTTTTAAAGTGGGGGTGCGGCCTATATTCGGGGTTTAGCGCAGGAAAGCGCAATTCGTATCGCCTGACGCCCGGGACATGCAGTTCCGGGGCGCCGGGCAGGCAGCGGGGTTAGGATACAGATCCCCCGCAGCCCTGCAGAGGACCTGCATCCTACTCTCCGATACGCTCAGACAGCCTCCCCTGCCAGCACTTTCCACGGGGGGAGTCCTGGCAAGGGAGATTGTTAAAGCACATCGTGCAGACGTGCCGGCAACGGGGGTCGCCGGTGAACGTCTGCGCAATGCACTTTAACAATCTTCCTTGGGGAAGTGCCGGCACCGGAAGTTGTATACGCGTATTATGTAGAATAGATGTCCCCCGCCGGCCCCGGGGGGACAGAGTGGCAGAATGTCTTGCGGGGGACAGAGTGGCAGCATGTCTATTACACTTAGAATTACAAATTTTCTTTAAAAAAGCACCTAACTTTTAGGGTGCGGCCTATACTTGGGTGCGGCCTATAATCGAGCCAATACGGTAATTGTTTGCGAATCTTGGTAAGATGTTTTGGATACGTAAGAATAGCATAGGGTTCAGACAGGAATATTTTTTGTTTTTTGGAGTGAACATTAACGAAAGGGAGGTCCCGTTCATCAAAAACCCTGGAAGGTCTTGTAATTGTCTTATTTTCTGTTATTTACAGTTCCCCTTTTCTGTCATTCTTTCTGGCATCCTCTACACTACTCGAAATGTGTACAGCCCAAAATTTAAGGATTTCATTTCAGATGAACTTGAGCATTTCCATTTGCAAAGGCGTCTCTGTTTACATGCAATTTCCACGCCGCTTAGAATTGACGAACGGGATGTGAATACCAGGAGAGTTTCCTATGGCGTCGCTTCGTTAGCGAAGGATAAAAACAATAAAGGGAGTGTTTTTTAATAAACAGCGCAAAATAAGACAAGATGGAGTTTTTACGTACTCTTCGGCTGTGACTGTAAATTAATTTTCGTCTGTTATGGGACCTTCGTCAATGACAATTTTGTTAATTATTTTATTATAGGAAATGAAAACTATCTGACATGATTTTACCCCATATGGACCATTTGAGAGACTCTCGTTCACAAATTACAATAATGTCTGCTTCCGGTTTTTAGTTTATAGTTACTTTGTTAAATTCAGTCGAGATTTGACTTATCTGCAGACAGAAACTCTGAGTTCATGGTATATTTCTACTAAGGCGGTGAGGGACCGTTAAGTTGGGGTGATCTGGTCTAAATGTTTGACTACATTAAGAACATAAAACACAGGCCCGGACTAGCCATCTGGCATGCTGGGCAAATGCCCGGTGGGCCGGTGGCTGATAGGGCCACGTACCTAACCATACTGATACTCCATTGACACATCGTATACTCGGTCGCACACTGTGAGAGTATCCAGGCGGCCAAGTCATGTGGAGGACGCGTGCCTTCATATGCCAGCGTCACTAAATCATCCTCTGAGTATTATAATATTGGCTGTAAAAGTAAAAAAAATATGAATTTCAGCTATACTATCAGTTTATGTTATTTCAATAATAATAATAACAACATTTGCAATGGCTGCCTAAACCAATAAGCAACAAACAGCAGCTTAACCCCTTAAGGACAATGGGCGGTCCCGAAAACAATGCATTTTGAGCCCGTAGATGTACGGGCTTTGTCATTAAGGGGTTAATAATAGGGGAGAGAGATAGCATAATAGGAAGGAATAATAATGCGTTTCCTCAGAATAAGAAACTAAGATAGCTATGCATAAATGTGTTTATAATTCGTATACCTTGCTCATTTTAATGTGTAAATATTTCTTATTACCATATATGGTTACTGAGAATTCTCTTTATTTTTTAATGGGAAAATAACAATGTTTACTATTTGCGAAAGTTTCTCAATTCGTCTGAACTTGGTTACCCCATGAAGTCCATTGCACAATATTTGTGTTGCTGTTGAGAATAACGGGCTCTACAATTCCATTCTTAAAACCCAAAAACATTGTTGTTTGTAACAAAATCCTTTAAATTGAAAATCAGCTTTTTTTTTGGCAACATTACAGCTCCTCGCCAGCTGCAGAATATCATCTGGTGACAAAAAAAACCCCAAAAAAACTGACATCTGCAAGTTTAGTGCGATTGTGCAAAAAAAGACTCCATAAACATCCTTACCGAATCCTGTAAGATAAATTTTGCTCTGATTAGTAAAACAGATATTGCAACCTGCCAACAGAAGAAGGCTTTGTTGACTCTGCTTCTCCTGAGATTTTGATGTCCTTTCATTCAGCATTAAGTAACCGGAGCAGGAAGAAGAAAAAAAAAAAGATGTAAAATCAGTTAGTATTACAAAAGTTGTGATGACGTTCTCTGAATTCACTACAATGCCAGATAAACTTTAGTAGCCCTGTTAATATACGCCTAGAACGAAATTTACAAAAATAGCAAGTGTGTTAATCGCTTGAACTGAATAGAATGACAACGGATTCGCTTTGTTACGTCTTAAAAAATTATGAATTTGCACATTAAAAAGTGAACCCTATTTTAGCTCTTGGATTGCTGTGATATTTAAATGATAAAAAAAAACAATTTTCAAGTCCGGTCTGAATTTGAGGGAGGTAAGCAAGGCTGGACCGGCGATCACTTTAAGGACAACGGTGGCCGTAGGTGCCGGTGATGGATGAATATGCGTGGCTGCGCATTATGTTTTGAGCTGGAGCGACACATTGGGTTTGGGAGTATGGGGGTGCCAATGGCCAGTGGCCCACTGGGCATTTGCCTGGGCCTGAAAGTAAGCCAAACCCCAGGTGGGTTAGTGGGCCAGTGATGTTGTGAGCCACCAAAAAAAAGCAAGTTGTGAGTGAAAAGTCTCGCTTTTTCTGTCCCATGGGATTTGCCCCCAAAGACGTTTTGCTTCGTGCCGTGAATAGTAGGGGCAGGCAAAATATACAATCTATCCTCCCAACACCAACCACCTGAATTCTGAAAATAAACCATCTGTTGCCCCCCACCTCCGAGATCTCCAGACCCCTCATTCTTCCCATGACCCTCACTACAATTAAATCATCCTCGCCCAAGCAGCCCGTCTCCTGCCGCATTAATCTCTTTCTACCTCCTAATACATCATACATAAGAGAGAGGACCTTTTCTCCTTCTCTACCCGGATGCCTTAACATGTGTTAGTTGTTGTCAGTTTTGTATATTACTATTTTTCATGTTAATGTTTAGTGTTTTTATAATAGCCCTACCAGCTTGCATGCCATAACTGCAGCCCCCCCCCACATTAAACAAGATCAACCAAGTATTAACGAAGGGGGGGGGGGTAAAGAAAATCTAATGGAAATATAATCAAGTCTGCTTGACAGAATGGAGATACAAATATCTGTAACTGTTTATTAACATATCACATGCAAGTGTTTCTTTTTATATATATATAAAATTATATAATTTTAAATTTTTTAAAAGATCATAACAATGTATAGTAGGCTCCTGGGCAAGGCTAAATATTTTTTTTTCTAAAAAAAATATTTAGCTAAATTGAGCTAAATGTCAAAACTTCCAAATTTGTATCTATAAACTCTTGTATTAAGCTACACTAATATTCCTGATATTATTATTATTATTATTATTATTATTATCAACTGGTGTTAGGTCACAGCAACAATCATGGTTAAATCATGGTTAAAAAGGCATATTTTTTCCCCATAACCACAGAAAAAGTCTCTTTTGAGGTCTGTAAGATGGAAAATTCCCTTTTTACCGTGTACTAGATATAAATCAGGGAACACCTCGGTAGCATTGATTTGCGATTTGTGATTATAACGTTGAATTGTTTTTGAGATCTTTGTGGAACTGTTCTTTTAACTCATATTCTGGTCAAGAAAAACAAACAGAAGACTTGTCTCAATAAACTGTCTTCAAAGATTATTCATTTCCTCTTCAAAGCATAACATTCATTCAGCGCGTGCTGCGGGGAACAGAAACGCACATATTCTATTCATTTGTAGGAAGGAAAAGAAAAAAACTCGCAAGGGAAACCCGAAAATATTATAACTGCAAATATTTAGTATATTTAGTATATTGTAAACGCTCTTTTTTCAGTATTAGCTTTTATTAAGTGATGGTTGATATTTTCATTATCTAAATCTTATTATAATGTTATACCATATTATTAAATTATTATTATTATTTTTTATAAAGAGCTAATTTGGGGAACTTGTATAAAAATGACATATTTACGTGTACCTTTCATATATTTGTCAATATATCACTATAAATGGCTGCCCATGGCATAACTTGCCCGGACTTGCCATCTGGCAAACAGGGCAAATGTACTGTGGCATGGTGGCCCATGGGCCATTTATCTCTACAGCCACTGGTGTGCCAGATCCTCTGACTTAGTTTGTGGCTGCACGCCGGATAGACGGCCGTACACTGCAAGAGTGGAAGAGAGTGGCCACTGGCCTTAAAGTGCCAGGGCTAACTTAAATCCCCGTTCTGGCTCTGCTCACATGGCATTTTAAGGCTACATTTTCCATCGGTGGACATGTTTTCTTTTGGCTGCCTGGGTATAGGATCATAATCATTACCTCTGAGTGATGTATCTGCTAGTAAAGACAAAAATAGCGTAGAATTATGGAAGGCATTTTGAAGCGTGGGATTCTGAAATGACCACCTATGCTCGTGTGAAGCCGGGGGGCTGCGTTCCTGAGCCTTGTTGCCGACCTGTGGGTAACTCTATGAATAGATACAATAACACATCTTGATAATGTCTCTCAGCAGCGAACTTTTCTTTGTCCACACTGGTTAAGCAGATACGATGTTGATCGCCTTTGAAACATGAAACCAATAACAGAAATGAATTCCAGCATAAAGGAATTTCCGAGGACTTATATCACCTTTGCAGCTCCAGATATTTTCTTCCCTTGTGTAGGCCATGGCTAGGCGTGGGAGCTGTCCGGCTGGCAATGATGAGAAGCAGCTGCTTAAACGTACCGAAGCAGATAAGAATTTTTATGTCTTTAAATAAGATTCTCTTAGACTCGGAGGAACCAGTGTGGGAAGCGTGTAAAATGGGATCAAAGACCAATTTTATTTTTATGAAATCCCTTTATTGGTGAAATATTTATAAAAGGATGCAAAGTGCTTAAAAAGAAAACATTGAAATTGGGTGGCTGCTGTTATTACATTTTAAGGAGACAGAAACGTCAAAATAGGGCAAGTTGGTCCAACTAATGGCCCACGATGCACCAGAAGACATTTTTCAGGGGGTGTCCATCTCCAGGCCTTGAGGGCCACAACCCAGCCGGGATTTGGGAACTTGGCATTGCATTTTATCTAGTTCAACTTTTTAAGGACAAAATTCTTAAAATTTGAGTAGATCAGGGAAAACAGGTCTGCCAGGCTCCATCTGATAAACCGGGCAGATACCAGATGGGCTGGTGCCAGATGGAGCAGGCTTCTTACCTTCACTGACGCTCCCTTGGCAGTTCTGGTCCATGCATCTTAGTAGCTCCTCCAGTCTTATGCATTCTTGGCAGTGGTAACTAAACTATATGTCTAAGGACCTATTTAGGGTTTACATCTATTTAAGTCACAGGGGTCACAGCGTTTAACCCCATGTGCCCATATGCAAAAATCGATCAAGCAGATGAGGAGCTGCAACTTCTCCTTAAGTGCCTTTTTAAAAATCTTTTAAAGAATGAATATTAAAGTACTCATAAAGCACATGCTTTTTTTCTTTGGTGAGGCCGTCTGGGACATTAAACCGTCCCTTTAAGAACGTGGCATTCCCTAGAACAGTGCTGAAATTATCATCTAAATCCTGAGACCAAAAAGTTATAATGGCTGCTCCCATAGTATGTAAGATGGGTTTTTAATTTATATTCATTGTTTATTTTAATTTGTAAGAACCATTAAATATGCTTATTTAATTTTTTGCTAAACATGATAGATCAGCTTTAAAGTTATAACGTTTCCTGTCTAAATATTTGTGCGCCGCTTAGGGCTGTAATTTATAAAACAAAACGGTCAAGAGTCATTCTCTGAAATTTAAAACAAATCCTTATAATATAAAATTTAAAGAGTAGTCCTTGAAAGTTTGGATTTTCCAGGATGAGTAGGTAACCTACTGTTACATCTAAAGCAGACTCCCTCGTTTAGTTGCCTTTGTTTCGTGAATGTGAAGTTGCAAAAAGGACTGGTTTCCCATCTTTATACCAAATTATAGTTGAAGCCAGGGCTATGGAATTTTTCTATACATTTATATGTTCTAAATTATGTAGAAAGTAATAGCGGCTCACTGTACACAAATTTAACAAAAGTAATAAACCATATATTGGTTATAAAGAAAAAAAAATAGTTATTCACTTTAGCCACAAAATTTGTATATTTACATTAAAAAACCTTGTTATTAGATGTAAAATAAAGATTACCATATCAGGGAAATAAGCCAGATCATGTATATGTGGCTGGAATTAATAAGTACATAGCTTTTTCTATATATGCCCTTAGCTCTTTGCCAGAAAGCATGGAGCATGAATAAAGACATATAAAACTCAACATAAAAGATTTAAACTAGTTCACCAATCTGCAGTATAATGATGAAGACAACTGAGGTATTACGTAATATATACTGATATTACCCCATCCCGCTATTGAGTGGTTTGGTAATCAAAAATAACTATTACAATATAACCTGAAATGCACTCCAAACCATGATGTATTAGTTACAAGAGAATTCCGGGCCGGGCGGAGGATTAAAATCTGGATCGATTTATTTAATTTGCAGTGTAAATAACATTTTTTGCTGAGGAAGAATACAGACTTTACGGTCCTTACTGTGAAAAATGTCATACTCTTTTCCAATGGAACTTGAGCTCCTTCAGTTATAATTGCAATGCTATTCACCTAATTTCAAGTGCCCCTATCACATCATCAGTACCTTTAACCTGCGATTATGGCCTGAAAAAGTTTCAGTATTTCTAGCTGCTAAGCCCCTTCCTTTGGCACTCTGGACGGCCCGGTTGCAAGAAGGACATGTACTGGAACCATGTGTATAGCCATTGCCTGCGTATAGCCATTGCCTGCGTATAGCCATTGCCTGTGTACAGCCATTGCCTGCGTATAGCCATTGCCTGCGTATAGCCATTGCCTGTGTATAGCCATTGCCTGTGTATAGCCATTGCCTGCGTATAGCCATTGCCTGTGTATAGCCATTGCCTGCGTATAGCCATTGCCTGTGTATAGCCATTGCCTGTGTATAGCCATTGCCTGCGTACAGCCATTGTCTGCGTATAGCCATTGCCTGTGTATAGCCATTGCCTCCGTATAGCCATTGCCTGCGTATAGCCATTGCCTGTGTACAGCCATTGCCTGCGTATAGCCATTGCCTGTGTATAGCCATTGCCTGTGTGTAGCCATTGCTTGCGTATGCGCAAGAATCTACCAATCTTCCTGACTGAAATGGCAGCCTCACTAAACCTTTGAGATCAAGAGGCTGCTTGGATGGCAGTGAGATGGAGATAGAGGACCAAACCTAGCCTTGGTAGGTGTAAAGGCCAGGATAGGAAACTAATTCATCATACATGACTTCTTGCTCCACATTCCATGGACCAAATGACAATTGTTTGCTTTTAAATGAGATATCTCAGTTCCTTCTACAGTTCCTTCCAATAAACAAAATACCCTTTAAGGAAGGGTAACTGTGTACCATAGGTCTTGGCATCAGCTTACAAACCATGCTCAGATAAACCTCATCATTTGTGAGGACCAGAAGACGTAACAGAATTTTGATTTGTTTCGATTTCCCAAAATGTTCCAGAAAATTATCAATGGAACGTATGTATGTTTTATTGTTATTCTTGTTTGTTTTTCTACAATATGTATCCAGTTTTGATTAGTATAATTCTGGCAATTGTCCCCAACATTAGATCATGTGTCTTTCTTAAACATTGACAAACATGTTTGTCTCTCTTCGGTTTAATTCTCACCAGACTGTGGTTAATTCTTTATCATCTTATTTGACACCGGGCTGTCAAAACTCATTCTCTCTAGAATACAAACATCATGGACCATCCACAGCCGGTGAAAATTAAATAATTATTTATTAAATAATAAAATCTAGTATCATTATATTTTCTTTTAGCAAAAATGACAAAATGACTTTTTATTTCATGGGCAGAATTGCCATTTATCAAGAGCCAACTTAACTCAAATATGCAAGCAATAAATACAATTTTATGGTCAAAAAGAGAAAATCTTGGGGGTTTTTTAACAAAAATAGGTTAGAGGAAAACTGTTTAAAGCAAATACACAAAACATCTGTAAAGTCGTCTTTCTGTTTTTCACTCTCCTGACTGTCTTATATATATATCATATTTGTATGTTATCTTTTCTTGGTAATATTTGCCATATAACATGGCTTCAGAAACTGAGGCATTAGCATCCGTTTGAGAGAATAAGACTAGGTAAGGGCAGTTAAGTTGTAAGGTTACAGCAGCTCTCTGCGGAATTCACTTCTCTTCCACCTTCCTGGCGGTCGTTCAGGTAGCGGCAGGGGATACGTGTCTCAAATCGCAGAAACTGTCTCTCTCCCCTCTCTGCTTCCTTAATGTCTCATAGCAGCACTGAATTGAGGTGTTTAGTTTTGATGCCATCTGAGGACCCTTGATGACCACTACAGAGAAACATATCAGAAGATCACTCTGTTCCTACTACCCCAGGCATTCTGTGGAACCTCTACTCCAGACTGTGCTTCTAGAAGGTACTTCAATAATTCGATAATGATATTTAGGATGAAATGAGTTATATCATAGATAGGTCACATACTAACATCTCGTAGAACAAGGAGAATATGGTACTAGGGGTACTTTAAAGCAACAAGTTGAGAAGTCATCTCCGTGGATCATCACATCTATAAGCCTGACCAGGACAGGTATAAAATAAAATGAGGTAAATTGAAGAATTGTTGCAAACGCATGACTTAATGCCATACTGGCAGTTTAACAAATGGGACTAAAACTAAAATGGTTTTTTTTTCTTCAATTTCAACGTAATTTTGTCATATCTGCTTGAAATTACAAATAGTGCATTGGTTGCATGGATTTTTATTTAGGGTAACAGATATGAGAAATTATAGGCATTCACCCAAAAAAAAAGATCTATTTCCATTCCGTAATGTGTTTTTTTTTTTGTTTTTTTTTTTTTTTTTACCTCTCGGGTATTTTCGGCCATGGAAGTCGGCCATTTATTTTACTACTGTGAAAATAATTACCTGTACATAGCCAAAGATTAAAGAACATCTACATGAAAGCCGTCATAGATCGCCTCTTCAGTGGACTTGTTTTCTTAGCAAACTTTAAAGAGTAAGACGCGCGTTTTTAATACCAGCTCGGTGTTTTGAAGCGTGTGAAGTGGCTTGGTTTTCCTTTCCTGGTGTTTTTACTGAGGCCCTTCTCTTTTCCTGAAGAGCGCATGTAACTTCTTTGAGCATAATACATAACTTTACAACCTATCGTTTATTTTTACAGTGTGGAAGAAGGAAGAACGAGTCCAGGCACGGCTTCCTTCTCTAACAGGAAAAAAATGCTCTGCGCCCGTTATCTTAACCTAGATTACAACAACAGGCCAGACGTACACCGATCAGACCCTTCCACGGCCCGCAACAAAGTAACAACGTCTAATATTTCTAGCAAAATCATTAAGAGCAAGCGACGCTCATCAGCAATTGTTATGATGTATATATATATATAATATATGTATATTTGCTTGTGTAGGCAGTGGCGTATTCTGGCCTAGGCCCGCTAGTCGATGGGGCGTGATGTAAATAAATTGCTTCTTGATGCAACCCCTGGACTCCTGGCATTGTTGATCGAATGGTTTCCAATGTGATCTGAAAAGTACGGTCGGGATAGAAAGATAGATTTCACTCTCCAGCTACCGACGCACTGCAGTGCTGACGAGTTGAGGCTCTTTGGCATATGAAGAGCCCCACGTTGCCTGAGACGGGTGAAATACTAGGAGTCACGTGATATAATATGTCTCGATGCTCATAGCTTATAGGCCAGCAGAAACAATGTTTTTCCTGGACTTCCTTTGTTTCCATCAGAGATGGGAAATTCATTTTTCCATTTCTGTCTCTGAGTACCATCTCTTTCAATTTAACCCTTTACATGCAGAGAGGCTGACACTGTCTTTGTTAAAGTTTGTTATAGATAGTTACATTTCTTTCGTTAATAAAACAGATCACACTTTGCATCCATCTTTATCCCTGGCGGGGAGGTAAAAGAGGGCTAAACTAGCAAAATATAGAATAACCTCTGTATTTGACATTCCTATAGACAAAGGCATTCATTATAAATAGAGCTATTTTTAAATGGAGGTTGCTATACAAAAGGCAAAGCATTACCATAACAATCACCAAATGAATACCGGTACTTTGATCTCCTAATGATTTTGTTTTCGAATGAGGTACTAAATATCGACATGGCTAATTCACAAGACCACAAACTCTGCTTCCCCTTTACTTATTGGGAACAGAATTAATGGCGGCAATTAGAAATGTACGGGGGGCACGAAACACATACAGTTAAAGGTGCTGTTCCACCTACTCTGCTGAATTTCATACTAAATGTCTAATACTGCAGGATTCTTCAACAACCAAAGCTTTCTGCGGAATAATTCTATGATTGTGTAAAATTTTGCCTCATTCATATTTTTTTAGCTGGGAACGAACAAAAACAGGAGCTGTCTGTGCTGTTTCTATGTAATTAAACTTTCACAGGATACAATTCAATGACAAATTTACTAAGATTTATTGGCTTAACATACTTGAGAATAAAATTAATGTTTTGTCTAAGTGGAGTAGCACCTTTTACACTTTATGTCCCAGGTAATACCGTTAGATCATCTACTATATAGCCCTATCTAGTATTTTCTTGGGACCTTTGAGGCATTCCATCCCTGCCCACTCTTGTGCATTTCTTACACGTGTGTGATGACATCAGAACATGCTTTTCCTAATAAATGAATACTTACCCTTTTTCATTTATTTGAGGTGCACATTCTTGATAATCACTGGTTCTACTGAACATGTTCTGTCCTCCTACAATGCTCATCTTCTCTAATCCCAACATTAAGCATTAAGGTACTGGATACCTGACCACGATGTCTGGCTATGCCTTTTCTTCCAACCATGATCCCTGTTAGGTCTTGTGTTGCAACCAGCCAGGGGTAGGCAACCTTCGGCTCTCCAGATGTTGTGAACTACATTTCCCTTGATGCCTTGCCAGCAGTATGACTGTAAGAGCATTATGGGAGATGTAGTCCACAACATCAGGAGAGCCGCAGATTGCCTACCCCTGGTCTATGCCAATGGCTCTCATCTACATAAAACTATACAGCTCCAACCAGGCCAGTTCCTCTGTGTGATCTTAAACTCTACTACTTAAGTAAATCTATAAGCGGTTGTCATAGGTGAACTATTTACCACTATGTCTAGCTATGACCTCACTGCTTAGACCTCTTAGGGCTGGATTCACTTAGCACTATGAACTTGGCAGTTCCCCTTTGAACCAGGCATATACCCCTGCGCCTTACCTTTAGGCTTCCAACTGGTTCAGATCCTGCATTATCTAGTTCCTAAATTAACTTTGTTCAGCGTTCCTACATTGCCTCGTTCTAATATCTCCTCTCTGTTTTTCTGTACGTTGTTAGTGGAATTTTCCCTTAATTAATAAATCAGCGAAACCATACCGTGAAGTGCTTTCCACATTACAGCATTTGTTCATATGACACGGGAGAACGTGGCGACAATGAAACAAAAGCAGGATGAAATTAATATTATGATTGCATTCGATAGATACATTTCATTCTCGTGTGTTTCTGAAAACGTATATATGATCACAGAATTTAGCTCATACAGGCTGTTAAATCAATCAGTTCCTACACACTGCTGAATCAATCAACGTTTTGTCTGAGCACTAATCCAGCATTTGATATATGTGAGAAATTAGCCAATATCTAATTTGGTGCTCTAAAAATAGACAGGTTGTACTTTGGTCATTTCCACGCAACTTTGTGGTACATTCTTGTGTTCTTAAATCATGGATAAATTATATCTTCTATGATGTTTTTTTTTTGTTTTTTAATCTTCGGAAAAGTTTTCCATGACTTATGAATGCGGTATGTTACATAGTAGCATAATTAATTCATGTTAGCAAAGGTTTCTGTTGAGAAAAAGATTTGTAGACACTTCATCAAAAAATACTTTCTTGAACATGTTGGACAAAATCCTTCTTGTTGAGTTTAAAATTCACTGGTAGTAACTGTTGTATATAGAATATCAGGGTTAAAGGGGTAGTCGAGCTTTTTTCTTTAGTGATCAGGGAAACCAACTAGGTTTGCCCACCTGGTGGTTGGCGGCTGTCTCATGTCAGGGCTGACAGAAGGGCTTTCACCAAACTTAGTCACCTTGCAAAGTGGAAACAGTTTTTCCTATAACTGACATAATATGCCCTTTAAGTGAGACAGAGGTACAAGAAAACCCAGTAAATGACAATGGATAAATAGACATACATGGGGACCCTCCAGGTTTAACCTGGAGTCTCTAGGTGAAGCCTTGCTTCTATGGATCTCCAGGTCAGTTGCTTCTTTCTCCCAACACACTAAGGACTACCTGGGGCTAGCCCTCACTGTATGCATGCCTAGCCCCATCCTTATGTATAGCTAGCCCAAAAAACAAGAGGTCATCTATTCAGACTTTAAGAAGAGCATTTTCACTTTCACAAAGCAGCGAAAAGGGGTTCTTTACAGTAAGAGCAGTAAAGATGTGTAATTTACTACCTACAGACATTGAGCTATAAAAACCCCTCAGACTGTGACCACTTTACTCCAGTGTTCCAGAACTTTGGTTCCTGTATGTCCTTGGACTCCAGATTCCTGTCCTTCTCTGCTCGCTATGCTACAGACCTTTTTTTGGATTCTCCATTACTTGACCTTTGGCTTTCCTATTGGATTACCCCGCTTGTCTGTTTCCTGACCCTAGCTTGTACTACCGTTTTCTCTGATCGCTGCCGGCCCCTGACCTATTGGACTGTTCCTGACATTGCTTTTGGACTATCCTCTGCTCTTACGCTTCAAACCCAATCCTGACATTGGGCTTCCTCTTCTGTATCTGCGGTATCTTCAGAAACAGAATCACCCATTCTATATGGTAAGATGATAGAAATCAGATATTCGGTATATGACTAAATCAATAATTTTGGGGGAGTTTAATGGTTTTCTAAGCATAGCTAAGGAAGGAAAGCAAACCTTTATTTTCTACCTGCTGTACCATACAATGCTGGCAAGTTTACTGTAATCTGATCATTACTTTTGGCTGACCCACCTAACTGGAAATGTTAAACCGAGATATAAATCGCCTTTTATCGTTCTTTATCTTGAAGTTTGTGTATCTGAGGTTAAAATTTTTAGCTTTAGACCACACTGTTAATTCATATCAGTGTGGCTCTTGGAAAAAAAAACATTAAATAAAGCTTATATTACTGGAAGTTTTGTGATACACAGTATGATTCGCTGCAAAACCCACTATCTTTGTATCATTTCCAAAATATACATTTTCATACGTTATCAGACAGAAATACTTAAAAGGAATTTGAGAGATATACGTATAAAATGTGTAAAAAAATTGATGTAGCTAAAAGAAAAAAAAAAAGAAAAAAGAAAACAACATGGTAACGGTGTAAAGAATAACTTAAAATAGTTACGTTAACCAAATTATTGTATTATGTTCGGAATAACAGATAAGGCTCACCAGATTAAATTGTCTTTTGGTGGGTGACAGAATTTTTTTATTAATTAACTTGATTTTATCTAAATGCCATTTAAAAAAAATAATACCGGTAATTCAACCAAGCAAATAGAGGGCTGGGAGGGGGGCAATTGCCCCATGGGCTGCTTAATTTGAACATTCTAGGCCACTACCAGAAAGATTTTTCTGTATTTTGCTTGTAGGTCAACTCAAGAGTGTCTAGAATAACAGGGATTTTACACAGTGTTTATACCGTGTCTGGATCCTTTCTGTGTGCCTTTGAGACCTCTATTCTATGCAGCTCATATTTTTATGAATATATGGTGGACAGGACTTGACTCTGTATTTGTTCTGTTCTACATTATATTAAAAAATTATAAAGCTAAGTGTTGAAAAGGACGCATTAGTAGCAGGTGGGGCTTTTGTTTTCTGCCCTAGAGGAATTTACCGAGGTCTTTGGGGTAATGAAACAGTCGTGGTCGAGGTCTGTAGAGTCTGATCAGGATAAACCATAAAGGCGAGTGGTCGGTTTACACGGCTCCAAAGTACCGAAGCTTTGCACAGACTGGGTTCCAAGGAAATCAAAGCAGATAGAGAGATATTGTCTCATTAATGGTTGTCACTAATTGGTACAAGACTTTTTTCCATAAAATTAATTGACCCTTTCCTGTATTCTAACCTTGAATGTGTTAATGCGTTCCATGATGGGGCATTCATTGGTTGCACTTGTGACATTTTTTTATATATATATATATATATATATATATATATATATATATATATACATACGTTGCCGGCAACATCCCCCCCCCCCAGGAACAGGCTATAGACCCTTGATAGTTCTAGATAAGCATCTCACGCACTGAACATGTCAAGTGTACCTTAAACACGTCTAAGTCACGTGTCATGTGTGTTTCTGTATGTCAGGAATTTATTTTGTACCAGACAGTACCACCAACCGGCTGGACCTACAGGGGTCCTATGGATAATGTAATCCCTTGGATCAGTACAGATCCGATCAGCAGGACCCTAAATAAAACCGTTTGAAAGATAGTCCCAGTAGCCGATACCGGTGGTACCAGAGTCTGGCCATCTGCACTCAGACTATTCCTCCATTTTGAAGCTTTATCTTACTGTGCATACTTCCCAAGTATCCCTGTTTGGGAGAAACAGCCCCCCCTTTTGAGACCTACATTTCTTTGATGCCCCCCTAGTCTAGGAGCTCAAAATCTTTGCTGGGTATTTTTTAAGTGAATCTAGATTTTCAACAGCTCTGACATATCTGCAATCAAAAAATAGTGTTTATAAATTAAATTGTTAAACAAAATACATTATTCTTCTCGTCCGTGCCTTGGTAAGATAAATGATGATCAGTGGATCACAAAGTCACATACGGTCTTAGTAAAGCCACAATACACACTAGGTATATGCATAGGAGCCCCAGGGCTCCAGTGGGACACTGATGCTTTAATGGTGATATACGTATACATGTGAAGATATACACGTGCCGACCTATGGGCTTCGGAGAGTCTTAACCAAGCATTGACTAAACCTTAAACTGGAGAACATGGTAGAGCACAAGTCCACTAGACAACATTTATTTGCATCTTTTTGTGTTTTATAGAGATGGGCAAGCATGAGGCATAAGATGACCCCGAGCAGAAAAAAAGGTCCAAAATCCTGATAATAGCCGGCTTGGCTCCAACTCGTACTCTTCATCTCCTCACAAGCCAGGACCAAAGATGGGCATCAAGCTCAAGCCAACGCCAGCTTGCCCAGAAGGGCCAGATTAGCTATGATGAGGTGGCCCTAACACTATAAGGCCAACTGGTGGCCCCATACTACAGCAACTGATCTCCTAGTCCGGCCACGTTGCCCATCAATAACGCTCAAACATATATTTTATAAAGGTACTAAGAAGCAGGGGAGGGCTGGCAGCCTAAGGCCTGGGGGGCAAGTCAAGTTAAGTGGCTCCGCCCCCTCGCACTCACCTTTCACCCCTCACGCTGCTCCAATCACTATGCGGCCATCAGACTGCTGGAAAACTTATCTAAACGGCCGCTGGGTGCTGATGCCACCGGCCGGAGCTACTTTAATACTTTATTTATTTATTTTTAATATGGCAAGCCGATCCGGCATATTAAATAAATAAAAAAAGGATTAAAGTAGCTCCGGCCGGGGGCATCAGCACCCAGCGGCCGTTTAGATTCGATTTCCAGCAATCTGATGGCCGCATAGTGATGGGAGCAGCGTGAGGGGTGAAAGGTGAGTGCGAGGGGGCGGAGCTTTCACCCCTCACGCTGCTCCCATCACTTGGCGGCCATCGCATACGGCCGCTGGGTGCTGATGCCGCCGGCGCTGCTTTAATACTATTTTTTTTTCTATTTAGTAGCCGATCCGGCTTGCCATATTAAATTTTAAAATAAAGTATTAAACTAGCGCCGGCCGGCAGCATCAGCACCCAGCGGCCGTTTAGATTAGATTTCGGGCGGCCTGGGGGGCAATTGCCCCCCGGCCCAGCCCGCCCCTGCTAAGAAGGTAAAATCAGCCTTACCATGTCTTAAAATCTCATTTTCCTGTATTTCCAAAACTCCCCCCTTTCAAACCTTTGTCAAAAGATTCAAAAAGCAAGATTTATGGGCACATGCCATGTTGTGAAAAGTAAGCAATAATGAGAAAACACAGTGTCTAAAAATAAACTGTGAAAAGAAAGGTTCCTGTAATTTTAGTTTTAAAACGCTGGCTGCAGGACTCAAAAGAAAGTATTTTTACTGCCCTGTCAATATTTTCTCTGGAAGCTTGTGTAAACACCCTGCCTTTAGATGTATACTACGCCTGCCTAACGATCTTAGGTGTCTCTTACCGCAGAAAACTTTATCCTTAAAAAAATACAATAAACAGGAACTTTGTGGTTACGTAGTTCTTGAGCGAGAGAGAGGGGGGAAAAAAATGCTTCTAGCTGTGACATACAAAAATAATTATACTGATTTAAGAAGAAGCTTTTCTTTCTCGGCTTAATTCGTTCAGCAGAAACATTTTTTCACCAACTTATATTATGTTCAAAAAAATTAAAGATTAGGCATTAAGATGGAAAAACACAATGTGATCTGGGCTGGAGGATGGAGAACAACTCAAAACTGCCCATCAAAACATAGGGTATTTTTTTAGGGGTCTATTCACTAAACAGAGGGTTTGAAGGAGGCGACGTAAGCGCCTCCGCTTCACAATTCGTTATGAAGGGTTGAGTGGCCCTGTATAATGCATAATTAAATGGGTAAGGAGGAAAAATCTTACTGATTTAACTATAAAACATTCCCGTAGCAGAAGCTCACTGGAGAAAGACCTTGATAATGGATGGTGAAGTCGAGGAGTTGAAACCACAGCTCTACCTTTAGTGAATAAAACCCTGAATGATAAGGATGAGGGGGTAACGACATTAGTCTCCTGGAAGATTATTTCTCTTGTATTGAAAAAAAAAAAGTATATCGGCTGTCCCAGGTAAAAGCGTGAGTTGTTTCTAAGATTTTCACCTAAAGATAACGACATCCGAAAATTGGCCCGACCTCTCACGGCAATCAAATATGTTGGTTTCAGCAGAATTTGGGAAACTTTTTTATGTTTAGGAAAAATTTTGGTTTTTTTAAAAGAGATCTTGGCTTTGTGATCTGAAACACATTTTATATTACTTCACTAGGACTGGGTGTCCTAGCGTTGTCCTACATTTTGAGCGCCTATGTCACACCATAGGGGCTCAATCATCGCTTAATGCCACCATAGGTTACATTTGCTGTGAACATTCCACAATTCATTTCTGTAATACCATACCCATATGTTCTAACCACTGGTTCATGCGACGAAATAACAGATACCCGTAAATTTGCCTTAAATACTTAAAACATCCATCATTTTTCATGGTCCTTTCATGGAGTTATATATACTTTCCACTCCTGACATGGAACATAACAGCCGTGGAACTTCTTTCCTCTTTAAAGGCCCTCGAAGCCTGTTTTACTGGACACTAGTGAGTGTGGAGATGCGTTAGTTCTTGATACGTCACAAATAAATGTGTTCGCTGGAATATTCTTGTAAATGTATGTATTATGTGAGTAAAAGTTTAGGCTTCCTGACCATGGTAAGTTGAGGGATTCCCCATGCTTTTCATAAGACGTGATAAGTGCGTATCCATTTATCTCTTGGCTTTTATCGGAAAATAAAGCTTTTCCTAGCCCTGCCAAACTAAAGTTCTGAAGTTCCATTGGTTTTACCATTTGGTGAGTTTCCACTACTTACACTTACACGCTACTTACACAACGAGTCGTGTGCATAGCTGACTGCTCTGTGTCATTACAATACGCAGGGCTGGCCCAAGGCAAAATGCCGCCTGGGGCGAATTTTAAAATGCCGCCCCCCGTCTTAATCTACCCTTCCTCGCCCCCCCCTTGTACTTCCCTTTCAGCAGTCCTGTGGCGAGTCTCCCTGTTTGGTCTCGGTGCTGGCTTGTAATGGTGAGCGCCGGAAATGAGCGCCGGCACTCAGCATTACAAGCCGGCACCGAGACCGAACAGGGAGACTCGCCGCAGAGGAGAGAGAAAGTGCCGCCCCTTCAAAAGTGCCGCCTGGAGCGGTTGCCCCACTTGGCTCCATTGTCGGGCCGGCCCTGACAATACGCGGTCACATTGTCTACACATTAACTTAAAAGTAATTACCATTAAGATACACAATATTTTTACTTTACCCTACAAGCTACCTGATGGTGCTCAGCTGACGTGTCCCGCTAAACCAAGACAGTGTGGCAGCTACCCTGGACAGTGGTATAATGCCAAGAAAATTATGAGTGTCCCAAAAACAATGAGACACGTCACCGTCCGGTTGTTTAACGTCACTGGTTCACTTCCATACTTAGCCACTAGAGGAGAACGCATTGGCTGCATGTGAATGCATGCGCAGACCAGATACTTCTAAATGATAGATGTCCTTAGACTGCATAGAGTAAGATAATGATCCAGATAATTCACTGAAATAAGAAACTTTCACTTCCCAATTCACTGTTTTGAAAAAATGTTTTACAATGTTTGTAGGGTTTGTACGGTGGGGCAAACCTGAGAGATTTTTCTTTAAAAAAAAAAAGGTAGAAAAAAGGTCAAAATGGTAGAACTCAAAAAAAAAAGGGACATCCTTATTAGACAGTCTTGTGGAGGTGCTGCCGATCCCTCAAACTACCTTGATTTCCCAGAAAACAAGAGGCACCTGATTTACCTGTTGAAGCTTCAGGAGTTTAGGTATACTAGAAATGTCACGTCTTTTCACATAGTTAAAGTAACTTACCAAAACTACCTATAGCTTTCATGTATTTCAATCAGTGTAATTGTTTTGGAAATATTTAGTTAAAAAGATAAGAGGATATTTTAGAGAAGCTGAGTTAAGTGGCAAAAGGTGGCACAGATGGCATGTTTAATTAACAATTGGGAAGCAATACCTTAACAGCGAGATCCTAAGAACACGAAGTTAAGAAGACACATAAAGCTGTATGTATTTATATATATATATATATATATATATATATATAATTTTTTTTTTTAGTGTATTTATGTTTTAGGATTTGGGAAGAGAGACATATGCTCTTTAACACTCAATTAATAATCCAAATTAATCAAGTAGCTAAAACCAACAGCATCTCAGTTCAGATAGCGTCCCTTCTATATAAAAAAAGAACACTTAATGGACTTTGAATAAGATTAATTTATAGTAAGAAAAAAACATTTATTTTTTCACTACCCACTTAATATATCTGTTATCAATATTTTTTTAGAGTAGCAAATAATTTTGACTAACGCTTTAAGTCAGTGATATGTTTTTTCTCAATGTACGGTATCTTGTAAAGAATAAATTGCCAGGTTCCTGATTACGGAGCAGTTCATTATTCTTCCGCTAAGCCTCTTGGACACCTTAATGCACTCCCCAGATTATCTATTTCCAAAACCCTAAGTGGGAATGCCTTTCTGTTTCCAATACCATAAATAATTACTGTGTATCAATGTTACGGTCCTAACATGGGTATCCATCACATGATGATTCCTGTAGAAGTCATGTAACTTTGTTATTATGAAATACGACCAAAACGCTGAACTCACAGTGCTTTCAAATCATGCAAATATAATTGTGACTATTCACTGAGAAGCTGAGTTTTAAGCTGAGTTAAGGGTTAATTTCAATTAACAGACTTTACTATAAAGTCCCTGCGAGTGCTTGCCACATTACATTTTACGAGTTTCAGGTGAGGGCATGCGATTTGAATTCTGAAAACAAAATGAATATATTTTTGACAAAATTGGATGAGCATATTTTACTCCCCACAGTTTGCACCCTTTGAGTGAAAACCAGCATCCACTCTCTTGGCACCCAAAGAGTGGATTTATAGGGGAGGGGGGTATGTAGGGTTTTTTTTATTTTCTCTTGAATTTTTTTTTAATACACTAGCCCCTCCATCCCACTGGTCAGGGATGGGGGAGAGGTATGGGATGGGGTCTGTGCCTCGGTGGGCAGGGGATGGGGGGGTCAGAGGGGAGCTAGGGTTAAAACGTTGCTTTTAACCACCCTCATTCAATGAGGAATCTTCACTACTGAAGTCCGGCAATGTAAAAAATCCAATAATCTGTTTGGTCTGATGAATTACTTAATGACATTTTTTTTATTAAAATCATATAGAGATTGGATTTTTTACATTACCAGACTTCAGTAATTACGTTTCTGCGTTGGACGGGTGAGTGCGCCTATCCATTTTGCTCATATTTGAGGATTTCTCATTGTAACGGTTGCTGTCCTCGACGGAACTCTATGGCGCTAAAACGGCTATCTAGATTGTCTCCTCCATACATCTCCTCCATACATTCCCACGTCCCTGCAACCTCGTTTTAACAATATTTGGCGTTTTGAGTAGACTAAAGCACAGTATTTCCACTAAGCTCCATCGTTAAACAAACTCTATAAAATAAATGTGTGATAATATTTAACTGTATAAAACACCAAAGGCTGAATGTATGCTCACACCGACACCTTTTACTTTATTTAATGTATGGCCTGCAATATGACATGAAATATTTACGTGTATAAATATCTGCTCTCCTTGTCTTTTTTAATGTTTTCAGAATGAAATATCTGCTATACCTATTAAAAACCCTTTTTACTTTATGTCTTCCAGATGTCCATCATCTCCTGTTGCTCAGGCATATGTTGCTTTATGTTCTGTAGGTAAAAAGAGAGTATTAAATGGAATCCTCAGGCGGGTGAAACTGAGACCCCTTTACAAGTTAGGAGCCAGAAGAACGTGTAGAAGGATCTGTTTTATATAAGCAAATTAGCTCAAACATATCTTGGTTCTGTTATCCCATTATTTTGGGGAGACTGGGGTTAAATAAATTATTGTCATTAAACTTAGTGGGGAAAAATAAATATTTAGTTTTGCGAATCCAAAACTACGTGGTAGACAATATGGTACACTAATTAAAATTAGGTCTTTTTCCTTCTTTTGAATAAGACTTAATAGCTGTAGGACTAATGGTTTCCATTCAAGGCAGTCAAGTAATAGTTGAGGGCCACTCCAAACGAGAATGTGCTCAGGCCGCCCGAAATCTAATCTAAACGGCCGCTGGGTGCTGATGCCGCCGGCCGGCGCTACTTTAATACTTTTTTTTTAAATGTAATATGGCAAGCCGGATCGGCTATTAAATGGAAAAAAAAATAGTATTAAAGCAGCGCCGGCCGGCGGCATCAGCACCCAGCGGCCGTATGCAATGGCCGCCAAGTGATGGGAGCAGCGTGTGGGGTGAAAGCTCCGCCCCCTCGCACTCACCTTTCACCCCTCATGCTGCTCCCATCACTATGCGGCCATCAGATTGTGGGAAATCGAATCTAAACGGCCGCTGGGTGCTGATGCTGCCGGCCGGCGCTACTTTAATACTTTATTTATTTATTTTTAATATGGCAAGCCGATCCGGCGTATTAAATAAATAAAAAAAAGGATTAAAGTAGCTCCGGCCGGTGGCATCAGCACCCAGCGGCCGTTTAGATACGTTTTCCAGCAGTCTGATGGCCGCATAGTGATGGGAGCAGCGTGAGGGGTGAAAGGTGAGTGCGAGAGGGCTGAGCCACTTCACTTGACTTGCCCCCCAGGCCTTACGCTGCCAGCCCTCCCTTGAATGTGCTAATTGCTTTATGGCTGAGCTTTTGAACAACTGGCACACGCCGGACAAATGCCTGATGGGCCGCTGTTGGACAGCGCCACACACCCAACTGTCAGCTACACTTAGGCCATCAGGGGGCTGCTGGCCTTAAAGTGCCAAGGCCACCGTGCCATCGCCAGTCTGGCCCGGCTTCTGAATGCTTTACTAAATACTGTTATTAAAATGCATTATAGCGATTACAAGTGAGATAAGAAGTTAACTTGTATTTGTGAGGTAATAGAAATAAACACTTATAACTTTTTATAGATTGTAAGCTCACAAGACCAGGGGCCACTTCTCATTCTGTATCAATATGTCTTAACGTGTATTAAACTTACTGTCCAATTGTATAATGTCATTTTTTGATTGTTAATTAATAATAAATTAATTGAATTCCCCTATTGTAATAACACTACATGTGCTGCAGACGTTCTTTAAATAAATGTAATGTACATAACAAAGACAGTTAAACATATATATATATATATATGTTTTTTTGTTTTTTAATGTATTTATTTTTTTATCTTAACATTTAGATACAATACTTTTGGAGGCGCTGTTTCAATCAGATAATGAAAAGCAGATCAGTCTTTTTCTCCAGGTTTGAATCACATGAAAGCTGTATAGATACTTTTAAGAAATCTTATTCTCAGTAGTATTAGGGATTATTTTTTTCTAATGCCAAATTAAGTTGCAAACGTGTTAAATTCAGAAGTGTTGGAAATTGGAAATTATAAAAGGATGTCCTTTTTAACATTGCTGTGAAATAATAATAATAATAATAAATAATATTATGGATTATTTTTTTTGGTATAATTGTAGGCAAGAATTAAACCAAACCTGTTTGCTAACTGTGAATTAGAAAAGTTTATGGAGCACCCAGTAATAAGGACTAATAATAAGTAATATGCAAATATTAAACTACCTACCCAATTTAATGCATACTTTGAAACTAACCTACAAACATACAATGTTCATGCTTGGACTTTCTTTAAGAGGTTTTGTCTGGAGTGTGGTCAGGGTAGAATTCTACTTGTGAACAAAATGTTTGGTAGAGAGAATTGAGAGGAGAGGGAATGACAAGGAAGAAATCAGAAAGTGGAAAGGAAGAGAAAAGAAGGGAGAGAGAATAACAATAAAAGGGTGAAAGGAGAGAGGAAAAATAGAAAGGGGCTGAGAGAGAAAGAGAAAAAAGAGAAAAGCAAAAGCAGAGGCGAGAAATAGAGGGGGGGAGAAAAAGACTTTAACAAAAGTGATGACTTTTGGATTTTCAACAAGAAAACAGACACACACACACACAGGCACACACAGACACAAACACACACACACAGACACAAACACACAGACACACACACAGACACACACACACAGACACACACAGAGACACACACACACAGAAACACACAGACACACACAGACATAAACACACAGACACACACACACAGACACACACACACAGAAACACACAGACACACACAGACACAAACACACACACACACACACAGACACACACACACAGACACAAACACACACACACAGACACACAGACACACACACAGTCACACACAGACACACACACACAGACACACACACACAGAGACAAACACACACACACACACACAGACACACACAGACACAAACACACACAGACACACACAGACACACAGGCACACACAGACACAAACACACACAGACACACACACAGAGACACACACAGACACACAGACACAGACACACAGGCACACACAGGCACACACAGACACAAACACACACAGACACACACACACAGACAATCTTTCCCAACACATGAGTTCCAGGCCCCTGCTACTTTCACTTGTCCAGTGGCTGCCCATTCCCCTTCTAAGGGATATGGACTAACATTGTCACCAGCACAACATCCAGGACCCGGGATTAACCTCTTAATTCCAGGACTGTCCGGGGCAACCGTATATAAAACTGCGCACTCACCAGCACAGTGTGCTCAGTATGTACCACGAAGACAGTTGTCTCCAGGATGACTCATTTACCACAAGCCAAATGGATTTGACCAACTGTGATAATTTATGTCCCAAAAATGGGGTAAACACTGAGGTAATGCATGCTAAAAAAAAAAAAGCGAGTTCTGAAAAACCTGAACCCTGCCAAAATTGGGATAGTCAGCTTTCTTTTTAAAACAGCAAGCTTTGTAGTTTGTTTTCATTTGTATTTCTATATCGATGTATATTTATAGAAGACAACATCTGTTTGTGTGAATTATTCATGCTGTATTTAACACCCTCTATTTCCTGCGTTTAGAGAAAATGTATATATATATACACAAAGATATTATAGACCGCCGTGTGTTTTGACTAGCTGTGATGGTGCCATCTAGTGAAATTCAAAGGACACATGAGTTAAATTAAAAACAGAATTAGTGTTTTAGATCAGAAATGTTTTACACATAAATACACATATTTTATTAAAAAAAATGTATAGTTTATTCACTAAATCATAAGGTTGCAGGTGTTATGGGGAGTTTGAAGTCACCGAAATAAAAAAAGTATCTTTCTGTCTGATCTGTATGTTACCTGATTAAGATAAAGAAAGGGAAGCACACCCCAAAAACATATACATTCAGATTCCGGGGTACGCATACAGCAATATAACGATAAACAATTACAGAGGACTCGCCAGACTTGGGGTACTTTGACGTAGTGGCGAGCGAAGCAATATATATTAATCACGGTATTCGTTTTATAATCTGAAAGACTTGGTCTATTGTTCAGCAAAAAATTAACCCCTTAATGACAAAGCCCGTACATGTAAATGCATTGTTTTCAATGGGTTTTGGGACCGCCCATTGTCCTTAAGGGGTTAATTAATCACAAAGTATATTGTCGGTGAATTGAAATATTATTATAATCGTCTAAAATGCAAACTTGCAGTAAAATGAATAAACCCACAATATAGTGTAAATAGTGTATAGTGTATTATAGTGTATATTTTTTAATGCTTTAATTTCTCTCCTGAAGTTTTCAACAGATAAAAAATGATAGCAATACTAAATTTTATAGGCAAAATTAATTCAGCTACAGCATTTTAAAATTAAAAATACACACACACAAAAAAAAAGCTATGAATCACAAAAAAAACCCAAATTTTTTTCTTTTTTTGTTTTTGCAAGCTTTCAATTACACAAAATATTTTAAAAACTCGAAAATCATTACCAAATTAACATTGTAGTGTGTCATAGTGTCTGGTACGCATCTTTTTAATGGTAATTTCAGCCATCCATTAAAGTGATATATTTACCAGATATATCCTTGACAGCGGTAAGAGGCAATTTATAAATTCTTAAGATAAGTTACCAGAACAATGGGAGTTGGAACAGGGCTGATAGCAGATAATCACTTCTTGTTCACAGCATTAATCTTTGGTAACACACAAACATTTTTTTTTAAAATACAAATGCAATAATTCTCATGTTAGTGATAAAATATTTCATCCGGATCCCGTAATACACAAACTATGAAAAAGCAAAGTAAATAATTAACTGTCACTCCTTCCAAAATGTATAAATTAAATGTTTTAAAATGAAACGCTATGATACCAAGTCCCGCCAACAACCCTTTGCGCCCAGAGCTGGGCTGGTGATGGAGAGGCACCCCTGGCACTTTAAGGCGAGTGGCTGCCTTAGTGTGACCAACGGCTGGATATGTGAGGCCATTTCTGTGCTCACAAAGCATGTGATCAGACATATCCAGCTGCTGGCCACACACTGCGGCGCGTCAATGTGCTGAGCTGTCAGCCAGCGGCCCATTGGGCCATTGCTCATTGTGCCAGGGGGCGAATCTGATCCTGTTACTACTGGATATTCCATTCATCCCTGTTAAGTTATCTCTCCTGTTAATAAGTTGCTGATTGTTGCTGGTTGGTCCAGGCACCCTTTGTAGGGATCTACAGATCATCCTGACTCGAATAACTCATCCCCATCCAAGCCATCCTCTCTGTTTCACCTCCCTTCCACAACCAACTAGATTGCAAGCTCACAGGAGCAGGGCCCTCTTCTCCTTTTTTACCAGTTTGCTGTTGGTAAAAAAGGAGAAGGAGAAATAAATCTCAATTTATTTTACTGACTACAGAATCTGCTGGCACTATCTAAATGAATGTAATGTAAGGGTGTAGAATGGATGGAAGGGAGAGAACTTCAAGGGCAGAAAACAGATTGGGCATTACACGCCCTGCTGCTCTGAGACCTTTATCTCCACTTTCATGAATGGAACTTTTAAAGGAAATACCCTATACAATGATATATAATATACATAGGATATAGGATATTATAAAGATAAAATTCATCTAGGTGTTAACGTTGGGAAAATACAAAACTACCATTCCTCAGATATTGATTCATGGGTTTTGAAGTGGGTTCATTATATTTTTTCCGTGTCCCATCCATTTGTCGACCTGTGCTAGAGACCTTGAGATTGAAACCATTTTTCTATGGGTACACAAGGTTTCATTTAATCTTATAAACCATGCTGTTCTTCTGCTATGTGATAATAAAATATTCTCCCCTATACTATACCTTATAAAGCCTAATTAGTACCCCCAATTATTTAACCCCTTCACGACCGGGACGTACCTGGTACTTCCGGGTCAAAGGGCACCTGCAGACCGGGACGTACCAGGTACGTCATCGATGATACGCTATGAAGGCTGGGATCGCGAGGGGTAGCTGCTACTGACCGCTGGGTGTCCCCAGTGATCCGTAGCAGCCACTCACCCTTAATTCCATGCACGTGATCGCTTTGAAGTGAATCACGAGCACGGAATTTAAATATTTTTTTTAAAAAAACTGTGGTCTTCAAGGGAAGCGCAGTTTGCCAACGTCGGTCCTGAAGGGGTTAATGGGTTCCTCATCATAGGATAACCTTCGTAAACATTACAAAGGTCTATCATAACGTTACATCGCAACATTACAATTTGATTTTAAACAAATAACTTAACATTTGGGTGGAGTTCCTTAGTTTGTATAAAATAAAACCCGTAGCTAATGGTAAAAAAATGGGCCCTCCAAATATTTTTCACTTACAGCCCAAAAAATCAGGATCCAACCCTGCTCATTCTCTTACTCGATTGGCTAGTCTAGGGCCCTCAGGCAGTCGTCGGAGAAAGTCGACATTTCTACTTTCCAACTATGTCTCAAATCTGAATATAATAAAGACAAAAAAGAAATGGTTGAAAAAACAAAGACGTTGTGGAAACGCATCATTTATGAACAAGACTTGTAGCTGATACGTGCCCAAAGAATGGATAACACATGTCTGAGGTGTCAGGAGGCTGTGAATGCAACAACCAGCTGTTTCACATTGTAACACAATAACATCTCTTCCTCTTGGCTTTGCTCTGTGGGAGATTTTAGGTGTTACTTTTCAAGGTGTTTTGTTATGTAGCGCATAGATTAACTTTTTAAATGCCAGAATTGTAACCATACGTCTCCAACACCAAAAAAAATTGTATATATTGCAATGGACTAGATTTAGAACTGTTTTATTTCAATTACCCCTACTACTCCCCTAGATTGTAAGATCACGAGAAGGCCCTCAAAAGCTCACCATTCCTGCCAGGAACGTTGGCAAGCTTACAGGCAGGACTCTCATCAGGGCCTGATGATCTGTATATTTAATGTATATTTGTTAACTGCCCCAATTAAAGTATACATTGTATTATAAATAATAAGTATGCAGCTAATGTCCTACTTTTTTTACCCGAGACCTGTACCAGTTGCCAAACAGGTAGTGAAATATACAAGATAAGCAGCCAATCAGGACAAAGATTAAAGAACACACTAAGTAATATTTCTAAACAAAAAAAATATTAATATCACCCTCTTAAAGTATATTCATTAAACCTTAATTTAGCTCATGCTCAGGTAGTTCCACCAGGTAGCATAAGAACAGGTCCCTCGTCTCCTTCTGTCCTAATCCATATTAATGTTATTGTCAATTTTGTAATTTTATTGTGAAGTTAATTTTATCGTTAATTTTTACTCTGACCTATTGTATTAGAGCTACAGCAAATTGCGTTAATAGCTACTAACAGAGAACATGGCTACTGGAACATGGAACTCTATAATACTACCAAAAATCACTTTGTGTTCACGGAGATGCGAAAGAATGAAAAAGAAAAAAAACTGGGAAATGGAAGACACAATGGTAATTATAGGCTAACAGACAAATCAAGAAACACAAAAAAAGAGATATATTAAATAGTAATGCGTGAGAAAATTTAATTTGTTTTTATTATTGTTATTCTGTTCAAAAATTTCTAAATTAACCCCTTAAGGACCGGGCTCATTTTTCGTTTTGTACCCTGTGGGACCGAGGCTGTTTTGACACTTTTGTGGTGCTTGTGTTCAGCTGTAATTTTCTCCTCACCCATTTAGTGTACCCACATAAATTATATATTGTTTTTTTCAGGACAAGATGGGCTTTCTTCAGATACCATTATTTTGATCGTATCATCTTATTTACTATAAAAAAAAATAAAAAAAACATGGTGAAAAATTGAAAAAAAACACATTTTATGACTTTTATTTGAAAAATCTTTTACTCACCTAAAAAAGCAAGTAAAAAAAACTAGCTAAATAGATTCTACTACTTGTCCTGAGTTTAGAAATACCCAATGTTTTTATGTTTTTTTGCTGTTTTTTGTAAGTTATAGGGCAATAAGTACAAGCAGCGTTTTATGATTTCCTAATCTTTTTTAACAAATCTGCTCAGTCTGCCTCCATCTCCTCTTTGGAACATCTTTGAAGCCGGTTAACTCAATTTAACCCCCTCAAACCATATATTTTTGAAAACTAGACACCTCAGGGTATTCCAAATGCTGTTATTTTAACCCTTTCCATGCACCAATTATACAACTACACTTTGTCAAACTTTGTAATAGTAATTTTTTTTATTTTTTTTTCCACACAAATTGTATTTTAGTTATAGATATACAGGTTCTGGTATATGTCACTGTCAAACAACACCCCAATATGTGTTCAGCAACATCTCCTGAGTACAGCGATACCTCACATGCATGGGTTTGTCAGATTGTTTGGCTGGTAAAAGGCTACTTTTGGGGCATGCGTAATTCAGGTGGTCATTTGGTCATTGTGCCTCCCTCTCCTCTTTGGAATATCTTTGAAGCCGGTTAACTCAATTTAACCCATTCAAACCATATATTTTTGAAAACTAGACACCCCAGGGTATTCCAAATGCTGTTATTTTAACCCTTTCCATGCACCAATTATAGAACTAAACTTTGTAATAGTCATTTTTTTTATTTTTTTTCACACAAATTGTACTTTAGCTATAGATATACAGGTTCTGGTATATGTCACTGTCAAACACCCCCCCAATGTGTGTTCAGGAACATCTCCTGAGTGCAGTGATACCCGACATGCATGGGTTTGTCGGGTTGTTTCAGATTTAAAATGCCACATTTGGGAAGTGCGCTTTTTTTCTCCATTTTGGTCAGTCTGTACCTATGCCCTATCTTTGAGCTAGGCCACTCCAATTTACCCCATCAGCCATTTTTTTATATATTAGACACCCCTTGGGTATTTGAAGTGCTTTTATTTTAACTCTTTGTTGAGATTTTTGAAAAATTTTAGCACTTGCTCAAAATAATAAACTTTATTTTTTAATTTTATTTTATTTTTTTAATACTTTTTTATATTTTTTTTTACACATTTTGCTGGTACTGGATGGTTCATCTAGTGACATCACTGCATAATTATTTTTAAATGTTAGCACATTTTTTTTTATTTTTTTTTTCCATTTTTTATTTTTTTTTTGAATATTTTACTAATCACATAGTGATTAGAAAGCTGGGCTCCATTGACTTGCATGGTTGAATGCAGTACCTGTATTCAACCAGCAAGTGGAGCCAGTTCTCTAGAGGGTCTGGAGACCCTCTAGCGAACTTTTTCGTCTCTATTGTTTCATTTCCCGGGCCGCCGCCATCTTGCTTGATGGCGAAGATCACCGGCAGCGGCGGCTGTGACCGCTCTCCGGAGCAGTCACAGCCCACCTAGAGGTAAGTGTTTGGTGTCGCTGGATGCCTCCTGATCGAGGCATTCCAGCGACACCATTTAAGTTTAGGAGGCGATCGTTGATCGCCTCCTAAACGCTTTTAAAACGGGCGTCCGCCGCCATACAATGTATGGCGGCTGTTGACGCCCCGGGGAGGGGCCAGACATGGCCCCCGATGCCGATCTCGGCCTTGCTGAATGCCTCGACATCGAGGCATTGCAGCAAGGCCGTTTAAGCGAAGAAAGTGATCCTTGATCACTTTCTAAGCTTATTTGATTTTTTGACGGTTCAGGACCGTCAAAGGTCATTTAGTGACCTTCTTGCTATGACGGTCCTGAACCGGCAAAGGTCGCGAAGGGGTTAAAGGGAAATCATTATCTGGGCAGCCAAATGGATGGGGTATCCTTGCTACTGTCACCAACAGAGTAACATTTGTAACAAGGCACGGTATGTACTTACAACCAATTGTTTAACCTAAAGGGCTAATTGCGGTATAATGACAGTACAATTGGCTCAAGGACATAAGGGCAAAATGCCAGTAAAATTGCCTCTAGGACATTATATTCAGCAGTGTATTTTACTTTGAAGGTAAGTGGGTGTTTTACTGAGCTCTTCCATTTGAAAACAATGTGATGACTGCTTTACTCCCTTAGTTACCCAAGTCTATCTTATGATATAGATGATAGCTGGATAGACCCTTTAAATTAATGTTTTTTCAACAGAATCCCCTCAATGTATTTGCTCTTTTTCCTCGCCGACCAGTAATCTGCAAATAATACTTTAGTAACTTTTTCATTTGTAAATCAGTGTACGGTTTTTGGAGATAGTTTAAAGCTATACCCTAGGTAAGCTGAGATCTGGTTCGGTTATCTAATCAATTTCTTGAAGTTCTCCCACTTCTCTTCATCCACCCTTATAAACTCTGCCTGAATCAGTCACAAAGAATCAGCAACTTTACAATAGGGGAAAGATGACTTCATGGGTAGGAATAATTATGCAGATTTTTAGAACAGGAAGTTAAGCTTCTCCCACAACATGCATATAAGTCTACACACCCCTGTTAAAATGCCAGGTTCTTGTGATTTTAAGAATGACACGAAGATAAATCATGTCAGAACTTTTTCCACCTTTAACCCCTTAATGACAAGACTGTTTCTTCCTTGTAGTACATTTTGGGACAAAGGCTCTTTTAGCTGTTTAGCTGTAATTTTCTTCTTTCTCATTTTGTGCACCCATGAACAGGGCTTTCTTTAGACATCATTATTTTTACCATATCATCTAAGCTACTATAAAAAAAAATGATAAAATATGGTGATTTTTTGTTAAAATTTTTTAAAAAAACTTTTACTCATCTGCAAAAACGAATGAAAAAAAATGCTAAATAGATTCTACTATTTGTCCTGAGTTTAGAAATACCCAATGTTTTTATGTTTTTTTGCTTTTTTCTGCACGTTATGGGGCAATAAGTACCAGTAGTGTTTTGCTATTTCCAAACCATTTTTCCCCAAATCTGGTCATTCTGCCCCATGTGCTATTTCGGGTATCTTTGAAGCCGGCCAATGCAATTTACCCCATCAAACCATAGGTATTTCAAATGCTGGTATTTTAACCCTTTCCATGCACTAATTTTACCACCAGCCTTTGTCAAACTTTACGGTAGTAAATCTTTTGTGTATTTTTTTCACACACGTTGTACTTCAGGTATAAATGTACAGCTCCTGGTGTATGTCCATGCCAAACAACACCCCAATATGTGTTCAGTAACATCTCCTGAGCGCAGTGATACCCCACATGGGTTTGTTGGGTTATTTGGGAGGTAAAAGGCCACCTTTGTGATGTGTGTATTTTTTTGCAATTTAGATATCTGGTCCCACGTGCCATATTTGGGACATGTTTAAAGCCGTGATTTACTGACCAGTGATTTGAATCACTGGTCTGTCATTTAACCCACCGATTGCCGTGAATCGCCACATCAAGATGTGCCATGCTAATAGACTCCTACCCAAAAAGACCGATTGCTGTAATAAAATCAAAAGGTGCTTCAACAAAGTATTAGTTTAAAGGTGTGCACACTTATGCAAACAGGTTATTGTGAGGTTTTTTTTGTTTTCTCCCCCTCAAAGATTGTAGCTTGTTTTGCAATAGAATTGTTCACGTTATAGGTCACATTAAAGGTGGAAAAAGTTCTGACATTATTTTTTTTGTCTCATTCTTTAAAATCCCAAGAACCTGGCATTTTAACAGGGGTGTGTAGACTTTTTTATATCCACTGCATAGCTCTGCCGTGTACTATTTTGGAGAAGTGACGGACTAACATACAATTTAGATTTCTATTTTTGCCTGTTATGCTTGTTTTTCTCCCCGACAGTTTACGAACGTGAAGAATTAAACATTATATTTTCCGACGTTTTCATTTAAAAAGCCAACGCACTTTCAGATGTTCACGGATTTGGCTTAATTACTCTGACTGGAAAATCGAAGCATTAGCTTTTTCTTACAACTTAATGGATAATTTCAGCATGCCTGGAAATGATTAAATGCGGTGCTGCTTCATGCTGTTTTTTTTTTTTAATTGATTGAGTTGAGTTTGCGGTCAAAAAAAGACTGTCAAACACAGCTTATCTGTAATTATCAGTAACCAAAAACATACGCGCACCCTTCCTTGTGGCACACAATAATAGTCTTGTTGTTGACATCGGGGTGACTTTTTTTGTGGCAATCAACTAATGACGTTATGGTTAAAAAAAAAATAGAAGATAAAATAACATTTATAGAATAAAACCTAAATAAAAACGACCAGGTTCCATTTGGATTTTAAAGGATTATTTTTCAGTTTTACACTGAAATTTCACCCACGCTCGGGAAGAAGAGGACACTAAAACTCTTTTGCCCATGTGGAAACTGTTAAAAGTTGATATACGTCATGGAAAGAATTTGATACATTAGAAGATACATTTTAATTGAAGTCCGCTATTATATGTGTATTTGTAAAACCACTCGTGATGTCTCTGTTTTCGACATTCAAAGAGAAGATAAAAGTAATCACTTTTCCTTGTAGCCTGGGGGCAATCTGTTAAAAGTGTTCTTTGATTTATCTTCAAACTAGATTAAATATGAACATTTTTTTTTTTTGCTACAGATACATTAGATATTTGTCAAAACGCTTGCTTAAAAGTGAAAGAGAAGGAGAATTAACCATACCCAAGAAAGGGTAGATGTCCTAAGGGGGGAAAATGCTGGAGTGGGAAAATATAATGTTCTTTGAGGTTTATCTGGAATATTTACATAGTATACATTTTGTTTCTTCAAGATTGAATCATGCGGTAAAATAATACCTTTATGTTAACTGAAATAAACCTTGTTCTGTCCCTTAAACGGGAAGACACATGGAAGAATATCTCCTTGAACATAAACCCCAGCGCTGTATACAGTAATAACCCCCAGTGCTGTATACAGTAATATAACCCCCAGCGCTGTATGCAGTAATTGCCCCCAGCGCTGTATACAGTAATAACCCCCCAGTGTTGTATACAGTAATAACCCTCCAGCACTATATACAGTAATAACCCCCAGCACTCTATACAGTAATATACCCTCAGTGTTGTATACAGTAATAACTAGACTTGTGCATTCGTCTTCGGGCGAGCATGAAAACGAACACGAAGAGTCCGTTTTTTTGTTCGTTCCGAAGAAACGTAGAAGAGAAGACAGTGCAGGTAAAACGTAGACGAAGACACACACACGAAGAATCTTCGCGATCGTCTTAGTCTTCGTCTACTAATCTCCCCGGTCCCTTCCCCATCTAGCCTACCTTATCTTCACGGCATCGCAGGAGTTGACTGAAGAGGAAATCCGCAGGTTCGCCGTCAGGGGTTACAGGGCAGTGCGAGTGAGCCTATTGCAGGTGACCAATAGGCTCACTCGCACGGCCTTTTTAACTCCTGAGTTCCGCTCCCATTAACCCCTGCAATGCTGCGTTGGATAACGGGAGCAGAAATCCGTAGGTTAAAGGGCCGTGCAAGCAACCAATAGGCTCACTCGCACGGCCCCTTACCACTAGTTGCTATGTAGAAAAAAAAAAACCTGGGACCCTGCTGCAACAGTTAAAAGTCTGTGCCAGCGACCAACAAAGTCATTGGTACGGACATTTAACTTAGCATAATAACTTATTATAACTCCGGACCGAATGCTGCCCTCTATTGGTAAGATACATTGAGTAGCACAATAAGTTATTATGCTACTCAATGTATAACCAACAGACGGCAGCATTCTGTCCGAAGATATATTAGCCATATGTGGCAGTGTGTTCATTTTCATTTATTAATTATTTAAATAAAATATATTCCCATGATCCGCTGGTCTCCCCGCTGCAACAGTTAAATGTCTGCACTCGCGGATATTAATTCTGCAAACTCTTTTTTTCTATTTATTTTGGGTTTTTTTTTTAATTAAACCATTACACGAAAGGATCATGGGAATATATTTTATTTGAATAAATGCAAATGAGCACACTAGCATATATGGCTAATATATGTTCGGACAGAATGCTGCCCTCTGTTGGTAAAATACATTAAGTAGCATAATAACTTTCAAGCATATGGAACAATGCTACTCAATGTATAACCAATAGAGGGCAGCATTCTGTCCGAACATATATTAGCCATATGTGGGAAGTGTGCTCATTTGCATTTATTCAAATGGTAATATAAAACTGTTTTGAAATACATGAAAAAAATATTTTTTTGGAAATGTATTTTAATCTCATACCACTAATAAGAAAATGGTGGGAGTTTCCCTTTAATCCCTCCTTAAAAAAATAAATAACTCCACTCGTACACTAATTTTGAACTTTTGGGTTGTCCTCAGTTTGGTGGCACCTGGGGAAAGTCGGCTCTCAAGATCTTGGCATTTGAAGGCCATTGGAGATGGCTCTGCTGAGTACTCCATCACCTTATGTGTATGGATGTCTTTAAATAGTAAGTACCCCTTGTTTAGTATACTTCTCTCTACGACATACACTCATATGTGACTTCTTGCATTTTATCTAAAATAAAATAATCTTTAGCGATTTAGCAAGGTCCTAAGGAAAGAAATCAATCCCTATAGAACTCTTTTAACCAGAAAGTGAGGATGTATTCTTCCCTTCTTAGAAACGTTAATAAGTGGAGCATGATAAATGTCTTAGTGAAGAAGTTTGACCATAGTTCACGACTTTATTTTTATCACGGAATATAAGTTTTCCTTGCAATAAAATGCACACGTGGGAATTAGCACTCACTCATCCAAAGAAGAAAAAAAATTAAACAGAGAAGTTAATTGGGGTTAAAGCTCTCACCAGCTACAAAAACAGAAAATTTTTCATTCCAAAACCTTCACTTTAGATTAAGTAGATTTTGTTACTTTTAGAACCCTGGTGTGTTTTGGTAATAAAGTATTTCTCTCAGAGATCTGACTATTAAATATTTATTTCTATATTATTACTGTGCAGATGCCTATGCATCGGATATCTGTCCAAGTGGTTTGCAACAAGGATATAGTTTATCATTAACGTAATAGATCATTTAAAAAACAGATTTAGAACTCATAAATTATTTAAGACGTCTTGTGCACTCTAGTGTACTTGGTTGTGTATTTATTTACACAGCTGGGGGAATATATTATACCAGGCTGTATAACAGGAGACACAATACAAACATTGACGATAAAAATAAATATACAGATATATGTGATTAAAAAAGGGGATTAAAGTGACAGTAAATTATAATGATGTAACTTCTAAAAAATAAATCACAACTGTATTTTTTTTAAGCCTTCTGTGCTTTTTAGGATGTGAGCTCCGCCATTATATGGGCGTATAGTGAGACGGAATGCCCAATATTTGTCTTCAGTGTTTTTTTAGTTAATTCTCCGTTTATTGTACATGCGAGAAAGGTACATTGAATCAGATATACAAAGTGGGCACAACATCATCCAGAAGTGCATTAGGGGTAGAAAAACAGTAGTCTGCAATCAGACCTAAAACTGCACAGTGTTTTTTTAATGCTATTCACTGGGAATGCACTGAATTCTTGCTTTGTTTCGTGTATCTATCGATCAGTGCAATTCCAGCAACCCAGAAAACCAACCATGTATGCTTTCCTTGTGCGTGTGTGTTTGTACCATTACATAAGTTATGGTGGGTGAAGGTGATGGAAAACCCTTCCACTAAAATTAAGGGGGTAGTAGAAGCTTTATTAAATACTCATCTACAGACACCAGACAAGCCAGAAGGCTTGGTGTTCCCTCAGAAATCTCATGGTGCTGCCACAACCACAAGGGATTCTGGGTAGGCGCATGCAAATAAGGTCATCAATAATCAACTTTTGCCTATATATCCACTTTATACATGGATCTGTTGAAAGTAATTGCCCGCTGTACAAGACAGCCTTTAGACAAAACTCAGGAAGAGGTGCAACAGCCAGATCACCACTTATTTTTTTCCCCCTTGAACTTCTGTGGGGGACTGCCCAGATCCTGCCAGGACCCCCCAGTCCCCCTTGAACTGTGTGGGCTTCTGAAGCAAAAGTGGGGCACCACCTGGATCCCACCAGAAGGCCAGCGTAGTGGGTAGTGGGTAGTCACATGTAAATAAGGTTATCAATAATCATCTTTTGCCTCTATATCCACTTTATACATGGACTCCTTGTAAGTAATTGCCCGATGTACAGAACAGCCTTTAGACAAAGCTCGGGGAGAGGGGAAAGAGCCAAATCACCACTTATGGACAGCTGTTTTTTTTTATTTTTTTTATTATTATTTTATTTTGGGAGGCCGAGGAGCCGTGCTCCTCATGGTGCAGCATTATTTGCATTAGGGCAGCAGAAGCCTGAAGAACTATTCTGGTTCTCCCCGAAGAGATGTTCCAGACTGGATTCCTTCCCTCCCCCATCGGAGGGCCGGATCTTCGGATCAAACCCCGAAAGGTAAGACTCCTTTAAACTTCAGGTTGAACCCTGAAGGGTAAGACCCCTTTATGGAAAGAGGTAAGGGGCCATTAGGCTCCCTATACCTCCACCAGCTAGGTCAAGCTACCACTGCAGTGCAGTGTCTAAAAACAAAGTGCCAAATCATAATCTAAAATCAAGTGGTTGCCTCGCCGTGATTCAGTAACAAAAAGCAACTCATACAGATAGTCGATAAGTAGTACTGCGACGCAGCACAGGGCAACATACATTACAGTACAACTTCAGTTTACGGAAAGCTCAACAATATATAGTAGAAGCAGTGCACAATTACATTTCCAGACATGGCACATACAGCACAATCAACACTCATGGACAGCTGTTTTTTTTGGAGGCCGAGGTGCGTGCTCCTGGGTGCAGCATTCCGTGCTTATGGAGCAGCGGAAGCCTGTAGATTTTTCTGGGTTCACCCGAAGGGAAAACCCAGACAAAATTCCCTCCCTCCCCCAAAGGGTGAGACTCCTTTAGACTTGGAGTCAATCCCGCAAGGGAATGACCCCTTTTTTGGATGGAGGGAGGGGCCATAAGGCTCCCTACACCTCCTCCAACAGAAACAAGCTTCACTGCTCTAAAGAAACAGTGACCAAAAACATGGTACCAAAAAAACATGTTAAAAAATCACCGTGGATTCAATACCATGAAATAAAACTAAAATTAATACGCACACGTGCGAAAAGAGCGATAAATAATAAATAAATGAGGGCTTGCCATCTCTGGCCTAGCCAAATGCAAAAAATTCCTCTTACCCCAAGCCCATAAGGGTCAGGGAGAAAACACACATATAAGGTTAAAACTGCAAAGTCAGATCACACACTCATGGTGCATAGAAGCATGCAATCTGAGCAACTGTGACTCCAGCATTGCACCAAGGCAAAACCAGCCCTAAAGCCAAACGATCAAGCGAGTCCCTCTTTTCCCATAGGGTACTGAACTTGCTCTTAGCCAAATGCCTTAATGGGACTCATCAGCATAAGATAGTGATAACAAACCACCACTTGAGGCTTGGGGTAACCAAGAAATACCATTACATAAGTTATGGTGGGTAAAGGTGATGGAAGACCCTTCCACTAAAATTAAGGGGTTAGTAGAAGCATTATTAAACACTCATCTACAGACACCAGACAAGCCAGAAGGCATGTTTTCCCCTCAGAAATCTCATGGTGCTGCCACAACCACAAAGGATTCTGGGTAGGCACATGCAAATAAGGCTAACAATTATCATCTTTGCCTCTATATCCACTTTATACATGGATCCCTTGATCTACAGTCTGGTGTTTAACAATACTTCTACAATACAATACTTCTTAAATTTAAGTGGAAGGGTTTCCATCACCTTTACCCACCATAACATACATATATATATATATATATATATATATATATATATATATATATATATATATATATATATATATATATATATATATATATATATATATATATATACATACATACATACACACCAATCACCCATAACATTATGACCACTGACAGGTGAAGTGAATAACATTGATAATCTTATTATCGTAACACCTGTCAGTGAGTGAGATATATAAACATTAACGTTAAATAATAACATTTCGTCCTCCAACTTGATACGTTAGAAGCAGGAAAAATGGGCAAGCCTAAGAATCTGAGTGACTTTGACAAGAGCACCTTGCAACTCACAGGATCTGCTGCCAGATACCACAGCACACCTTCAGAGGTCTAGTGGAGTCCAGGGCTGTTTGGGTGATAAAAGGGGGACCTACACAATATTAGGCAGGTGGTCATAATGTTATGGCTGATCGGTGTATATGTGTGTATATATATATATATATATATATATATATATATATGTATATATACATATACATATATATACAATTTATTTTGTTTCATAGTTATTTCATGCGTAGAACTCCAAATTGATGGCTTAGGAAAAAGAAATATAGCAAATATCTGCGGAAAAACTAAATGCCCATATGTTTTAGTACTTGGGATGCATATTATCGTTATTCATTTATATTTCAGACTGGCTGGCTTATAAACAGGTCATTATTCTACTCTTATTGATAACAAAATTGAATTTAAAAAGTATGTCCACCCTATTAATCAGAACAGAAAAAAAAACATATTGACACCAAATAGTTCCATGTGGGTTTATGGTACTTTATATATTGTTCTTGATTTCCACTTGACATTCTTCAGTGAGTTTTCCTTGTTTCGGTTTAGAATTTTGCCTGCGTTATTGGAGATTGCTTCACAGAACATTTCGTGCTTATCGTAAGTACCTGGAACACACACAGATTCCCTCGGTACGCTTTATAGCTTTACGGGGAGCCGACTGTATATTGGAGAGACAGCACCTGGCAATTGATTTAATTTGATCCTATTCACAGTCACTCGTATTTTTACATATTTATGATGGGAAAATGTGCTTTTCATCCAATATCATTTTCTTTACAGAGAGGTGTAAGGGGACTTTGGGCTATATTTCTAGATGTTTCTCTTTTTGTATAGATTGCTCAATATACAATATACTCGTATAACTGTGCATGGCGTCTAGCTGGAATGAGCTCACTGCGATCCATTGAGGAGCACAATATAAAATATAAAAGGAAACAGGATTATATTTAATGATGTTTTTATTGGATAAGAAAGGATGCACAGATCAGTGAATGTGTTTATCCCGCAAAATCAAAAACAGTAGTAACAGAAGTTTACTTTAGAAGTGGAGCAATATTGCGGAGAGTGTTGTGTGAAACTGAATCATAGCTCAACCTGTAATTTCATTTATTTATATAGATTCCATAGCGCTATTATAATAAGGTGAAAATACTTGGCCTGTTAATTTTCAGACAACAAATTCCTTTTCCTGCCCATTTGTTTCAGACAATAATCAGAGCATTTTAGATTTGGAAACAAAATCTGTTGTCCGACGCCTAAATTTACTTTTACACACTTCCTCGCATTCTCTCAGACTCTCACTCTCACATACTCTCATTTTCGTTCACTCTAACTCTCTCTCGGGCTCTCTGAATGTCTCCCTACCTTTATCGACCACTTACACTTCAGTGTCTCGCAGCTTCATTTCCGTGTCTTTTTGTTCTGCATCTTCTTGTGCTCCTTTATCCTTTCTTCTACCTTCTCTTTTCTCTCTAACTTCTCAGACATGCGGACATAACCTCCCTCCATACTTCCACCAAAATGGTGAAGCTTCCGGTGACGTCCTCTCCCCCGATTGAAGGATCAGGGTAGAGGACGTCACCGGAAGTTTGGCAGAAGTTCACAAAAGGTTATCTTAGGGCAAAATGGCAGAGCTTCTAGTGACATCCTTTCCCCAATACCCATTCAGAGAGTGGTATGAAAAAGACCCCGCAAATTTTGGGTGAAAATTTGGAGCTTTACCTTTTTTCATGGAGGGGGAGGTCTGTCCTCATTTTCAGAGATTTGTACGAATTCACCCAATGCTTCACCCAGAGTCTCTGGGCAAAACGTGGAGAGTTCCCCAGTATGTGTCAAGTGCTAGCCCCGCCATTATTTAAAGCTAGCTCCACACCATGCAGGACTACTACTTGCCTACATGGCTTGATAGCCCTATAATGTACAAAGCCATTAACTCAGAAGAAGAAGAGCCTGCCCCAGGTATGCATATTCTGCCCTAAAACAGGCAGGCATAGCGCAGCGTTTAGGGCGCTGCAGCCCCCGTGTCTCCAAACCTGGGGCAAATTGCCCTTTTGGGCAAACAGACTCTCTGTTGATCTGTGTGTCAGTTACAAGGGAGATCTTTGATCTCATTAACTGGCTTATTTACACTATAGAGGATTGTGTCTCAGTTGGTTAAAAGGCAGTACAGTTCCATGGATTCCGCTACTTAGGACTCCTCAAACCTGGGTACTTTAACGTAGTGGCGGGCTAAGCAAATACATGGCCGTATAGTGTGACGGAATCCCAATATTTATGCCTCATATTTATGCCTTATGAAAGAAAATAGAAATAGACGTATAGTAATCTAGGCAATGGGAAAAATCTCCATCTGGCACCACATTTTATGGATTTCAGGTCTAACCACAACAATTTGAAAAGGTGGAAAATTAACACAGAAGGAAATATACTTATGTAGATTTCCAAATATAAACCAATTGATTTTATTATTATACAGTATAAGACCTCCCAACTTCAAATTCGGTCCTTGGAGTCAGTAAAGGGAAAATCCCTGGCCAAATTCTTGAGGTATTTTAAGGCTCCAGTATTAAAACCCTTATATAATTCCATGTGTTTTCTTTCTACAATCCTCTGATTGCCCGGAACTTTGTAATAATTGGCTATTTATCACATAAAGCACGCCGATCATTTTTACTGTAAATGTTTAAAAAAAAAAAAAAAAAAAAAAAGGCAAGCTACCCTTTAGAAATCTTAAAACACCCATGGGACAGGAAGGAGGCATTTTTAGCCAACAATGCTAAGTATTAGGCTCTTTTATGAAACAGAATTTATTGCAAGTGTTCTGGAACAAGAGACCATTTCACGTGGAAATGTTATATTAAGAACTCATATACAGAAAGGTCATTTTTGAGATTAACAGTATATCATTAATCTGGAAATACCACTTAAGCCAAAGCGTGGATAAAATATTTAATATAATGTATAAATGGGCATATCTATGACTTTTCTCCTTAATATACATTTTGAACCATAGAGGTTTAATGGTGTATGATCTTTGCACTGTATGCCACAAGGTAAAAGCAGAGCTGACCTTGG